>NC_060281.1:78115800-78447556 GCF_021613505.1 Equus quagga
CTGGGCGCGGACATGGCACTGCTCATCAAACCACGCTGAGGCAGCGTCCCACATGCCACAACTAGAAGGACCCACAATGAAGAATATACAACTATGTACTGGGGGGCTTTGGGGAGAAAAAGGAAAAAAATAAAATCTTTAAAAAAAAAAAAAAACTTTTCTGGAAACATCCAAATTTCACAGAAAGGTACTCAAGGCTACTAAGATATGGTTCCAAACCAATTTACCAGCTTATTAGTTATTCTTTGAATGGACTGAATACTTTCACTGGGTACTGCTTTTGTCTTTTACTTAGCTTGGAACATCTTTCCACATCTTTGGAAGTCAAAATCTTACTGCTCCTTTAAGACTCAGTTAAATTTCACCACTTTTCCTTACTTTCGACAGTTAAAATTCAAAGTTACCATGGCACTTTATTTGTACTCTTATTATAACATATATCTTCTATACCTGATATCATATTAACAGTTTACTGTGAACATTTTTTTTTTTTTAAATGTTCCCCTTTTTTGCAGGGAAAGATTCGCCGAGCTAACATCTGTTGCCAATCTTCCTCTTTTTTTTTCTCCCTAAAGCCCCAGGGCATGGTTTTATATCCTAGTTGTAAGTCCTCCTAGTTCTTCTATGTGAGGCTCACCCCAGCATGGCAACTGCCAGACAGGTGGGGTGGTTCTGCGACTGGGAAACAAACCTGGGCAGCCGAAGTGGTGAGAGTTCCAAACTTTAACTACTAGCCATCAGGGCTGGCTGGAACATATTTGTTTTCTCAACTGGAAACTAAGTCCCTTGATCTTTTCCTCCGTACAGAATGACTCATCTCTTCTGCTCTTTCGCAGGACAGTGTGATTTTAAATATATGGATTTAGACAGGCTGACTTGAGTTGCAGTTTCAACTTAATTCATTTAACAAATATTTATTTAGTGCCTACTACGTGCCAGTCTAAGCACTTGGAGAAAGACAAAGTCCTAGGCACTTAGAGAAACAATACAAAGCTCCTGTGGAGCTTAAATTTTAGCAGAAAGAAATAGACAACTAACAATAAACATGATAAAGTAAATTAGTGTTTTAAAAGAATGATAAGCACTTTGGAAAAAGAAAAAAGTAGAGCAGGATGAGAATCAGGAATGCAACAGGTGTAGGGACAAGTTGCAATTTTAAACAGGGTGAGCAGGATAGACCTCATCAAGGTGGTTGATGTTTGCCCCTTCTCAAATCTGGAAGGAGGCGAGGGAGGTGCCAATACCTGGGGGAAGACTTTTCTAGGAAGAGGGAACAGGCTGTGCAAAGGCCCTAAGGGAGGAATGTGAGGGAAGACAATGTGGCTGGAGCAGTGAGCAAAGAGTGAGTAGTGGGAGATAAGTCCAGGGTGAAAAAGGGAGGGGAGCAGGTCATACAGGGCCTTAGACTATGGTAAGGATTCTACTTTTTACTCTAAGTGAGATAGGGAGCCATGGCAGAGTTTTGAAGAAAGAAGCATCACAATCTGACTTATATTTTAAGGGATACCTCTGCTATGTTGAGAGTAAACTGAGGGACAAGGTAAAAGCAGAGTCCAGTTGAAAGGCTATTATAATAATCCAGAGGAGATATGATATGCTCGAACCAAAGAGACAGCAGTGGAGGCGGTGAGACTTGATTGTGTGTGTGCATGTGTATGTGTCTGTGTGTATAAATATATAAATTTTATTGATGTATAATTTACATAATAAACTATACCCATATAAAATGTGAAATTTGATGAGTTTTGTTAGATGTGCATGTTTGTGAAACCAAAACCACAATAAAGGGAACATTTCCATCCTTCAAAAATTTCCTTTTACTCCTTTGCTGTTTAAGTCTCTCCCTCCAACTCTACCCCCCACGCAAATACTGATCCACTCTCTGTCACTACAGATTAGTTTATATTTTCTAGAATTTCATATAAATGTAATCATACAGTATATGCTGTATATATTCTTTTGTATCTAGCTTTTTGTCACTCAGTATTATAATTCTGAGATTCATTCATGTTGTATGATAGATACTGGATTTGCTGATAGGCTGGATTGAGATTACAAGAGAAAAAGAGTGATTTAGGATGATTCCAAAGTTTTGGTCAGAGCAAACTGGAAAAATGGAGCTGCCATCAACTGAGAAGGAGAATGGTCAGGAGGAAAAGGCTAGGGAAGGATGATCAGGAATTAGGCTTTTGGTATCTTGATCATCCAAGTGGAGACACTGAGTCATATGCTGGATATAAATCTGGAGTTCAGAAGTGAGGTATGGACTGGGGATTTAAATTTGGGAATTATCCGCATATTGTTAATGGTATTAAAGCCATGCTACTGGATGAGATCACCAAAGACATGAGATGGATAAAAGATGAGGACATAGGTTCAAGCTCTGGAACACTCCAACTTCATGAGAGTGAGGAGAAGAGGAAGAACCAACAAAGGCGACTGAGAAAGAACATCCAGTAAAATAAAAGGAAAACAAAGAGTGTGGCATCATGAAAGTCAAATGTAAAGTTTCAAAAAGACAGGCGTGATAACTGTGTTAAATGCTGCTGATTGGTCAAATAAGAGATAACAATTGACCATCAGATATAGCAACATGGAAGTCATTATTGACCTTGACAAAGGCAAATTTGGTGGAGTAGTAGGGACACAGCTTTACTGGATAGGTTTAGGAAGGACTGGGAGGAAAGGAATTGGAGATAGCAAGTATAAACAACTCTTGAGTTTACTCGAGAAGAGGAGCAAAGAAATGCAGACTAGCTGGGAGGGAAAGTGGGGTTAAGAGGTTTTTGTTTGTTTTTAAGATGGGAGAAATAAGAACATGTCTGTAGGCTGATGGTAATAATCCAGGAAGAGGAAAAATTGATGTTGTAGGAGAGAAGGGTGAATTGCTGATGCAATGTTCTTGAGTGGACCAGAGAAGGTGGAACCTAGTGTACCAGTAAAGGAACTAGCTTTAGATAGGAGCATGGAGAGTAATCTATGATAGTTTATTTGCTTTGTAATTTTCAATAAATTACTTAATCCTTTTAGTAACGATTTCCTTCTCTGACAATAAAGATAAAAAAAATATGTTTTAGAAAGTAGTCCTGAGAATTAAACAAGAAAACATGTGTTTGACCCTTGGTAGGTATACTCATTATATGTTAGCTATCTTCTCTTTCCTCTCTTTATAACTTTTAACATGAAACTAACTTCATTTTATCTTGTATAGTAGTTTAAAAAAGCACACTTTTCTTCCTTTTTCAATTGTAAACTTCTTGAAGGTAGGAATGGTCTTTTTGCATTATTCCCCCAACACAAGGGTCTTGACTGAAACAGATTCTCAATAAATACTCTTTGAATTTATTTCAACAATGTAGGAAGAAAACTCTTTCCGTGGTATATATAAATTGCCAACGATGTGAATAAATCTGTCCAGTCTTCTAAGTTTTAGTCTAGTTTGTCCATCTTTTAAAAAATCTTTGCCCACTTTTGATAAACAAAAATCTCGTGTTCTCTTTTTAAATAATTAAAAATTTCGAGACTTCACTGCACCCCTTCTGAGTAACGTACTGCACCTCCAGCATTAGGAATCACTGTTCTAGTATAAAAAATGGGAGGAATGGGCATAATGTAATTACAGCAGGTAGCAGCCAACACATATTCTTTATGTTCCCATTGATTCAGATCCCCTAGAATGCTCTGGTATGATGCACTGGCAATCATACGGCCAGATCATATGGGCATGGGCGCACATGCGTGTGTACTAGCTGCTCCAGGGGAATGAGAAAGAGAGAAAATGATAAAAAGAAAACACGGCAAAAGCTTAAAATTTGGTGAACTAGGTAAAAGGTATATGGGTCTTTTCTGAATTATTCTTATAACTTTTCTGCATATTTGAAAAAGAAAAAAAGGAATGGGATGGGGAGACAGGTAGTCATCACTCTTTCATTAAATATTAGTTTAATTTTGACTTAATATAATATTGTAAGCCATCCATTTAATCTCTTACCTCAGTTTATTTTCCTGTAGAATGGGTGACATTTTTTCTGTCTTCACAGTTAAGGTATGTGACAGTTAATTATTATATATGCATTTTAAAGCTTTAAAATGCCAAAGTTCTTACATCTAAAAATTTTAAAAGAATGACTATTTCAAACCACGTTTAGCTTACCACATCTAGGTATCGAGCAGCTATAATAAACTTAATATAGATAGGCAGAACTGGGTCATTGTTTATGAATATGGATTTTAAACAACTGTGATATAGGAAGCAAAACTGACCAATGAATAAAGCCACTGATCTGTTTGACTACTGTACTGTTTTAGAAAATAGATAACTACCTATTTGACTGCATGTAGGTAGGACTTGCACTGTTTCTTATACCACAGTTTCTACTACTTCTATGGTCTTACACTCTGAAGCTTTACACATTCACCTTTCCTCTCTGGTCCTGAGTTTGCTACCCCTGGAAAGATTTCTCCCTTCTTGTGATTAATAAGAATTTTTTAAATGATTGATAGTGGCCTCAGTCAAATCAGAAGTGAACAAGGTAAAAAGTTGCCCTGAGCACCAGAATGGAAAGTGAAGAGCTTAAAGCAGGAGTTTTCTAAACCTCAGATACCAGCTGCTAGGCTAAATAAAGAGATGTCATAATATGACAATTATTAATCAAATGTCATAAGGTTAAACTTTATGTCATCTGGCCTTTCCTTAATTTCCTGACTGCATTCCATATCCTTTTTGCCACACTGGCTTTCTTTTCATTCCTCAGAGCTTCATAGGACTGGCTCCTTCTTGACTTTGAGATCTCTGCTCGAATGTTACCACCTCAGGGAGGCCCTCCCAGACCACCTTATTAAAGCACTTTTTCTCCCTCTCAGTGACTGTCATCACTCTGGTTTCTTTACGTCATAGCACTTGAATACATCTGAAGTTATTTATATGTTTGTTTATATTTTATTGCTTCTCTTCTGTCTGTCCTATTCACTGCTGTTATTCTCTCTTACAAAATAGGCACTCAACAAATATTTGTTAAGAAATAAAAGGAGACACCCAAATTGTGTTCTCATACTGGAATCAACTACATGGTAAAAAGTGATCTGCAAAATCCTACTAAGAATTCAAAAGAACCAGTGTCTATTTGGATAAAGCACACTGTTTAAAGTATAACAAAAATGTAATAATATTCAGGAATGTGGATAACAGAGTTGGTAATGTCAGGTTATATGCCCAAATAAAAGGTGATTTTTATTTTAACCCAAATTATTGCTCAGAAACAAGGAGTCATTCTATATTTCAATTCTTCCTTATAAAGTCTCTCAAATTCCAAGGTACTCCCACAGTTTCTTTTAAACAATAAATTATTAATTGAGGAAGACATATCAGTCCGAAATGATCCAATTAATGCTATTTTTGGACACTTAGAGAGGTCACTAAAATAAAAGGGAAGTTTAGCAACTATTCTTGAGGGTGTCACCTCCAAACTAGAATACTAGATCAGTAATTCTCAAACTTTCCTGTGTATCCATCACCTCAGTATCTTGTTAAATGCAGATTGTGCATAATGGAATACTACTCAGCCATAAAAAGACAAAATCGTGCCATTTGTGACAACATGGATGGACCTTGAGGGTATGCTAAGCAAAATAAATAAGCTAGAGAAGACAAATACTGTATGGTTTCACTCATATGTGGAAGACAAACAGATACATAGATAAGGAGAACAGGTTAGTGGTTACTAGAGGAAAATGGGGTAGTGGGAGGGCAAAAGGGGTAAAAGGGGCACATGTGTATGGTGATGGATAAAAACTAGACTATTGGTGGTGAACGCAATGCAATCTATATAGAAACTGAAATATAATAATGTACCCCTGAAATTTACATAATGTTAAAAGCCAATATGACCTCAATAAAATAAATAAGTCAAATAAAATAAATTAATTAATGAAATGCAGATTCTGAATGTCAGTAGGTCTGGGGCCAGAGAGTCTGTATTTCTAACAAGCTCCCAGGCCACTGCTGCCGGTCCACAGACTACACTTTGAATTGCAAGGCACGAGATGAAGTTGTAAACAAGGCTCTTCTGTCATTACATTTTTATGATTTTAAAATGTATATCTACATTCATAGGAAAAGAAAAGAGCATGCTAGGCAGCTGAAAGCTGCAAAGGGGATGAGGCTTTTCATAAAGTTAATACTACTTTATCACCTTGTCACCCCTGTAAATTCAAGCCCAGGTTTATAAAACCGGATTTTTTTCAAGGCAACACCTTTAACTAGAATCAACTATTTAAACTTAATTAAATAATAAAACGGAAAAACACATTCATTTAAAGCTCCATTGTTCTTGGGGCTGGCCTGGTTGTGTAGTGATTGGGTTTGCATGCTCAACTTTGGTGGCCCGGGGTTCATGGGTTCAGATCCTGGGTGTGGACCTAGCACCACTGGTTAGGCGATGCTGTGGCAGCATCTCACATAAAATAGAGGAAGACTGGCACAGATGTTAGCTCAGGGCCAATGTTCCTCAAAAGAAATCTCCCTTGTTCTCTACTTCCCAATGCTCCAAATAATTTCATTTTAATCAGTATATATGGAAGCATCAAAGTCAGAAAAGGAACACTAATTTTGGTAGTAAAATTTGGGCAATTTTACTAGCCAAAAATGTATTTTTCTTCTTATAAAATTTACTATGTCTTAGTAGGTCATTAACCTATACTATAATTTTTAAATATATAAGATTATATTGAAAGGATAATTATACCAAAAAAGTTAAACCAAAAATAGAATCTCTCCAATACATAAAACATGAAAATCTTCCAAATACTTGGGGAGTATTCACTTGTTTCAGCACGTTTTTACTTCCTTCATATAGGTAAGCTACTCTCAATTTAATACAAAATACTTAACAGTCTTATACGACCTTTTCCCTCTTCCATCTTTCTTGAGATCAAAATACAGTCTCAATTAAAAAAAAGATAATAGCTCATAATGGCAAATCAAAAATGGCACAAAATGTGTTTTGAGATGCTTTTTATAGGTCTAATGTACTCAAGCTTTCTCAAGATTTTGTGAACGATTATTAACAGAGTTCTATTTGCGTTTCAGTTTAAATTACTAAAGGTTATTTTTTTAAAATTTTAAGTGTTTATTCTTTGTAGCTGACAACTAGGAAAAAGAAAAACCCA
This sequence comes from Equus quagga, assembly GCF_021613505.1. Classification (NCBI taxonomy): domain Eukaryota; kingdom Metazoa; phylum Chordata; class Mammalia; order Perissodactyla; family Equidae; genus Equus; species Equus quagga. The sequence continues at coordinate 78,122,968 of NC_060281.1, forward strand.
GTTACACTATAAATGCATTCCTGCAAGACTCTGTTGAGGGAGTCAAGCTGATTTGATAGAGCTCAATTTGGGGGCAGTGGGTATTTTTTGCTTTCTTCTCCATTCATCCCCTTAACCCTGTAATTAAAGCCCAACATGTACAACTCAAGCAGGATTACTGGGCAAGAACCACTTCAAGAGGGTATGAACTGCTTCTGTGCTAGTTCTAGAATATCAGCTGGGAAACATCATCAAAAGGAAATCAAGGCGATTCCTTTTGCTGATAAGGAAATTGTAAGGAATCTGTTTAGAACTAGAAACAGCAAGCTCAGTAACGCTCATGCTCTTGTGTTCAACTAAAGAACAACAATCTCCCCATTTACTATTTAGCAAAGATTGAAAGAGCAGGACCAAAAGCTCAAAAGATGGAAGGTGTAAAAGAAGTCTCTTTTCTGCTCAGTGCTTTGGCAGGCATAATACTGAATTTGCATCTGTCTGGGTGGTAACTTCCAGAAGTCTGAGAAAGTAAATGTGAGCTGAATATCAAGTGATAAACGAGATAATTCTGAGAGACTGTGTGTTTGTGTGTGGAGAGTGGGGGTTGAGTATCAAAGAGAGGATTAAGCATAGGGAAGAAAGCTGACAAACCTAAAACTCACCCTAAGTAAAGATGAACTTAGAGCAAGTTTTCTAAATAATCTCATCACATTAAATACACACACACACACTGAAAGATCTTTAGGATACTGAAGGATGTTTTGCAAAGTGCTCTCTTCTTCCTGAATTCTGCTGTTCTTTCTGTTCCTCAACAAGTATGTGTCCATGGTCTAACTATTTCCTCATTCTCTGCTCATCTTTCTGCTTTCTTAGGACCCTCCCTTCCTCTTTTTACCTCCCTCATACATCCAGAACTGACCAAATCCAGTTCTCCTTCCAGTATTGATGTTTTCCTGTGCCCTCTCCACTACTACTCACACCTGCCTGGGTTTCCTCAGCACTTGAAAAACATTAGATAATACAATGTCACAAGTAGCTGCAAAAGTCACCATCAGGAAGGCTTGATTACAGTGGCAAAGAGCTGGAAACATCAAAGCAAAATAGCTAATGGAAGCTTTAAAAAAGTAAAAGTTCTAGCACTTAGAGAGCCTGGTGCAGAGGGAACTTGATAATAAAAGGTTGCTTAAATGTTTGTTTAAATTTTAAGGTCCTTTCTCACCACAAGGAACCTTGTACTTTGTAGCTAGACTCCTCCCCAAAGCTAGAACAACTCATGAACAGTGATTCAGCAGAGATCCTATTTATTTTTCATTTAAATTTGCAGTTATTAATGCCTGATGCTGTGGTCAGAATATGTCAGGGTTCAAAGCATGATGAGCATGAGTGCATCAAAAGTAAGAAAGGCTGGAATGATCACATTATGATCATATTTTTTCTTCTCAGATTATCTATTCCCCTTTACCTTTCACAGAATTACACATTACTTAAAAGCAAAATTTAAATTCAGAATGCTTCTTTTAGAATATTTGTGTGCTTCCAGATATTTTTCTAGTAGATGTCTTTTGTCATTCTCTGCCCCTATTCATTCATCTCCAAGTGGGGAAAATAAAACAAAACAAAGCATGATTTTCTGCACAGATCAAGGAAGGAGCGTATGGTGACCTGTGCTGTCCTCAACACACTGATCATACCCATACTCTGTTGGAGGGGTCAGGAGGCAGTGCAAATATGTTAGCAAGAGAGGAGAACATAGGTCAGGAACTCCAGGACTCAAAATGAATGACAGTGCAGCCTGGAAGGTTGTGGCACTGTCTCATCTCTATTGCCAACTACTGAAGACAGTTTAGCATGCTAGTTAAGAACATAACCTCCAATGCAAGATTATTTGTGTCTGAATCGTGCTTCTGCCTCTGACTCACAGTATTGGTCAGTTAACTGAACCTCTCCAAGCCTCACTTTTCTCATGGATAAACAGGGATAAGTTACAGTTGTTATAAGTATTACATGAAATATTTCAAGTAGAAGGCTGACTGTCACATATCAAATCACGCTTAATAAAGTTGTTAGTTATTATTGCTAATAAAAATGAATGGCAGCTCTTGTTTTCTATATATTTTGGTACTCCTATAAATGGTAGGTTCGTAAAGAAACAGGGATAATGTCTTTCTAACTCCTCAAAGTACCTCCTATATTAAATACGCCGTATGTTGTAGTCCATTCTTGAAGAAGACAATCACAATATTTACTTTCAGAAAGATGGCTTGCCAAGATGCAGATGCTTTGCATTAGATAAATCCAAAATGAAGAAAGAACGCTGTGGCAGACCCTCTCCATTGGTTACCTACCTACAGGCATTTCCTCCCATTATTCTGCTGACAGAACAATTTTCTGCCCTGTGATACAGGATGAGCCTTAATAGGTATAAGCTAGTTATGGTAATCTTTTTTTTTTTTTAAAGATTTTATTTTTTTCCTTTTTCTCCCCAAAGACCCCCGGTACATAGCTGCATATTCTTCGCTGTGGGTCCCTCTAGGTGTGGCATGTGGGACGCTGCCTCAGCGTGGCTCGACGAGCAGTGCCATGTCTGCGCCCAGGATTCGAACCAACGAAACACTGGGCCGCTTGCAGCGGAGCGCGCAAACTTAACCACTCGGCCACGGGGCCAGCCCTAGTTATGGTAATCTTTTAATTGCCATTGCCAGTGATCAATCAAGGGGTAAGCACGTGACACAGTGCTGCACAATGGAACCTGAGAGGATGTCTGCTAGAGTTTTCTGAATAACTACCTAGAAAAAACAAAATCTTCCCTATCTGGAGCAAGAATTGGTAAGTTAGCAGTATTTGTCATTTATCCAATGTGTAAGATTCTGGAAAAGCCGTTTAAATAAGTATAAAATTTCCAACAACTATCATTAGTTTTTTCATGGAATGTTCGTAAAATGACAGGGTACAATAAGTAAGTTATTAACTAAAGAGAAGTAATAAAGACACTTCTCGGATTGACTTTTCTACCTGTGGTAGACACATGCAAGGATTAGTCATGTATTTACATATCCCTTGGGAATAATACTGTATATCAGCTGATGTGAGTTAGGATAAGGAAATGGAAAAGACCAAGAAGTTAAAGATGGTTTCAAGACTGAGTGACTGGGACAATGAGAGTGTCAGGGACTAAATCACTAAAAGGGAGTACAATCTGAGGGAATACTGATGAGGTCTGTCTTAAACAGGGTGAGTTCAATATGACAAGACAGCCCAGTGCAGGTAGTTGGAAAAATGGGGCAGAATGTCAATTCTTACAGGCGTTGATTTCAGTGCCACTAGCATACAACTGCCAACTGAAGACAGGAGAACGGATGAACTCTACAAGGTAGAGAAGACTGTGAAGAAAGGGCAGAGGGCTAATATCTAAGTCCTCCAGAATAATCTCAGTTAGTTTAACTGGTGGCTTCGCCATGTACTAGTTAATTGTGTGAGGTTGACAAGTCCTTTAAGAGTTCTAAGTCTTATTTTCCTCATCTGTAAGAGAAATAACTACCATATCAAGTGGTTGTGAGAAATAAATGATATAATGAATATAAAGCCTTCAGCATAATGGCTGATCTATAAGTTCTTAAACATTTGTTTGAGGTCGGAAAGAGGAAGAAGAACCATGAAAGGAGACAGAGAAGAAGTGATATGTTCATGCATTCATTCATTCATAAAACAAATCAAAGTCCACTGAATATCTACAATGTAGAAGGCACTGGGCTGGAATAGAACCAAGAGAGTATAAAGCCATATTCAGTTCAGATTCAACCAATGTTTGCTGAGTACTTTCTTGTGTTGGGCCTTATGATATGCTCTCATTTATCTCACTCAAAGGATATAATGCAAGGTGGGAGATTTCCCAAAATATCAAGTGGGCAAGTTAAATAAAGATTTAGAAAAGACCATTAGAGTTGGCAAAATGGAAATTACTGGTGATCTTTGAGAAAACTGTTTCAGTTCACCAGAATAGGGTTGGGTTGGGTTGGGGGGAAAGAAAGGAAGAAGGAAATGAAGGCAGAGGAAAAAGTTTTACAGGCATACCAGAGTAAAACAAGAGTAGCAGGGTCAAGTACAGGTTTGTGTAGATAAGCAGAGATCTGTGCTTGCCTGAAGGAAAGGGGGAAGTGGTCAGTGGAAAGGAAGAGACAAGGACAGCTAATACTTACTCATTTTTTTTAACTGTGGCAAAGAAAGAAATACACTTGAAAAAGAAACCGTTTTCTGCATATATTAGTCACTCAGTGAATGAACAACTATTCGATGCCAATACCTTGATAGACTTGGTTTTATAAAGAGACATGGGAACAGACAGACAGATTTTTCTTAACTATGATGACTTCTCAAGATTTTAAGAGGATATAACAAAATTTTTTCTTAGGTGAAAAAATCTCATTATCACAAACACTGTTCTGTAAAAGTATTCTTCCTAACCGCACGAAGTGTGTGCTGAGATCTCAGGGGAAGATGAGTGGAACTGTGCTCTACTCTCAGTGATAATATCCTCAATACTACCAACTCATTTTATCTCAAGGGCCAATTGACCCTACGAAAAAACCAAATGTACTTCTAAAACATCTACCCAAACAAATAAAAGAACACATCCAGGACCTGGAGAGGGATAAACAAAGTACTTGACACATTTTCATTCCTTTATAGAATTATTTTCACTTACTCCCTCACTAGAGAAATGAGCTTGGCTGGCCCTGTTTCAACTTCAGCCTCTATAGACTAATATGATTTTAATAAAAAATATATTATAAACCCTAACCAGCTTCTTAAAACTGCAACTTCCCCCCAATCCATTCCCTGTCCATGCTTTTTTACTCCACAGCATTTGACACCTTCTAAAACACTAAGTACTTTACTTAATTTGCATATTTTCTGTCTCCCCCTTCTAGAATGTAAACTTTGTAAGGGCAGGTTTCTTAGTCTGTTTTGTTCACTGTTGCATCTCTAATGCCTGAAACAATGTTTGACAGGTATTACTTGTGCAAAAAATAGTTGATGAAAGATTGAAAACACCAATTCCAGTACAACAAAACAACACTGTAAAAAGCTTCTTTTGCGTTGACTTTTATCTATTTATCTTTTATCTATTACCATTTTTTCCTGTGTTAATGTTACTTCACAAATCTCATATTATTTTATATGAATTGGTTTCTCTCAATTAGACTGTAACTTTCTGGAAAATGGCTCCACATGTTATTTAATTCTTTCCTTATTGCTCTCATATTTTAAATGCTAGCTAATCAATAAAGCATCATGATCTCTTCTTTATGTTCTTGGTCCCTCCCTTCCCTTTTGCTGCCTTGTACCAACCCTACTTGGCTGAAGAGAGTTTGGCACCGTTTCAGCAAAGTCATTCTCCACACTACATTGTTATGAAGTGATTGGATAGACTATAGTTTTAAGTTGTTGAAATGGCAAGCAGTGTTTTTCAAATGAAATTCTTTTATGAGTTCCAATGCAATAAAATAGTTCAGTGATTCAACTGGCTGAATTACATTTCATTCACTTAGAGGGAAATTCCACCAAAGAAAACTTCCTTCTCTTTTATTTTTGCTCTCCAGAAATTTCACACTTGGTGATATTTCTCATACTGAGCACTAGAACCCTCAAAGGTCTCAGGGAACAGGCCTGGACTGTTTCCATGAATTTCCATTAAATATTATAAAATTATGGCCATTTCCTCCTTATTTTCAGTTGATATGAGAGGCATACGGCAAACCAGAAAGAACATGACACCTGGAATTAGAAAAGCATGTGTTTGAACCCTTCTATGCTACTTACTAGTATGGTCTTCAGCCTGCTACTTGGAAAGGCAACTACAGTTAAGAGCACAGGGTTTTGATTAAAGCAGAACTGTGGTCAAATCCCAGGTCTATCCCTAACTAGCCATATGGTCATGGAAAAGTTTCAGCTTCTAAGGTTCAGCTTCGTCATCTGTAAAATGGACATAATAAATATATCTAACTCATAGTATTTTTTATTGTGAGAATTTAATAAGATAGTGCATGTAAAGTGCTAAACAGGGGGACTGGCACAGAATAAGTAGCCAATAAACCGTTACTGCTAATAAATAAAATAATTAGATGTGATAGTCTATGTAAAGCACAAATATAAATTGTGAAGTACTTAACTGTTAATTTTTTACTACTCTATATATGTCAAAAAATGGGCTCAATTGCCAATTACTCCCCTCTGCTGCTCTGGATATAGTAATAACACTCGTTACTATATTAGAACTAGGCATTAGTTCACTCTTCTTCCTTTACTGATGCTTAAATTTTCTTATAGGAACCAGTTTTAAGATACGTTCAAGAGGGGCCAGCCCCATAGCCGAGTGGTTAAGTTCACGCACTCTGCTTTGGCGGCCCAGGGTTTCGCTGGTTCGAATCCTGGGCGCAGACATGGCAACGCTCATCAAGTCTTGCTGAGGCAGCGTCCCACATGCCACAAATAGAAGGACTCACAGCTAAAAATACACAACCAGGGGGCTTTGGCGTGAAAAAGGAAAAATAAAATCTAAAAAAAAAGATATGTTCAAGAGAACAGCATATTTTCACAAAATAATAAAGAATGTTAAAGGATCATGTATCGTTGTTTGAATCAGATTTTTCATGTCCTATCCTTTATTTACCAATAATTTTAATTATATCACTACTTTCTCTAAATTTTTCATCTTGATTTATTAAGGATTGTGAATGGAGGGAAATTTTTCATTATTTTTTTTATCCATATATGTTTCCCTCAAGTTTATGAGTCTAAAATTAACATGGATCTGTCATTTTTATTTAGTGAACACTAAGTGTTCATTTTAGAAATATTATTATTTATGCCTAGAATAACCAAGCCACAATGGTAGGTTCCATCTTCAAAAGTAATCATTTTACATACTGTGCTTTTGACTTTAATCATTTGATTGTAAACTAGATATACTTAACGCTAAACTTCTGCTCTCAGAGTTTGTTCTAGATCAATGCTTTCAAATAGAAAGTTCCATGACGATGGAAATAGTCTATATTTGCATTCTCCAATGTGGTAGCCACTAACCACATGTGGCCATTAAGCACTTGCAATGTGGCTAGTGTGACTGAGGAACTGAATTTCTAATTTTGTTAAATTTTAATTAAAATAACTACATGGCTAGCAGCTACTATGTTGGACAGCCTGGTTCTAGATAATTCAAAAAACAGTGGGTAATTATGTTGAAAATGCATAGTAATGATTCTCATAACTAAACTATGAAGGTTATATCATTGCCTCAGGAGTTGCTGACACATCTCTTGACTAATTGTGCAAGAAATACTGAGGTTTCAGCACTGTTTTACCACCGTATGAATCAACCTTCCACCAGCCTCCCTCCAGCCCTCCCTGCCATCATTGGTGGCCTCATAGTCTCTCTTTGAAATCATTTGCAAAACAAAAAGCTAAGATCTAAAATCTAACTAGTAGTCTAACTCTCACCTTGGGCTGCTATGGGAATCCAATTGTTTCTCTTGGCCTAACCCCTGAGGGATCAATGTATTACCACCAATGTCATCTCTCTTTTTCTCTCTCTAATACCTTCTTCTCAGACTGTTCACATTTAGTTAGCTCCTTGACAAGCTGTCTTTGTTTTAAACAGGAATGAAAGAGAACCACAATAGGAAACAGGAACTGTTGCATTTGGTTATCACACAGCAACGGGAAGGATGAGGGTGTATATGTATTGGTGCACAGGGTCGAGGAGAGCAGCTGTAGCTACCCCTTCCTTCTGCCTCCCAGGCACTCAACAGTAGAGTCACACCACCAGCTAGAGGTAATTGTTCCTCCCTAAACTGTTAATGAAGTCCAGGGAGTTCTTTCCTTCAAAGATTTCTAAATGCTCAACTCTCTACCCAAGGAAATGGTATCTTATTACTCAAACATTACAAATGTTAGGCTGTATACTGCTCCAATGAGTAGTTTTAAGACTTGTTACCATCTTCACTGGTCATAGCAAAAAAGTATTTGGCACTGCAAGATAGATGCTGGTACTTTTTCTCAATAGCTGCTTAAAAGATACTCCTGGAATCAAGTTTGGTCTCCTTTTACATTTTAACAAATAACAACAACATTAAATCTTACATTTGTATAAAGTGCTTTCACATACCTAGCCACATTCAATGATTTTAACATCTTAGTAAAATAGGAAGCTCAGTTATTATTATTGTGATTTCTTATGACTGGCAACTGATTTCCAGTTTCTCACATTTTCCAGTATACCAACACTTCTACAAGGTAAGGGTGCTACCAAAAGATGGCTCTGGGAAAAAGTGGACATTGCAGAAAAAGTCTGTAATCCACTTCTTTATGATATTTAGATGTTCTTAATTGAGCTCTCAAATTTAGCCCCTGAAGCTTTTTCTTTCCCTTCTTTGTATTATATAGTTTTAAATGGAAATGTAAAAGTCATCTATAGTCGTGCTTGGGTAGATTTCTATTATTTGTCTACTTAATATATATGTCTCTATCTGATGTAATCTGTTAAATGTTTATAATCACCCTGCTATTATACTGTTACTAGTCGTATAAATAGGTTTACCACATCTGCTCAGTGATGTTGGCAGCTCTTTTCTCCTATTACAGAAGAGAGTATAGAGGAAGGATTTAAAGTATAGGACAGAATGGAGTCAAGAATGTATAAACCATATAGTGAAGATAATATGTTCTGAATTTAGAGTTTTAGGCCAGTGGGAAAACTAATCACATTCATAAGACATTAAAACTACATTATTTCCTCAGTCCATCTGTAAATAATAGCTACTGGCTATATCTACTAAATTTGTAGATATTCATAAATTGTCTATAGCCCAGTTTTTCTTATAAATGTGTCATGGATATTCATGTAGGAACTTTTTAAGTACAATTAATAAACTGTGTCTAGAAAAGGTTTGTATTGGCTTTTCCTTCAAAATTAAAGCAATAAAATTGTAAATCCATTGTCTCAGCAAAAGTAAAAGCTAAAATAACTCACAAATAAGTTTTCTGTAAGGATCTTCACCAATAATTACAGAAAACTCTTGCTAGCCTAAAACATAGCCTTGGACCTTTCCCCTACAAGAATAGCACAAGACCAAGGAAAATTCATCTCATTTAGAGAGGAATAATTACAAAAAGGACGCAGTATCAGATCTAGTAAAGATATTATAAAAACAAAATAAACCATAAAGAAATAGGGAAAAGAAATGGCAGGTGAAATCTCTTCAGAAAAAAAATGTTGTCATACATCACATGTGGAAGTTGTGTCAGAACATACTGCCAAAAAAAAGAACTCAATGAAGTACAGTCATGTGTTGCTTAACGACAGGGATACATTCTGAAAAATGCATCCTTAGGCCATCTTGCCCTTGTGCGAACATCATTGAGTATACTTACACAAACCTAGATGGTATAGCCTACCACACCTAGACCATACAGTACTAATCTTATGGGACTATTGTTGTATATATGGTCTGTCATTGATGGAAACGTTGTCAGGCAGCTCATGACCGCAACTGCTATGTAAAACAGAAGCTCATAGCAGGGATATAAGAGTTAATGCAAGATACGGTGAGCCAAAAGGGAATGAAACATGAGTTGGCAGAAGAGAGATGTGGGAAAAAAATAAAACCACCACCAAAATGAAGCCTGCATTGGAAGTAGAACAAAAAGGAACTTGTAATGTTGAAGAAAGCATGGTAAGGGACATGGAGCATAGAACTGAGAAAAGTAACAAAAGGGCCTTGAACAAAGTTAAAAAAAATAAAGACAATTATAGATATGAAAGATGAACATACAGTAGTCCCCTTTAGCTATCATTTCATTTTCTGTAGTTTCTGTTACCTCTAGTTTCAATTACCTGCAGTCAACTGTAGTCCAAAAATATTAAATGGAAAATTCTAGGAGTAAACAGTTCGTAAGCTTTAGATTGTGTGCCATTCTGAGTAGCATGATGAAATCTTGCACCGGCCCACTCAGTCCTGCCTGGGACGTGACTCATCCCTTTGTCCAGCGTATCCACACTGTATACACTACCCACTTGTTAGTCAGTCTTGGTTATCAGAGGGACTGTCATGGTGTGGCAGTGTTGTGTTCAAGTAACCCTTATTTTACTTAATAATGGTCCCAGAAGGTCAAAGGTAATGCCTACATCATTTACCCTACTTCATCTCATCAAATAGGCACCATATCATCTCACGTCATCACAAGAAAAAGGGTGAGTACAGTATAATATTTTGAGAAAGAGACACCACATCACATAACTTTTACTACAGGATATTGTTATAATTGTTCTATTTTATTATTAGTTATTGTTGTTAATCTCTTACTGTGCCTAATTTATAATTAAACTTTATCATAGGTATGAATATATAGGAAAAAACTTAGTATGTATAGAGTTTGGTACTATCTGTGGTTTCAGGCATCCACTGGGGGTCTTGGAACTTACCCCCCACAGATAAGGGGGAACTGCTATATTCATAATCAGTAGCCTTGGAGAAGAGAATGGAACTATAATAAAATTTAAAAATTAGTATAATTTTAAAAACTTGCTGGGAATAAGAAAAGACTTAAAGCTACAGATTGAAAGGTACACAGTATTCCAAGGAAAACGGTCATAGAACAATTAAACATTGAAACATGTCCTAATTTAGCTACTAAATTCCAAAGATGAAAAGAAAAAAAATTTTTCAGGCATACAGGCAAAAAAGCTTCAAGAACAAGTCTGAAAATATTCGCAACCTTAAGACTACCATAATTCCAATATTCTTCTACTTGAATTACTAGTTTAAAAATTAATATTCATCATCACAATAGTTTTTCATGTGTGTATTACTTATTTCATCAAGAAACATTAGACAGAAATTACAACTATAGAAAATTAAAACAGATGAGTGAATAAAACTGTGAAACCTAAGGGATTCCCCAACATTAAGGATTAAAAATTTTAAGAAAACCTACTACCTTAATTTATAATTTAACATTTATTAAGACTACTTAAAAGTCCCATAGAAGAAATATAGTTAAATTACATAAGCAATTGTGATTTTTAAAATAAGCAACAATGCCATATTATGGATTCTAATAGCTATCCATATTTTTACAATCTACAACTAGTTATGCCTTGGACAATTACAATAAAGTACGACCTTTTTCTTGAAGTAGGGAAGTGGATAGTAGTGAAGTAATAGCTTATTAAAATAAATTATTTATTGAATTTTTATTGCTAATATCCAATTCAATAGGCATTATAACTTAACAAATGTTTTATAATTGAATTATTCACAAAATCTACAAGACAGCTTTTGTTAGCTTCATTTTACAAATGAAGAAATGAAAGCAAAGTTAAAGGAAACTAATTACCCAAAGTTGCATTTTGAATCAACAGAAAAAGAAGAGCACCACTTCTACTATAAATTTCTTGTTTTTCTCTAACAGCTTTTGTCACAATCTTACACTCTTACACTATTTTTGGCTACTGAGTAACAGCTATCTTAACCAGAGGCCTGTAGTATCACGATCTAGCACAACAAAATCATAATGAGAATGCTGAAAGACTTTGGAGGAAAAAATACATTTGGGAAAACACAACAGATGTGAATTCCATCAATTGAAAGTGCTTATCTGCTGCGTCTCTATTCTGCTGATCCTTGTATTAAAAACTTGAGTGAAAATGAAACCACACACAAAAAATGCCTATCATTAAAGAGGAGAAAAAGGTAGAAAAGAGGCTACACCTATTAAAAAACAGTTAAAAGCAAACAAAATGAAATCTTTAAAAAGTGACAGTTTAAAACTCATAGCCATCAACTAGGGGTAACGCTGGATCCTAGCAGAAAGGTCAGGCAAGGCATTACAGAAGGAAGGTGTTTTCAGCTGTATTACAAAGAAAGATAGGCTGTCTCTTATAACCTCACCAAAGACTGGGACATTCTAACATTTTAAAGGTTATTGTCAATACTAACCCCACCATAAGGTTGTATCAGACACTTCAATAGTAAATTTTTACACAACGGAAATGACTAAACTGTCCAGTAATCTAAGGCCAAAAATTTAGAGAAACGAAAAACAAACTTTTTGCATTAAAGGAAAACCAGGACAACTTCTTATGAAGAACTCAAACTGGAATAAGTAATTATGATTCTATCTTATTTGGTGACTCAACCAAATAAGTTATTTTCCATCATTACTTTGCCCTTTTGCAAAGTATTAGTTAAAATTTCTCCTCATCATGCTTTTAATCTGGCCTGCCTTTCTCCAGGAGTAGTAAAATGAATGATACTGCTAGTGGAGAAAACAAAGCCTAACAAGAAAGTTCTAGGCTCTTCCAAGCTCACAAAATGTAAATCTTTTAGCAATGACATTTTAATTTCCATCACAGCACATACCATCTATATATCTTTCAGAGTTATAACTGTATATTTGCCTTGGATTTCCTGAAATTAATGTTACAGGAAGTCTCCAACTTGCAAAAGGGTTGTGTTCCAAATGTTCACTTCCAAGTTAGGTATCTGTAACTGAATATGTTTTTATCCATGAATCAATTTAGGTTTAAGGAATTTAGGTTTCTAGTTAGTTCACAGAGCTTATTAACCATAATGCAAATCTAACACCTTATTGTGCATATTAAAATATTTTTAAAAGTACTATTGAAATACAACTACTTATGCAAATCAGAAAACATTCAACTGAGTAATAATTTTAAAACCATATCTTGAATTAAGATAGAATGCATTAAAATGACAAAATAAATGGAGACTTGAGGATTATGAACTGAACTTTTGGACTACTTAAGGACTTTAGGGACTGCTGACATTAGTTCTCCATTAGATCTAATTTCATTTAAAAATGTATTGTTCTTCTGTCTCTAGACATACAATACATCATTAACACTAAAACCACATAATATCAAGGTGGGAAAAGACTTCAGAGATCATAGTCAATTTAACCTTAACTTGGAGATGGAGAAACTGACTCAGATAGATGAAATAATTTAATACAAGTTATCCAACCAATTAGTTTTGGAGCTGAAACCCCATCCTAATTTTCATCCAGTGTTTTTTCCATCATAACAATGCTTACCAGTCATGATCAACACAATAGTTTTGCTCAGAAATAAAGTAAAAAGGAAACATTACTATAACCATTTTATCAGCATAATTTAACATTATCTAGTAAAGCTGAGGATGTGCATACTGCATGACCCCCGCATGGGCACATGAATATTTATTAAGGCATTGTTTGTAATGGTAAAAAATGAGAAACAACTTAAACATTCATCAATAGGGAAAATAATCATTGTGCTATAATCATCTGATGCAAACGCTGTACTGTAGTTTAAATCAATGAACTTGATCTACATTTATTAATATAGATAAATCTGAAAAACATAATGAAGGGAAAACCAAGTTGAAGAAGCATATGTAGGATATATTGAAATTTATGTAAATTTCAACACAAAAAAACGACATATTGTTTGTAGAAGCACACATATAATAAGAGTACAAATGGGAAGGGAGGGATACACACCAGCTTTAGAAGAGTAGATGGATCTGGGAAGGATGGAAAGAAATGGACTGGAAGGGGTACAAAGAAGACTTCAATTATATAATGTCGTATTTCTTTAAAAAATTAATTCTGAGAGATAGGTTCATAGATGTTACATTCTGCCCATTTGAAATATCTTCTTAACTTTTCTTTATAAAGAAAATAACCTTCCTTCCCCAGAAGAGGAGGATCTAAAATGGAAGAGACTAGACTGAACAATTATTTGAAGTAACTATGAGAGTCTTGGGAAAGAGTGAATATGTATATGTACATGAGAGAAAAAACTTGTTTAGGGTAAAATTAACTAAATTGTAAGTGTAAATGACAAAGGAAAATTGATGGAAGAAATTGTAAATAAAGGAGATTATGAATTTTGGATTGTTGTTCTCCAAGCTCACCATGAGCTGGTGGTATTGATGCAAGATGGTTTGGTTGCTGCTGGAATATTTTTAGGATAGTGAGACAAAGGAGGTGCCTAGGAGGTATTAATGCGAAGAACGGCACTGGCAAGATTGCAAAGGGGATAAGATGGGACATGACATATGCGTGACTTAGAAATTGTTTCTAATAATTTAATTTCTTCGATCTCCCCTCAATTTATTCCTAATGCTAATGTCCAGAATATATGAAGAATTTCTACAACTCAACAACAGAAAAAACAACCCAATTTAAAAATGGGCAAAGGATGTGAATAGGCATTTGTCTAAAGATATACAAATGGCCAATAAGCACTTGAAAAAATGCTCAACACTATTAGTCATTAGGGAAATGTAAATCAAAACCACAATGAGATACCACTTCACACCCATTAGGATGGATATAATTAAAAAGAAAAAAGGAAAATAAATGTTGGCAAGGAAGTGAAACATTGGAAACCCTTGATATTGCTGGTGGAAATGTAGAATGGTGTAGCTGCTGTAGAAAACACTTTTGGGGTTCCTCAAAAAGTTAAACATAGAATGACCATATCATCCAGCAATTCTACTCCTAGCTATATACCCAAAAGAACTGAAAACAGAGACTCAGATACTTGTACATCAGCGTTCACAGCCATATTATTCACAATAGCCAAAAGGTGGAAATAACCTGTGTCCATCTACAGATGAATGGACAAACAAAACGTAGTGTATACATACGATGGAGTATTATTCAGCCATAAAAAGGATCGAAGTTTTGCTACGTGCTGCAACATGGATGAAATTTGAAAATATTATACTAATTGAAATAAGCCAGACCCAAAAGGACAAATACTATACGATTCCACTTGCATGAAATATCTAGAATAGGAAAATTCATAGAGACAGAAAGTAGATGAGTGGTTACCAGGGGCTGGACAAGGAGGGGAAAATGAAGAGTTAGTGCTTAATGGGTACAGGGTTTCTGTTTGGGATGATAAAAAACAAGTTCCGGAAATAGAAAGTGGTGATGTACCCATAATTATTTCCTTAGGATAAATTTCTACAAGTGGAATTGATGTGTCAAAAGGTAGTTATAATAATTTTGGGGGTCGGCCCAGTGGCTGAGTGGTTAAGTTCGCATGCTCCGCTGCGGCGGTCCAGGGTTTCGCTGGTTTGGATCCTGGGCACGGACACGGCACCACTCGTCAGGCCACATTGAGGTGGTGTCCCACATGCCACAACTAGAAGGACCTACAACTAAGATATACAACTATGTACTGGGGGCATTTGGGGAGATAAAGCAGAAAAAAAAACCCAAAACCAGAACTTAAAATAATAATAATAATAATAATTTTGATACTTAACCTTACCTCAATTTACATTTTTACATTATTGATAAAGTTTAACATTTTTCCACTTAATGATAAACTATTTGCAATCTCTTTTAATCACGTCTAGTGAAATATAGGATCACAGGTCCAGTGAAATCTAATGATCTTATAAAGGTTTATGACTTCTTTATGTTTTGAAAAATAGGTTTACGTAAGATTTTTAACCATCACTTCTTGAAGCTGACGATGTTAGTACATGAATAATGAAATAAGATAACATATTGGGAATGCCAGAATACCCAACAGGATAATACATTCTTTTTTTCTGTTCTCCTCATTAAAACATGTATTTTTACCCTGCAGATGAGAGATTTGTTTCGGCACACACCCACCAATAAAAATCATTTTGCCACCATTTCATATACACTTTGTTTCACATACTTGATTAGCAATCCATCTCCTTGCAATCTGTTGGAAGTCCAAGGCAAATAAGTTTATCAGTCATAGTCATAACTAACATTTTACAAACAACATAATTAGCAGTAACTATGATTGATTTGGTACACACTGGCCAATGACACTAGACTGTAAGGTCATTGATACAGGGCTGTTTTATTACTAAGGAAACAAAAACCAAAAAAATAGAAAGGACTTTGGTTAGCACACTGCTTTAAATTTAAAGAGGCCCTTACGCTGATGGGAGTTCATGAAAAAAGAAGGTCCCTAAGCTGGAGTATCTTAGAGTCAGAGTGGATGAATTGAAAATGAATCATACTGCTATTTATAATGATAATTACAGCATGGTTTGTAATAGAAAACATTTGGAAACAATCCAAATGTCCATCAAATAGGAATTGGTACAATTACACACTTGACTACTGTGTAGCTAATACACCCAGAAGCAGATCTGCAGGAAATATGTCCTACTAAAGTATGGTTAAGTAAATAGTAATATGCATAATATGATTACATTTTAAAATAACATTAATGAACAATGTTAAGAAAGACAATGGAAAAATCCAGAAGAATATGCCTCAAACTGTTTACAGTGACTACATTTGTTGGGGGAAAGGTTGGTATGATGGGAAACTTTTGTTTGATTGGGGACATCTACCTTCTATATTGTACATTACTGTGTTATTTAAAATATAACTATTTTTGATTAAAAAATAATTTTAAACAACAAAATGAGTAATTTTCCCTTTGACTCATAATTAAAATGTGTGCTACAGCAACTAAATTAGATTACAAGATATTTCAAAAAGGAAATGATAATGTAAAATTCCAGGAAAATAATTTTTTTACCATCATCTATATTTTTACAAGTAAATAATTTCTATTTTCTCTGTTGTTTCACTTATCTAACTGATTGAGATGGCAATCTTGCTCTTAATCAGTGAGGACCTTATGATATGTCTTTATCATTTTTATAATGAGTATATTTAATTTTTAAAAAGGAATTTCATACATATATGTATATATAGAGAGAGATGGAGAGAGAGAGAAAAAACAGAGTGGGAGAAAAGAGCCCATCATCAACTGTTTACAACAACTCAAAAATCCAGGAATAAATTTAATAGAAGTAACGTACAGGAACTAGATGGAAAAAAATTATGAAGTGCTACTAAGAGATACAACAGAAAATCTAAATAAATTAAAGATTTACCTTTGTCTTTGATAAGATTCAATATTGAAAAGACGTTATTTCTCCTTAATCTATACATTACATGAAATTCCAATAGATTTGTCTTTGAAACTACTTAAAATTTTATCTAGAACGGAGTCAAGTGAACTTCTTCTGTAATAGATCTGTAATATTTTAGGCTTTGTGGGCCATACAGTCTCTGATGTAACTACTCAATTCTGTCTTGTAGCATAAAAGCAGCCATAGATAATTCATAATAAATGAGCGTATGTTCCAATTAAACTTTATTTATGGACATTAAGATTTGGATGTCATAAAATTTTCAAATGTCAAGAAATAGTAGTCTTCTTTTGATTACTTCCCCCAACCATTAAAAAATTTAAAAACCATTCTTGGTTCAAAGGTATACAAAAACAGGCAGCAGACAAATTCAGTCTGTGGGCTACAGTTTGCCAACTCCTAATTTAGAATAAACATCTAAAAAGTAACCAGGGAAATTCAAGGAAAAAAAAAAAGGAGTAATGAAGGAGGACTTGTTCTATCAGGTACTAAATTGTAAAACTACAGAAAATCAAATATTGAGATCTAGAACTGGAATAGGACAGAAAAATCAATGAAACAGAATTGGCAGTCTCAAAAACAGAACCAAATCCATGCAGATGTTTAATATACAATATAGGTGGCATTTCAATCAGTGTGGGAAAATGGATCACTTATTCAATAGAATGGTATAAGGACAAGTGTCTAGTCATTCAAAGTGAAAAAAAGTAAACCTCTACCTTATTCTTTACATCAAAATAATTTAGTTATTTACATTAAAAAAATAAAAACATTAAATTACTAAAAATACGGATGAATATTTTTATAATCTTGGATTTTAAGTATGACACAAAATACAGAAACTCAAAGAAACACTTACTGATTTTGCTAAATAAAAATGAAAACCTCCAGGATGATGTTCACAGGAAATCTCAGGACAGTAACTGAGCAGTGGAGTTATAAGAACAACCAGTCCAGATTGGAGGAGGACAAAGGAATCCTTAGCGAAGTCTTCAAGGAAAAGATGCAACTGATAGATTACCTGATATAACCAAATATATTGAATGGATATATTGAGAGGACATTTATAATTCTGGTGTAGGATATAGGAATGAATTAATATAAATTAACAAAATAAAGATGAAGCTATTATTTACTCTAGGGAAAACAAAATATTATACAAAGAAAGCAAATTTAATCAGTACACTAAAAATCACAGCTGTAAATAATATATACAGTCATGATAATGTAAGCATTGTCTATTGAGCTAACCAAAGGTTATGATATAACTGTATCTAGAAGACGGGTGTAAAACACGTCAGTGGGTAAGAAAGTGAAATTCTGATCTTTCATCTAAAATTGAAATACTGAGATAGCAGCATAAATATGTTCTTTAGAAATATGGAGAAAAAATTCAGAGAAAATATCTATAGAACTTTAAAGTGGTTGCTTCCGGGAAGCAAGAATGGGGAGTAGGGGTGGAGATGTCAGGCAGGAGACAGCTGTTTTTCATCATAGGTTTTGAAGAAAACTTTTAAAACTGTATAAATGTATAATTTTGATAAAAATAATTTTGAAAAAATACATAAAAAATTAATGCTTCTTTGCCATAAAATGCTATTAAAAGAGAAAGACAACACATGGGGAAAAATACTTGTTTCATATACTACAAAGATTACCATTATCCAAATTATATAAAGAGCACCTATAAATGAAAAAGTGAAAAAAAGTATCAAAATGGGCAAAAGGAGGTAAATAGGCAATTTATAGAACTATAAATAGCTACAGAACATGTGAAGAGATTTTTAACCACAGTAATAATCAAAGAAATGTAAATTAAATTATACCAATTTCTTCATACCAGAGCAGCAAAGTGTTAGAAGGGGTAAACAGACACTATATCAGATCCTGTGGGTGGGGGGTATACAAGTCAGTATAATAATAGAAATTAACTCCATTGGCAGGCAAGCTGGCAATGTCTATCAAATTTTAAAATGGAGATACCTTGTCATCCAGCAATTCTACTTCTAGGCATTTGTTCTATTGAAATAACAGGTGGAACAGAAATGTTCAACATAGCAAGCTAATGCAAACAACTTTAACTTTCATCAACGACATTGATTAGATAAATTATGGTACAACAGGTTAGTGGTTAAAAAGAACAAGATAAGTATAATGTACTGATCTTATATATTAAGTGAAAAGAGAATATTGAAGAACAGTGCATATAATAAAATCCCATTTTTATTTAAGGAATATATACATATAATTGCATGTGGGTTTATGTATGCCCGTAGGAAAAATTCCAGAAAAATATATACCAAATTACTAACAATAAATAAACTTCAGTGGTGGTGTTACTAAAGAGGAATTTCACTTTCAACTTTTCTGTGTTGTTTGCATTTTTTACAGAAAAGAAACTACTCTTAATTAAAACTATCAAAGATACATCTTTAAGGTATCCAGCAAGGTGTCAGGTATTCTGGATTAATTAACTATAATTTTAACAGCAACCTCTCTATATCACTTCATTGTTATAATCATGGACATAATTCTACTAAAGTTATTAGATATGATAAAAAATAACTTACTCTTAGATTTCACTAGCACATCAGGCAGTTTATTAGTTCTGCTTACAATTGTCACTCTACCAATTGCTGTCAAAACATTCACTGGTCTTTATTCATCTATTTTTTTTAAGATTTTATTTTTTCTTCTTCTCCCCAAAGCCCCCCAGTACATAGTTGTATATTTTAAGTTGTAGGTCCTTCTAGTTGTAGCATGTGGGATGCCGCCTCAGCATGGCCTGATGAGCGGTGTTAGGTCCGCGCCTAGGATCCGAACTGGCGAAATCCTCGGCCGCCGAAGTGGAGTGTAAGAACTTAACCACTAGGCCACTGGGCCAGCCCCTATTTTTGTTTTTTATTATAAAAGTAATACATATCCAACAACATTCCAGTATTTCAAAGAGGTATAGAGAAATAAAGATTTCCCCCTCCAATTGGCCTCCCCATTCTTGCTCCTCAAAGGTAATTACTCCTAAGAAACTATTGTATATTCTTCAAAAACATTTCTATAAATATGTATAGTAATGATCATCCCCTTTTTATTACACAATGGAGTCATTCTATAATACTGATCTGCAACTTGCTGACATACGTCTTTGCATATCAGCCTAAACAGATTACTACAAAAATACTCCTTAATGGTAGTTCTTATTTAAAAGACACATTTGGGCTAATTAGCGATCACACTGACCAAAAACAAGCAAGCAAGCAACACACCTAACTCAATCCCTGCATCTGGCTTTAATAATAAAAACTACTGACTCCACCCTATCACTATCTATCTATGACATGCTTACTTTGCGCTGGAAGTTTTATACATATCAATTAATTCCCACAAGAATCCTAAGATTCTTGGCATGATTATCCCAATTTTGCAGATGAGGAAGCTGAGGTTCTGAAAAGGTTAAGAACCGGGACTAAGAAAATTCATTTTGTTAACTTTCTAATCACAGGATGAAAGCAAAAGTCTAAACAAGTTTGAACCACTTGTTTATATAATGTAAGCATATATCACTTTGAAAGAAAAGCACTTACACATGTCGAGAAACAATAATAGTGAAGGAAAATGTTCCAAACACTCATATAAATGCTATGTCTAAGCCATTCTGATCTTGTGCCAAAAATAATGAAATCAATCCGTGTTAGACAAAGAGTTAAGTTCATTCAATACCAAGTCCCTGAAGACTGGTTTCCAAACTCCAGTTTCCTTTCTGGCAGGAGAGGAACCTTTTATAAAAATCCTAAAACATAATGTTCACAAATAAGCCTCAGGATTATTGATATTTAGAGTTTCCATCTTATGTTTTCTTGGATTTACTTAGAGGCCACAAACACTATCTTTCTCAACTTCTATTGCTAGGTAAAATTTGAAAAGTCCATTTGCTCTTTACGGATTAATTTTAGACCCACTTTGCCTGAAAGAGTGACAATATTCTATAAAACTGACCCTAAAGTTGGGATTTTCCTAATCCCAATAGGATCTTTTTGCTTATTTTCAGAAAGCATATTATATTTAGACAATAAGTTCTACTTTTTAAATTGGCTGTATATGCACTCTACCACATAGAGTTCACTCAAAGAAAGATCTCCACTGTAGTGTTCCCACTTTCATGAATTTATACAACAAATTGTTATCGAGTTCCTAAAATGCCCAGATTGTGCTAGGTACCAACCAGACAGAAATACGACAGACACAAACCCTACTTTCAGGGAGCTTGCAGTCTACAGAAGAAAGATTTAATGAATTCGGTGCTCTACCTCCTACTTACACAGGGATGGAGATACCCGGCCCTCCTCCCCATTCAAGCTCAAAGCTCTACACTAAAGTACGGCAAACTCTGCAGCTTACTATTAAAACAACCAAACAACCCAGCTATTTCAGAAATTCACATTAATGGGTAACATGTTATACTAATTATTTCCTCTGGGTAGACGAGCTACAATTTTTTCTTCAAGGGATACTGGAGATCTCTTACTAAAGAATCCATTTTGCCAGTCCCAAATTTAAAACGTAACTGAATAATTGAAACTTTCCACTTATATGAAGAAGTATAATGTCAATCAAGATAACAAATATCTTGGTATAGGGATTTATAAGGGCCTTTAAATTTGAAAGAAATATGAAATTAAGTAACTATTTTTTCCATTAATTTTATTTATTCAGCAAATATTTATTTAATATCTATTATGTGCTGGGCTTCCTGCCAGCTAGTAAAGATATAATCACGAACATGTTTAGATCTCTGTCCTTAAGGAGATCATATGTAGTGAGAAAGCAAGCCTGAAGCACAGGCAACATCAGAACAGCATAGCACAACATAAAGGGCATCTAACCCAGTCTCTTGTGGAAAGGGAATAAGGGAGTCCCAGAGAAACCAAAAGTATTTGAGGCAGGGGGTAGTTAACACAAAGGCCTGAAGGGAAGAGAGCATGACAGAATTCATGACTAATATTTAAACACAATCAACAGATTGAATAACAGAATATAGATGTTTCAGGCTTGAAACTTGCTTTAAACACTATGTGATGTTTCCTGAAAGAAATGGTGGTAGCCCCTTCTACTAGGTATGGTGATTTGGTTCTTGGAATTTGGATTATT
This sequence comes from Equus quagga, assembly GCF_021613505.1. Classification (NCBI taxonomy): domain Eukaryota; kingdom Metazoa; phylum Chordata; class Mammalia; order Perissodactyla; family Equidae; genus Equus; species Equus quagga. The sequence goes on from NC_060281.1 coordinate 78,145,101, forward strand.
TTCTCCCGAATTAACACAGGAATACACCAGGACTCTGTATCCTGAAAGACTTGAATTTCAAAGCAATTCAAATTCTCAACCTTTTAAAACCCAGCAAAACATCAAAAATACTGTATCATTTATTTCAGAGTCTAATTAGGAAAAGTAAAATGGAGAAAAGGAAGATAACATATTAAGACTAATGTTAAACATTTGCCAGAGCCATAAATAGCAAAACGACTATCTTCTACAGTATGTCATTTTCTATACATTCCATACTTAATAGCAGTTGGAGGAACAAGATTTTTATATCAAGACATAAAGCTAGCTTTATTCTATGACTTTGGTTTCCACTAGGAAGAAGGTCATTCTCTCTGCCCTTTGTAAATGGGAGTAACATTCAATTAACTACTGAGAGCTAAATAAAAACCAAAGGACATGGAAACACAAATATTCCCTCAATTCTGTTATTTCCCATAAGGATCCGAGATGACTTCTCTGACATGATACTGGTAAAAACCAAATGAGGATATACATAAAGTGGCTGTATAAAGCCACTTCTGTCATGACTTAAAAATGGAACTCTGGTATGTAGCTGACCAGAAACACAAGGCAGAGCAATAGGTTGCCTTTTAATTCTCATAAATAAAGACAGAAGAATGACAGTATATTATAACAATCTTTGCCATTAAGTCAGAACTCTGTGTCAAAAAAAACAACAAGAAAAGTATTTTGGCATTTTCAATATTTAGGGGGAAAAATACATTAGGGGTTCAATGGTGTATGTGTTCTAGAAGATCACAAAAGTCCTAAAATAAAATCTGAACTCTCATTTCCTGTCTTTTTTTTTTCTACAGACCAATTATTTATATCTAGAGACATGAGGATGGGAAACAAAATAAAACAAAACCCTCACTAGAAAAAGTCAAAGTGAAAGTTGCAAAATTAAATGTAAAGATTATATCCAAGTCTATGAATGAAATTGTTTCAAAGTGGTTTGCTTAAGTTATATTTAAAAAGTTCTATTAGAAAAGAGGTTTCATAAGTCTTTACCCACTTCCTTTGTCGGCAAAGAATAGCTATATGTATTTTTATACATGCCAATATAAATCTATCTATTGGTGGTAGAAAAAAAGTCCCATTTCTAAATGAATTTTAAAATATGCCAAAGCAGCTTTGTGTATTTTTAGGTAGTGGTCATATTCTTGACCCAAATTCCATTATTGTAACTCAGGCTCTAGGCACTCTCCAGATAGTTAAGATACTATGTCTGTGTGTATCTGGTCCCAGTTGATAGTAAGGCAAAGAGGAAACTATCACAAAGAGGAAGTATACTGCACTGCAGCTCCTTTGGATTACAAAAGAAGGCAGTTGTTAATTAAACTTTAAATGTGCTGTTAATAAGAAGAAAGAAAAGAAAAAAAAGAGATCAAAAAAAGGCAAAGAGGAAAGGAAAGAAGAGAAAAGAAAACGAAAAAAGAAAGAAGAAGAGAAAAAGGCAGGAAGAAAGCTAGAAATGGGCATAAAGGTGCAGAAGGCAATCTCGGTGAACAACGATCCTTTGGTTTGACAGTAGTCATTTATCTTTATGAGGTTCATAAGTCTGAAACTGCCACAAACCTTGTGAAAATGTGAGACATCTGTTTCCTCTAGTGTGAAGAACAAGAACAGAGTTTATCTCATCTAGGCTTAACTGTCACCTACCAAAAACAATCAAAAGACAAACAAATAATACAAAACTCCAGGTATGGTTCACATAGGTCATAGTGTCATTTTATATTAGGGGGGAATTTCTTGAAACATACATACTATATATGATTAGTATTTTTTAAGAGGGAGCAATTACTAGAGAATATAAATGTAACTTGGAATTCAATTCCGTTTCCTTTAGAATGAAGTCTATAGCATTTAACCTTTGATTACTGAATTGATGTAGAGAGAGAATGAATTTAAGAGGTAGACAGCATGGGGTCCCAGAAAATGATTCCACCATGCTAAGATAGGAACCAAAGAGCTAGGTTCTGTCCCTGGCTGAGCCATTCACTAGCTTGGTGACTTTGGGTCAGTCGTTTACTCTAAAATAAGAATAATATCTGACCTTATGATAGTCTTGAGGATCAAATGAAACAATGCAGGGAAAGGGTTTACAAACCGCTATAAAATATAACGTGCTATTAGTAAAGCCAGTCCTGGTGATGTAGTGGTTAAGATTCAGTGCTGTCACCACCACCACCCAGGTTTGTTTCCAGTTAGGGAACCAAACCACCCTTCTGCCAGTTGTCATACTGTGGTGGCTGCATGTTGCTGTGATGTTGAAAGCTATGCCACTGGTATTTCAAATACCAGCAGGGTCACCCATGGTGGACAGGTTTCAGCAGAGCTTCCAGACTAAGACAGACTAAGAAGAAGGACCTGGCCACCCAATTCCAAAAAACTGGCCATGACAACCCTGTGAATAGCAGCAAAGTATTGTCTGATATTGTACCAGGTGAGAGGATGGCACACAAAGACTGGGCAGGGTTCATCTCTGCTATACACAGGGTCGCTGGGAGTTGGAATTGACTTGATGGCACTAAAAACAACAAAAACTATTGGTAAGTAAAAGCATTTTGAAACCTATAAAGTATGATTATTATCACATCACAAATAAACGAATTTATTTCTAACACCTATGACACCTACAAATAGGACTGAAGATTAGGAAGAATATCTAGTGTTTATACTAATTATTTATTTTTTAAGAACTAAAGATTGCCTTTCCTTAGGTATTTTCTTCTTGTTATCCACCATCCCCCACTACAATCCAGCATTCAGTGTCTATTATATGACTTTATTTTCTCATACTTTGATTATAAACAAAGTTACCTTTTCTAAGATATTCTTCTCTTGTTCTATTTTTTTCATTAATAAACCTGTCTTGTAGGAGTCTCTCTCTATTCTTTTTTTTTTTTAATTAATCACTTTTTAAAGTACCACTACAGAAATTTTTCTCGACTATTTATGGGCCAACTGACATCTTAGTAACACCTATATATCTTGTATTTCTTTTTTAGTATAAGGCTATAGTTAGGTCAGAATAATAAAGTGTCTTCATTAAAGAATTTTTTTGCTGCATTCCTTTGTTAAGATACACAGAAAGAAACTATGCTGTTGTCCTGTCATTAACTCAATTAGTCATTCCCTACTGCTTGATGATATAATTTTCCATAAAGAGAACTGCACGCATAGTCTCTTACACAATGGTGTGGATATGCGGTAGAATTAGATCATGTAGTCATCAAAGAGTTTATTTAAATTAAATGCTTGAAATCGTGTAAAAGCAGACTAAATTCTCATTTGTCCTAATCTATATAGCCAGAAAACCCAAAATAAGATTTTTAAAAATTGAATTCTATTTTTATAAAATGGAGACAAATATTAAATACTGATATTACAGACTTACAGATTATGTCACTTAATCATCACAAATTCAACTGAAGCTCCTATTCTACAATATATATTAAAAATGATATTCAGGGGGTTCACACCTATGAGGACTTGGGAGCATCTCAAACTTCTGTGACGCCCACAATGCTGGCCAGCCTCCTTCACCTCAGCTTCCAAAGAAAGAACTGAGAGGCTTGAAGAATCTCAGGTTTGTTATAAAAACTGGGAAATCATGGTTATCTTAGGAGAAGAAAAATGTTTGGTAAACTTACCATTTTCTATGCTGTTTAAAAAAAAATCTATACTTCAAATTTTCCTTTGTATAGGTTTATTTTAATAAAGTCCTTTTGGTTAAAAGATTTTCATAATGATGACCCAGAATCACACAAAATCCTGAAGCAACAGATACATCATCAGAAATTCAGTTATGTTCAGTATTGTTTTAGTGTCAGCTGTACAATATTTCTCTTCTTTAAAAATCCACGTAGGTTTCTGGTTCCAGGGCAAGACGGTTCATTTCTCCCTGTTTCTCCCTTTTAAATACAACTACACAACCTGGAAATAATTTAATAGACAATCATAAAGGACTCTGAAACATAGAAAGAAGAAGGCAGACAGGCTAGGGACCTCAGGACTTGAAGAGCACCTTGACAAGTTCCCTGGGGTTTCGTTTTCTCTCTCTTACATTCCAGACTGGTCATGGAAGAGGTCTGCATCCCTGAATCACCAACAGGCACACAAAAACGGGGTGGGGGGGCGGGGGGGGGGGGGAAGCCTGCTCTTTCTGGCCAAAGGATTGGGAAAGGGAACTTAGCAGGGAGATCCATACCCAGTGGCAGGGCAGGACCAATCTGCCACAGAAGTAGCAATGGCAGAACCCAAGCAGGCTGATCTACTCTTGTCCCACAACAAGTGGCAACAGGCATGTCCCTCTACACACCCTAGTGACCCTAGGAGGCCTGATGTCTCCCAGCCTTCTACCCAGTGGCATAGAACCACCCAAAACTGGTGGCTCCTGGCCATCTACTCCGTGGCAGAAGACAATCCACGTCAGGCATCACCCACACCCTTCACCCAACAGCAGAAGGTGAACCAGGCCTAAAGCCTCCTGCCCTCTACCCAGTATCAGAGAGCCACCCAGACCACTTGGCTCCTAGCCCTCCACTAGCATCAGAAGGTGGTCCAGGTATGTATTCTCTTTCCAAGTAGCACCATCAGAGATAGAGTGGAAATACTAGGGTAAATGCTCTCCATCCTGGGAATCCAGCATCTCATATCTCCTACCTAATGACAATGGGAAGCCCAAGGAAACCCAGGCAAGTGTCATTCACCCCCATAGGTGGCACTAGCAGGGATCCAGTGGGACACTCAAGTGGAGCCAGAAGAATGAAGGAGACCAAAATAACACTGAAAAGAAGACTCAACAACTAAATTGTCATTGAAACTACGACCCACAAAAGTAAGAAAGACCTACACACAAAACCTAAACTGGGCAACTGCCTGGTAAAATAGAAGATTTAAATAGGATTAGTAGTTCCAAACAAACATAATATCCACAGTATTCAGCATATAATAAAAAAGTCACCTGTCATACCAAGAACCAGGAAGACCACAACTTGAATGAGAAAAAACAATCAACTGATGCCAATACTAAGATGAATCAGAAGTTGGAACTATGTGACACAGATTTTAAAGCAGCCACCATAAAAGAGAGATTGACAGATTGGATAAAAATATATGATCTAACAATATGATGATTATAAGAAACTCAATTCAAATATAACATCACAGGTAGGATGAAAGTAAAAGATTGGAAAAGATACACTAACTTGAATCAAAAAAAGCAAGAGTAGCTATATTAATATCAGATAAAGTGGACTTCAGGGAAAATAAAATTACTAAGGACATTACATAGCAATAAAAGGATCAACCTACCAAAAGACACAGCAATCCTAAATGTGCCTGCACCAAAAACAGCTTCAACTTCAAAATATACAAAACAAAAACTGACAGAGCTAAAAGGAGAAACAGACAAATCTATAGTTACAGTTAGGGGCTTTAACACACTACTCTCAGCAATTGATAGAACTTCCAAACAGGAAATTAGCAAAGATATAAAAGAATTAAAGAATATCATCAACCGACATATCTAATTTGACATTTATAGAACATTCCACCCAACAACAGCAGAATACACATTCTTCTTGAGTACCCATGGAACATTCACCATATCTTGGACAGAAAACAAACTGCATCAAATCTAAAACAACTAAAAGTCATATGTCTTCTGACCATAATGAAATTAAACCAGAAATCAATAATAGAAAGACAACAGAAATCTTCAATCATTTGGAAATTAAACCATACATTTCTAAAAAAAATGCATGGTTTTTTATTTGTCAAATAAAATATTTCAAAGGAAATAAAGACATAGACCTGAAAATAAAAACACAGCATATCAAAATTTGTGGGATGCAACTAAAGCAGTGCTGAGAGGGAAATTCATAGTACTAAAATGCTTTTGTTAGGAAAGTGGAAAGGTCTCAAATTAATAATCCAAGTTTCTACCCTAAGAACCTATAAAAAGATAAGCAAATTAAACCCAAAGTAAGCAGAAAAAAGGAAATAATAAGAATAGATATCTATGAAATTGAAAACAGGAAAAAAATAAGAAAAAGCAAAGAAATGTAAAGCTGATTCTTTGGAAAAAAACCAATAAGATTGATAAAATTTTAGCAAGACTAACAAAGATGAAAAGAGAGAAGAGAGAGCCAGCTCTGATGGCCTAGCAGTTAAAATTTGGCATGCTCTGCTTTGGCAGCCCAGTGTTCACTTCCTGGGTGCAGAACCACACCACTCATCTGTCAGTAGCCTTGCTGTGGTGGTTGCTCACAAAGAACTAGAAGGACTTACAATTAGAATATACAACTATGTACTGGGGCCTTGGTGAGGGGAAAAAAGAAGAGAGGAAGATTGGCAACAGATGTTAGTGCAGGGCAAATCTCCTCCCATCCCCAAAAAAGAGAAGAGATAAATCACTAATATCAGACATGAGACATTATAACAGATCCTGTTGTCATTAAAAGGATAATAAGAGAATACTATGAACAACTTTATGTTCATAAATTTGACAACTTAGAAGAAATGGACCAATTTCTCCAAAACTACAAACCACCAAAAGTCCACCAACATTAAGTAGGTAACTTGCATAGTTCCAAAACCATGAAAAAAATTGAATTTGTAACATAAAGGATCCTGAAAAAGAAATCCCTGGGCCAAGAGGGCTTCATTAGAAAAATTTACCAAATATTTAAAGAAGAATTAACACCAGTTTTACATAACCTCTTTCAGAAAACAGAAGAGGAGGGGAATCTTTCCAATTCATTTTATGTGGCCAGTATCACCATGACATCAAAACCAGACAAAAGCAGCACAAAAAATAAAACTATAAACCAGTATCTCTTATGAACTTAGACACAAAAATCTTTAACAAAACATTAGCAAATTGAGTCTAACAATGTATAAAAAAGTTATACACCATGACAAGAGGGATTTACTTAAGGTATGCAAGGGTGGTTCAACATTTGAATGTAATCTATCTCATCAACAGGCAAAAGAAGAAAAATCAGCATCTGACAAAATCCAACATTCATTCATGAGTAAAAAAAAACCTCTTAGCAAGTTAGGAATAGAGGAGAACTACCTCAACTTGATAAAGAGCATCTACGAAAAATATATTTTTTAATATATTTATATAAATATAAATATATATATACCAAATATCATACTTAATGGTGAAAGACTGGATGCTTTCTCCCTAAGATCAGGAACAAGTTAAGGATATCCACTCTTGCTTCTTCTATTCAACATTGTACTGAAGGTTCTAGCCAGGGCAGTTGGGCAAGAAAAAGAAAGAAAAGGCATACAGATTAGAAAAGAAGAAATAAAACTGTCACTAGTTGCAGAAACATGATTATCTATATAGAAAACCCCAAGGAATATATAAAAACACTAGAATAAGTGAGTTGAGCAAGGCCACAAAGATGTGAAATCAGTCTATCGAATCAACTTCATTTCTATATGTTAACACTTAACATGCAGAAACTGACATTAAAAACAGTATCATTTACAATCACTCAAAGGAAATGAAATACTTGGGTATAAACTCAATAAAACACCCACATAATCTGCAGGCTTACAATTACAAAATGTTGATGAAAGAAATCAAAGTTCTAAGTAAATGAAGAAACATACCATATTCAAGGATCAGAAGACTCAATATAGGAAAGATGTCACTTCTCTCCAAATTGATGTATAGTTTTAATGCAATCCTTATCAAAATCCCAGAGAGGTTTTTTTGTAGACATAGGCAAACTTATTCTACAATTTACATGGAAAGGCAAAACAACTAGAATAGCTAAATAATCTTGAAAAAGAATAAATATCAGGAATCACTTTACCCGATGTTAAGGCTTAGTATGTAGATACCGTAATCAAAACAGTTTGGTACTGGTAGAGGAAGAGAAACATAGATCAACTACGCAGAATAGAGAACCCAGAAATACACACACACAAATATGCCCAAATGATTTCTGACAAAGGTGCAAAAGCAATTCAATGGAGGAAGGATATCTTTTCAACAAATGGTGCTGGAGCAATTGGACATCCATAGGTTAAAAATAAACCTTGACATAAACCTCACACCCTATGGAAAAAACTAACTCAAAATAGATTACAGATTTAAATGTAAACATAAACTATAAAATGTTTAGAAAAAAGGCATAGGAGAAAATTTGGGAGATCTAGCGATAGGCAGAGTTCTTAGACTTACAAGCATGACTCATAAATGAAAAACTTAATAAACTGTATCTAAATTGTACCAAAATTTAAAACCTTTGGTTTGCAAAACATCTCGTTAAAAGGATGAAAAAGACAAGCTACAGATGGAGAGAAAATATTTGCATAGGTTAGGTCTGTAAGAGAAGTATGTAGAATATATTGAGAACTCTCAAAATTCAACATTAAAAAAAATCCAATTAGAAAATGAGTGAAAAACACAAACAGAAATTTCACTGGAGAGGACATACAGATGGCAAATAAGCACATGAAAAGATGTTTAATTTCATTAGCCATTAGGGAAATGCAAATAAAACCACAATGAGATATTACTATACACCTATCAGAATGGTTAAAATAAAAAACAGTGACACAACCAAATGCTGGTGAGGATATGGAGAAACTGGATCTCTCCTACATATAAAATGGTACAGCCCTCTGGAAAACAGTGTGGCACTTTCTTATAAAACTAGACATGCAATTACCCTATGACCCAGCAATTGCATTCTTGGGCATTCATACCAGAGAAATGGAAATTTATGTTCACATAAAAACCTATACATGGGAGTCAGCCCAGTGGCGTAGCAGTTAGGTTTGTGTGCTCCACCTTGGTGGCCTGGGGTTTGCCGGTTCAGATTCCAGGTGTAGACCTACACACCGCTTATCAAGCCATGCTGTAGCAGGCATCCCGTACACAAATTAGAGGAAGATGGGCGGTATGCTAACTCAAGGTCAATCTTCCTCAGCAAAGAGGATTGGTGGTGGATGTTAGCTCAGGGCTAATCTTCCTAAAAGACAAAAAAGTGGGGCTGGCCCCGTGGCTGAGTGGTTAAGTTCACGTGCTCCGCTTCAGTGGCCCAGGGTTTCACCAGTTTGGATCCTGGGTGCAGACCTAGCCCTACTCATCAAGTCATGCTGAGGCAGCGTCCCACATAGCAGAACTAGAAGGACTTACAACTAGAATATACAACTACATACTGGGGGGCTTTGGGGAGAAGAAGAAAGGAAAAACAAAAACCCTATACACAAATGTTCATAGCAGCATTATTTGTAATAGCTAAAAACCACAAACCAGCCAAAAAAGCCCTTTAATGGATAAATGATTAAACAAACTGTAATACATCCATACCATGAAATACTATTTAGCAATAAAAAAAGAATGAACTATTGATAAACACAACCTGAAAGAAACTCCAGAGAATCATACCAAGTGAAAAAAAGCCAATCTCCAAAGGTTACATACTGAATGATTCCATTTGTATAACTTTCTGGAAATGACACAATTACAGAAATGCAGAACAGATTAGTGGTTGCCAGAGGTTAAGGACAGGGGTTGGGGAGAAGCGGATGAGAGCAGGTGTGGTGATACAGCCTCGTGGTGATGGAACTGTTTTTAATTTAGACTGTGGGAGTAGATACACAAAGCTACACGTGAAAAAGTGCATAGACCTAAATACACATACATATACACACATACATACACACACACGAGAACCAGTAAAATGGGAAAATCTGAACAATATCAGTATCAAGTTGTGATATTATACTATAGTTTTGTAACATGTTATCTTTGGGGGAAACTTGGTAAAGGGTATGTGAGGTATGTCTATATTATTTCTTAAAACTGTGTGTGAATCTACCAAATCTCAAAATAAAGTTTAACCTAAAAAAATCCATGTCCAGTAGTTCATGTATGGTTATATATTCATCATTCACTTCTTTAACATTTATTGAGTTGCTCCTATGTGTAAGGCGTTAGTTTACGTGCTGGTGGGGTAGAGGTGGGGAGATAGAGCGTGGGCTGTCTACAAAGGGGTATTGAATAGAGACCCTACCTTCACTGATGTCACAATTGCAATTTTATAGATGTTTTTGTGATTACCTTTTTAATATATGTGTCTTTCACTAGCAGAGGGCAAAGACCGTGACTGTTTTAATTACCACTCTATCTCCAGTGCCAAAACAGTGTCTAGAACATAGTAACTTTTCAAGTAATACCTGATGAATGAATGAATGAAATAATCAATCAATAGAAAGGGTGATAAACACTACCAAATAGAATACAGTACAAAAAATAGTGGCATGATGAAAAGTGCTTATGATAACAGAGGAGGGAATAACTAGCGCTGTCTGGGGGAAGTGAGGTAAGGCTTCAAAGACGTGATCTTTCAACTCGTCTTACAAGATGAGATGGGAGAAGAGCAGAAAAACCATTCCAAGCAGAGGGACTAGAGCATTCAAAAGCACACTCTTATCAGAAAAGCAGAGGATTCCCTGGGACCAGAAAAACAGTTTGTTGTGCTTGAGTTTATAGCTCTCTATTGGGAGAGGCAAAAAAGGATGAAGACAGAAGTCTGCTTGTGTATGCTATACTAAGGCAATTTGGGCTTTTGCATGAACAATGTGGTGACACTGGTGTTTCAGAAGCTAGCGAATGATGATCTGATTTGTCTTTTAGAAAGTTAACTCTGATGGCAGTGAGGAGGATGTACGGCAGGGAGGAGAGAGAGAAGCTGAGGAACTAAAACATGGGCCTGAAAGGAAGGAAAATTCTCAGTTCTTTGTAATATTCAAGTTACCAGAGAACTCAGTTCCCAAACCTACTGCATTCGTGGAAGTTAAGTCTTCATAACTACTAGCCTGAATCGTTCATAACATTGTTATTTTTAAATCTGTGTAATGAATCATATCATAGGGTTATGAAGTAGAGACATTTATTGAGCATTTTAGTTGCTATTTGCTGCAGCTTCTTCCAATATAAGTATGCTGTCTTTAATCTGAAATTCTCCTTTTCCCAATCTTTAAAATTTTGAAATAATAAACTATTCTTCATATTTCACAAAATCTTGCATGTTGTGAATTTATTAATATCTTTGAACATCAAAAATGATTATTTCCACAGACTATTCATGCTATTAAGGAACTGCACTTATTTCTCTTAAAACACAAAATGACTATTTTAGCAACAAGTTAGAGCTTCAATAATTGATCTTGGGAGAGAATAAAATACAAATCTGAATTACGGAGAATAACTATAAGTACTTTCCATACATTCTGTTCACATATAGATGTAGTTGTTTGTGATAAAATGTAGATACAATTGAATGGTATCTCCCTAATGTAATGGTAACTTGGCTGCATCCTCCCCTTCCCCCCAAAAGAGAGAGAACTCTGGCCAGGTTGGAGAGAAAAGAAGAGCAAAGGAGTTAAATATAATTCCTTCTGGGCACAACGAAGTGATTTTCTCTCCTTTGCTTTCTTTTTTCACCATGTGACAATTTTAACAGCTCTTTTCTAACAGCAAAGAGAGGATCAGGAATATGGATTATGAGAAGAGATTGGCAAGGTGTAGAATTTACTGTAGGTAATGCTTTTCTTTCATTTTATAAGAAATAAAGACATTTAAATAGTTTTGTACATAAAAACTCATGGATGGGTTTTACATGTTATTTTTTGAATTTGTTTACTATAGAAAATATCAAACATAAGGAAAAGTTGAAAGAACAGTATAATGAACCACCTTAAGCCCAGGTTTAAATTATCAACTTATGGTCCACCCACTTCCCCAGTGCCACCTTCCACCATTTTGAAACAAATCCTAGATACACCATTTCATTCATAAACATTTCAGACTGTATATCTAAAGGAACAGTTTTGAAAAACATAACTATATCATTAGTATGACTAAAATTTAACAATAAAACTTTGTCATCAAACATGAGGTCAAATCTAAGCTCAGATTTCCCAGATTGCCTCAAAATTTTTTTTATTCTGTTGCCTTTTATATGAGTTCAAATTAGGTCCAAATATTGTGGCTAGTTGATCTGTCCAAGTTTTATTTTAATGGCAATAATTCAATACATTTTAAAAATTAAACTTAGACTTTTTAATGAATTTAAATAATTACATCTAATATAAAAGGAGTGAATAACTAGACTAAGTCACCCTAGCAGGGCAATGTTGATACGTGTGCTACAAATGTATGGGCATGTGGTCAAACTAAACAAACTCAGAAAAAAATGTGGGGGGGAAGGGTTGATTTCATTTTTGCCTGTTTTCAAAATACTTCCTTCTCTGCTCACAGTTTTAACAACGAAACTGCCCATAATAATGATTTTAATAAGATTTTTATGAGGGAAGCCTACGAAACCATGCTAAAAAAAACCCTCTTCTATAACCTCTCACTTGTTTGTTTTAACATTTGTGCTGTTTTACTTTGGCCAAATACTTCCTCCTTCATTTGAAATTCGTTTGAAAGCACAGGATTTCAGAGTTGGGAGGGATCATGTAGCTTCCTCATCTCAGAGAGTAGGCAGCTTTGATATTATTATAGTATTGGCGTTTCCAGTGAGAAAGCTAGCATGAGGAACCAATCCTATGACAGCTACAGGCTATGTTCTAAATTGTTAACAGACACTCCTATGTAAATGTGATCAATAAAAGTTGTATTAGCACAATATGAAATAAGTGTGAATTTTATCCTTTTATAAAGCTTGATATAGTATTTTCTCCAACATGTTAAAAAGATCTTGTTATATAAGCAAGCAAGAAACACATTTAGTTCAAGATTTGAAGTAATAAAGGTTAGAAACTTATCACCCACAGAGGCCTGCAGAAATCAACATAGTAAATGCCAACCTCTTTACTCAGATAATAGTATAACAAAGACTTATAAACTTGTATACTATCAATAAATAAAATATGCAATATAAAATATTGGGTACTGATGGTACCTGATGGTAGTTGTGAGACTGTAAACCCCTGTTGGAAACTATTAGGTCTTCTGAAATTTGCCTATTAAGTTCCAATAGTATTTCTTAGGTTTTAAAAAAATTATATAGTAGTCCCTTCCACATCTATGGGTAAAGTCTAGATAGCACTTCACTGTGGAGTAAATTCATTAATCAAAAGCAAAAATCTGCTTTGGAAATTCAGGAGTCTCAGTCACTCCATATATATGGCAGTTTACATTAAACCTAGGTCTTAGAATGCCCAGGAAAATCATCAAAAATACTTAGTGAGTGCTTGACACGTGCAGGGAACTGCATCAGGTGCATCAGCAAACTGGAAAATAAAGTGTCAGAATGATAGTAAATTAAACCATTGATACATTTCGTTTGAAGGAAGAACTTCAAGATAGTAATCTAGAGATGGGAATTTTTGAGATTTAATGTTTTCTTTTAAACTCAGAGTATCTTATAAAAATTCCCTAGAATTTAATTGTTCCAGTTCTACAACATAAGAAACCCTACATGGACTTTACAATTTAGAACACTGACAATGGACTGACTTCTAATCTGCTTTATTTTTATTGTTTATATTGACTTCACTTATTTTATCTCAGAGTCCCTAATGTATTAGTTGCCCTCTATCCTGTGTACATTTTAATTTTTTTTTTTTTTATTTACCAAAACACAAAAATTCAACCTCTTGATTCTTTTAAAACAAAGTAAAAGGAGGTGTCATAGTAAATATAATCCACTAGATTCAGGTAAGGCAATTATAGAGTTGATTTGTTGAGTTATGATATAAAAGTGCAGGTATAAATCTCTGTTAATACACAGAACAGACAGAATACCACATTCTAATACAACCATCCATCTTACCTGGCTCACAAGGGAGAAGCAGTGTTCACATCAACAATGCCTATTCATACTTTGACAATGATGGAAATCTCATCTAAGAAATGTGGTATCAGCACTATCACTTTACAATATGTTCAATAACATGAAAGATATGTGGCAATTAGAACTTTTTGATCTCACAGTCCTGTTTTTTATCACTTGCACACATCTGTCTCTCTCTCCTTCTCTCTCATTACATATTAGAAACTAATGGAAAGAATTTAGCTTAAAAAAAGGCTCCTTCTTAACTACAAAATAAATCATGATCAATTAATAATATTATATTAATAGTATTATGGCTTTTTAAATGATAATAGTTTACATTCTCATATTTAAAACTATTTAATTTCTCCTTCTGTCCTGCTTTTTCAAAGCCTGGAGCCCCCTGTTGCATTTACACTTTAATTTTTTAGTCCCTCATTGAATCATTCAGTATGTATCCTCTAGTTAACTTCCTCTTGTCAATACACATGTACTCCTTCACCTTGTCAAGCATAATTAGAACTTTAATTTGCTTTTCTAAGATGCTAGCCAGTTAAGCACATGTAGCAAATTTTATAAGCATGGTCTACTCAATCCCCTAGTCATTAAATAGAATGTTAAAGACCAAGCCTACTGAACCACGTCTATTTTTGGAAGCCGCTTCTAAACTTGCATTCCTATTTACTATAGTGATATAAATCCAAAGTAAAATTTTTTGTAAGATGAAAATTAAAATATCCATTATTTAGAGTCAGATCAGGACAAAATTTTTTAAATATAAAATAGAATAGATTAAATTAAGGAGGCTGAAATATAGTCTTTACAATAATGGACAAGAACTATTCATTAATTAAATGGCTGTAGTAACTAGCTACTTCGGACAAATCCAAAGTCTCTCCCCTCTTAATGATGATTTTAACAGGCTCAAACCAAGAGGTTTGAATGCAAAACTTGAAGAAAAAACTCCTGAATAGGCAGGAATATAAGAGGAAGGAACACTGGCGATAGTCTAAGGGAAGAAGGGCAGCTAGAGTTCCTCTGGAGCAGATGAAGGCCAAGGAAAGGGCCATGTGTTTAGAGAGATAAGCATGCGTCCTTTTAAGCCCTTGTTGGTAGCTAGACTCGTCAGACACTGCTAGCTTGTGTTTCTAGTGGATGGGGAACAAAGGGGACATATTCTCAAGCAATGGGAGCCTTTGTTGAGACATGTAGTATAATAATGCTATTTACCCACTCTATATGAAAAAATAAAATTTTTCCATGTTCTTGGAAACCAGGTTCTTATGGTCTATCTGCTATAGAATCTCCTATGACTGGAAAGAAACAGAGTTGTATAGGAGATAGAATAACTAAGGAGTTATTTAGAACAATTTGTAAGAATAAAAACTAAGAAAAAAAATCCACCTTGAATATCCATATAACAATGCTGGCTTGAAAATGATGTGGAGGGGCCAGCCCGGTGGCACAGTGGTTAACTGCACACATTCCGCTTCGGCAGCCCGGGGTTCCCTGGTTCGGATCCCAGGTGCGGACATGGCACCACTTGGCAAGCCATGCTGTGGCAGGCGTCTCACATATAAAGTAGAGGAAGATGGGCATGGATGTTAGCTCAGGGCCAATCTTCCTCAGAAAAAAGAAGAGGATTGGCAGCAGTTAGCTCAGGGCTAATCTTCCTCAAAAAAAAAAAAAAAGAAAATGATGTGGAAGCAGTATATTTAGACATAGAAATATGAATATTTGTTGATGTGGTACAATGATGTGGTATCTTCCACATTACCTGAAAGTCCTCTTGCTGGTAACTCCTAACTTCAGGACTAATCAGGAACCAATTTTGCAACATTACAAGGAAATTATAATTTTAAGGTGACATATATTCATCATTATTATTTTTAACTAAATAAATATTGTGTAGATTAAAATGTCTCCACAGGGCCTGCTACACTACAGAACAGATCACTAATAAATTTCTATTCTATAGAAAATTCAGCAGTATTAGTTTGGGGCATCTTTTAGAGAGAATAAAACATTTATACAAAAAAGTTCAAACTGAAGATTATGAACTTTTAAACAAAATACTGCACTTGAGTTCCTACTATTATTAGCACTCAAAATACACAGCTTGAATAACTAGCAGAAAAACGACTCAACAGCCTAACTGGTAGTCTATATATTGCATCATGTAGTTATGCTTTGGGGAGGAAAATGAATTTAAAAGCACAGGTAAAGATATGCTCAATACACAGCTAAAGAATGAAACATATATACAGGATGGAAAGACAGAATTCAGTCTTTCTACATACGCCTGAGGTAGTTGAAGGTATTTTCTAATTCTAACTAGTCTATCTGTAGCACTACTAATAAGCAATAATACCATAAATTCTACATTGAGGCCATTCAGTGTAAGTGTCCTCAATTTTTCTCCATTCCATCTTAAAATTTCTCTGCGTACTCAAGTGTCTTTATCTTTCAGTCTTCCTTTTTCAGATTAACCACCTTTCCCCAACAACACCAAAGAACCAGCCTCTTAATTCTGTATCCTACAACCTTCTCATTTCATTAACTTCTTTCATTTTTATTATCTCATTTCATTAATTTACTCCTCTCATTTTTACTAAATCTTCCATTGCTCCTCACTGACTCTTTTTGGCCTAAAATATGCTCAATGTTTGACTTATTGAGGAGAGGAGAGGGAACTTCCCCTGACAGGAAGATGCCCTGGTACTAATAAACTCACTAGCTCCAACCTCCTAATCTCCAAATCCAACAGGATTCTTCTCAGATCAGATCCTTCCATAACCTTTATGTAGCTTCTCGTTACATGGCTCTTGTTGCTTGGTTTGTGTGGCACTTTCCTCCATGAGTTCCTTTCCAATCCACCTCTGCTGGCTTGTCCTCCTCTCACCTCTTAACACAAGGGTCTGTGCTGGGCCTCTTCTCTTCACTCCACACTTTCTCTTATTTATCTGATTACCTCTTAGGCTTTCAGCTATCTCTCCCAAGCTGTTAATGCCCTAAAGAAATCTCTCACAAGCTGCTTTTCTTCCTTTCACTGAAGCTGTCCTAGTTCCAGAACCTCATTACCAGTCCAAGTTCTCATTCCCAATCTCTTTCTTCCTTTAAGTCATTCTACAAACTATTGATGGAGTAATCTTTCAAAGGCTCTGATTGCATCAGTCTCTTCTATTCAGGCACCTTAAATGGCTCCCCACTACCTAATGTTTAAAGTTCAAACCTCTAGGTATGTGATTTGAGGGCCTCTGATTTGCCACTGTCCCTAAGTATCCCATACTTTATTCACATTTACACTTTAGTCTGAACTAGGCTGAAAAATACATTATGTCCCATTACATCTGCTGAAAAGCTACCCAGTAATCAAGACTCAGCTCAAATTCTATCTGCAAGTTACCCCATCTCCCTGGTACAGAAGTAATTGCTTCCTTCTTCATGGATAGAAAGTACTTAACTTCTTTTGGCATTGATGCCATTCTGCCTTGCTTTTAAAAGACATGGTCTCTTTCTTTTTTTTTTTTTTTTGAGGAAGATTAGCCCTGAGCTAACATCTGCCGCCAATCCTGCTCTTTTTTCTGAGGAAGATTGGCCCTGAGCTAACATCCATGCCCATCTTCCTCAATTTTATATGTAGAACACCTGCCACAACATGCCTGCTAAGTAGTGCATAGGTCCACACCCGGGATCCAGGCCTGCAAATCCTGGGCTGCCCAAGTTGCAAGCACGAACTTAACCACTGCACCACTGGGCTGGCCTCTAAAAGACATGGACATATTTTAATTCCATTAATTGAACATGACTAGCAGTAGGAATCTTATTTGTCCTCCATGGTGTCTTGAATGGAGTAGGCAGTATTGAACTCACATTATATTCCTTTAGAATTAAAAACTATTTGTCCAGGATCTGCCCTATTTCTGAAGAAAAGCTCTCAAAAACAAATTAGCTCAATGAACAATATTGTGTGTGTGGGCGGGTGCTGAATAAATGACTCAAAAGAAATCATTTCAAAGCATTTTTGCATAAAATAATTATTCCAATGAAAATAATTATAAGCAATTCTACTCCGAAGTATATACCCAAGAGAACTGAAAACGTATGTCCACACAAAAACTTGTACATGAATGTGTACAGCAGCATCATTCATAATAGCCACAACTGGAAACAACTCAAATGTCCAACAACTGATGAATGGGTAAACAAAATGTGGAATATCCATACAATGGAATATTATTCAACCATAAAAAGGAATGAAGTACTGACACATGCTACAACATGGATGACCTTTGCAAACATTATGGTAAGTGGAGAACTCAGACACAAGCTACATATTGTATGAGTCCACATATATGAAATGTCCAGAATAGGCAAATCCATAGAGACAGAAAGTAAGTTAGTAGTTGCCAGGGGATGGGGCTAATTGAGAGGGACTGCTAACAGGTACAGGGTTTCTTTTTGGGGTGATAGAAATGTTCCGTAATTAGACAGTGGTGATGATTGCACAACATTGTGAATATACTAAAAACTTAAACTGAACAATTTAAAATGATGACTTTTATGTTATGTGAATTTTACCTTAAGTAGAAAAAAGAAAAACATAATTGTGAGCTTGGTCCCCCAAATAACTCGATTTGGATTTGTGGTATAATGGAAAAGATGTCTGACCTTTGAATCAGCAAATCTAGTTTTAAGTTAATTCTGCCACTTACCAGCTGTGTGATCTCAGGCATTGCTAACTTCTCTAAGCATCTAGTTTAATTTTCTGCTTATTAGTTAAAGAAAAGACATAGCCCTATTTAGCACTAATACAAGGCTTGACATAAGTAGATACCCAGTAAATATTTATTAAACAAATAAATGAATAAAGAGTATGGTGTTACTGGTTGCATCAACAATCAAACATCAACACAAAATCCAAAGCATTAATTAGACATTTCCAAATACCCATACTTTTACATATATAAAACATTTCACACTTTAAAAGTTTTCATTTGGGTATCTTACATGCTCTTTGGCATCAATAGGAAGAAAAGCATGCATAAAAAAAGTGGGAATGTAAACTGGTACAGCCACTATGGAAAACAGTATGGAGTTTCCCCCCAAAATTGAAGATAGAACTACCATATGATCCAGCCATTCCACTTCTGTGCATATATCCAAAGAAAATGAAAACACTATCTCAAAAAGATATCTGCACTCTTATGTTCACTGCAGCATTATTTACAACAGCCAAGACATGGAAAACAATCTAAGCGTCTATCAGTGGATGAATGGATAAAGAAAATGTGGTGTGTATATATATATACATACACACACACAGACGCACACACGTAATGGATTATTATTCAGCCATAAAAAAGAAGGAACTCCTGACATTTGTGACAACGTGGATGGACCTTGAGGGCATAAAGCTAAGTGAGATAAGTGAAATAAGTCTGACAGAGAAGACATACTGTATGATCTCATTATATGTGGAATCCAAAAACAACTGAACTCAAAGTTACAGAGAACAGATTGGTGGTTGCCAAAGGCAGGAAGTGGAGGGTCGGGGAAATGGGCAAAGGTGGTGGAAAGGTAAAAATTTACAGTTATAAATAAATTCTGGGGATGTAGTGTACAGCACAGTGATTATAGTTAACAATACTGTATTGCATATCTGAAAGTTGCTAAGAAACTAAATCTTAAAAGTTCTCATCCCAAGGAAAAAAATTTATAACTCTGTGAGGTAACCGATGTTAATTAAACTTACTGTGGTAATAATTTCACAATCTATACACATAGCAAATCATTATATTGTACACTTTCGACTACAATGTTATATGTCAATTACACCTCAATAAAACTGGAAAAAAATAAAGAAAGGGAAAACATTAAAAAAAAAGTTTTTGTTTGGGTGTCCTATATGCTCTTTGTTATCAATATAAAGGAATGTATTATTTCAAAAGTCAGGAGACTCATTTAGAATTAAAGCAATAGACATCCAATTGCAGTAACAAGTGTTCTTATGTTTAAGCTTCTGAGTAGTATATATTTTGTCTTTCCTAATAGAATTCCCTAAGAGTTTTTTGAGGGCAGAGATAATATGTAATTCATTTCAATATCCCTTTACAGAGTCTAATCTTATGCATAGTAGGCACTTAATTATACTTAGGTTACTTAAAGAATTAAGTCAGAATTTTGGGTTATATAAAATTTATTGATCATATTTAATCTATGGTAATAGGATGGAAAGTTGTCAATATCAAAACCAAACCTCTCCAAGTGCAGCTGGCTATATTAAGAAAGGAAACAAAATCATATATATATACGTGATTATTTTTTTATTTTTATTTTTTTTAAAGATTGGCACCTGAGCTAACAACTGTTGCCAATCTATTTTTTTTTTCTTTCCGCTCTTTCTCCCCAAATTCCCCCAGTACATAATTGTATATTTTAGTTGTGGGTCCTTCCAGTTGTGGCATGTGGGACGCTGCCTCAACGTGGCCTGATGAGGAGTGCCATGTCCGTGCCCAGGATCCGAACCAGCGAAACCCTGGGCCGCCACAGTGGAGCACGCAAACTTAACCACAGGGCCACGGGGCCGGCCCCCGTGATTATCTATATAAATAGATAGACACACATATATATAGTTTCTTATAAAGAAAATCAAACATGTCCATCTATGACCAGTTATAAAATAGTTTTCATTTGCCTCATGTTTTTCTGTAAATGAGGTGACAGATCTGACCCAAACTGGAAAAAGATTCGGCTCCCTTCAATATTACTAGGATTGTTGTTTTGTCTTTAGATAGGCATAATGAAATAGATTTACTTTCTTTTCTTTTCCTTCAAATCAGCCAACTACCTCAGCATTATGCTAGGAACTGGGAAAGATTTAATTGTAAGATATGGTCCTTGTATGCAAAATGTTTACATCATTAGTGAAGATAAAACAGTGAATGATATAAGATACTATGCACATTTTCGTTCACTAGTTTGCAAATTTAAAAAATCACCTGGGAGTTTGCAGCAAAACAGTAAGAACTGAAATAGTTAAGGAAAAGCTTCAAACAGGAGTAAACTTTATACAGGTTCTTGAAGAAAAGGTAAAATCTGAGTAGGAAGAGAGAAGGGTAGAGGGCTTTTTGAATGAAGTGAATAATGGTACCAGAGGAGCAGACTTGAAAAAGTATGGTGTGTTTGAGAGAAAGACTGACTTCAACAGAGCAGAAAGAATGTGCCAAAGAACATAGGAAATGAAGCTGGATAAGTAGTGTGGGACAGATTAGAAAGGGCCTTGAAAGGCAGAAGAGGTTAGACTTAATGTGGTGGAAAACAGGGAACCAATGAAGCTTTCTGAAAAGGGGAGTGACATGGTAGAAGCAGTAGCATTTAAAGAAGTAAAGAAGGTTAATCAGGATGAGTTGGAAAAAGCAGCTGGAAGTGAAAGAAGGCAATTGTGGTAATCCAGGAACGAGGTGACAAGGGCCTGCGTAGGAGAGGTGCACAGAGACAGTGTGTTTCAGCTGCAATGTGATGGGCCCTAAAACTAAGATTGGGGGTACAAGAGACAAGGAAGAGACAGACTAATCCAGGGTTTGGCTAACATGTGAAGGGGCTGTACTACAGATTAAGACCTGGAAATGTCAAACACTGGAAATATATTCACAAAGCCTAAATGTTTCTCAAGTACCCTATAAGTAGTTTCATTGTTTTGTTTAGCGAGTTTATTGCAGGTCCCCCCCCCCACCAACTTCACATCTGCTTTGCTAACACAGCCCTATGAAAATCTGCTTACATAAAAATTAGTTGTTTCTCAATATATAAACAAAGTTAAGTGACCCATTACAGGATATGAACCCCCAGAGACTAAGATAGTGAAAACAGAAAAACATTCTTCTTTACTCAAACATATATTTTTTATTATCTGGTTCTGCCTCCCATCCCCTCCCCCCTGGGAAAAAACCCACAACATTTTTTTTTAGCTGATCTAAAGTCTTGAGACATACTCCTACCTTGATCTGAGAGTGATCTAGTCAGAAACAAACAAACAAACTCTTGAAAAAAATGAATTAAGAAATCAATACTTTGCCATGTTGCTTTCCTGAGTTGTGCTATCAAACTGGGAGGACATTCTCTTAAGTGAAAAACAAAAAGAAAAATGTGACTACAGATAAATTTGTTAGATTAACTAATTTTTTGGACTAATAATTATTTAAATCTACAATGAACTCTTCTCCTGCTTCCCCTCTCCCTTTAGAATGGGTAGTACATAATGTGGTAAGAGAAGAGGCATAAATAAGACCTGTAGATTCATTCGTCTGCTCCCATGGTGCTTTCTAAATACTTCTATTATTGTTAACACTGATTCTATTATCTATACGTGACTGCATGTATTGTTTTATATCTCTTCCCAAAATTATTTTCTGGGAGAGCTGTGAATAAGAATTGAAATGTCCAAAAATAAACATATCTATTATCACTCCCTGAGCTCTTCCTTTACTACGTCTGGCCAAACTTGTGCTTTTCATGCATAATCTCATTTAATCGTCACAACAATCTTGTCAGATAGGTGCCATGATTATGCCCATTTTACAGTTGAAGAAACTGAGGCTTTGGGAGTTAAGGGATTTGTACAAGGTCACAAAGCTTAAGCTAGTAAGTGGCAGACGTGGTCATCTGATATGTTCTTGTTGATTATTAGGTTATACTGCCAACCCTGAACATACATGACTGAAACCAAAAGTAAGAGATATAAGGAATCTGGACATGCTACTCACTGTGTGAAAGAGTTAGGAAGGGGCATCAATTCTAAGAACTGTGTCAGCAACGCAAATGGATAGATTCCTCGACTCACTTCTAACCTTCCCTTATACTGAAAGCGCTGCACTCTGTTCCTGAAGGAGAGTGGGACACTGCTATGAAATGGGAGTTAACTGTCCTCTCTTTTAGTAGGACACTTATATTACATTACTGTTTGATGGCATTGACAGGATCTCAATATCTCCTCAATTTGGTCACATTTTAAAAAAATGCTACCACTAAAATCAGCAAGATCAGGAATAACTAGGCTGGTTGGTGACATCAAAATGCTTGAAAAAATACTTTCTTAGTAGAATATCCAGTGACCTGAGCAACCTATGTAATTCCTACCAGTGACCCTGAAATAAACCAACATTTTAAGGAAACTTCTCAGTACATAAAGAATATTCATAAGAAGACACTTCTAAAAATAACTCTCCACTGTAATTCCCTCCTTATGCATCTGGGCAGAGATGTCATATTTCCTCCACAAAGCTTCCTTTTATGTTGCAACAGTAAGAATCTCAATTTTGAGCTGAACCAGAACAATCAAGAACTACAAACTCCTTCACAAAAGATGATTATTTTTAGTAGTATTTTACGTAATTTGTCTAAATATGATGAAATGCCTTACACTTTAACTCTGCAATACTTGTAACTAGAAAGTAAAGCAGTTATAAAGTTCTGTCTCTCCTCACTCCTCTTTTTTCTGCTAACACACGGTCTTCCACAAAAGGGTCAGTGTGATCTTTGCCGACTACAGATAAGGAATTTGACCATGGTAAACAAAAGAATAGAAGATGAAGCACATGTCAAGTAATTCAGAAGTTTAAAACTTGTCATCTGTGTATGAAACCAGCAAACAGTTTTAACTGGTTAAATAAACATGTAGAAATGAATAGGATGCAGTTAGTAACTTCCACTTTTCCCTCCTACTAGTGGTGTTTTGGCAGGCAGCCATATAATCTGCAGTAATCTGTCACTACAGTGAAGACCTACCCACTTCCTTTGCTCCACCCCCATCCAAGCTATGACTGGGATACTTCTGGAGTGCTAACATAACATTCAGACAATCATAAAAGGCCTCCCTATCTATAAAAACTGCAATTTACATAATTTGTACTTTTATGTGTTTAACATTCATAAATCTTAAGGAAAAAAAACTGCATGACATCAC
The DNA here is from genome assembly GCF_021613505.1 of Equus quagga. Lineage (NCBI taxonomy): Eukaryota > Metazoa > Chordata > Mammalia > Perissodactyla > Equidae > Equus > Equus quagga. The sequence goes on from NC_060281.1 coordinate 78,168,912, forward strand.
ATTTCAAAGATTATTTGAAAGTTTTAATCTCCTTTTTTATGTATTCGAAAGAATAGAGCTCCCAAATCAGTAATATCCACTGCAATGCTTTTTGAATGAAAATACATCCTACGTATAAGACTTTAATTTACACATCTACCATGGAAAGTATTAGGAATTTGGAAGTCAGGGTTATACATATTTCATTTAAACTTTGTTCCAAGAACCTAGTGAAACTGGTAAAGAAACTATTAAGGTAGCTTTCCTGGTTTATAAAATATTTTGCATTAACTTTTTACCATACAAACTATGAGATGTTAAATAAAAAATTATCTACTTTCCTACTTCACCTAATTTCATTTTATGCACTAGAGTAGTCCCATAAATTATTACCTCATGGCTAAAATATTTTATTTTTATACTTTAATAAGTAACTACCCTTATATATTAAAACAAAAAAAATGACAAGACAAAGTAAATTTGATCAAATCTGACTTTTCTGTCTCTAAATTTGGTATTACATTCAAGAAACTGCTCTGCATTCTATCCTATTTTCCCTTTCTGTAAAAGAAGAAAAATAAGAAGTGGCCTTGTTGCTATTTAAGATCTCTAGGATGAACAGTATGCTATTTTGAGTAGCTTAATTTTGAAATACTGTTTTACAGTAATAATATTCATTAGCATAAATTGCATTTATTTAATAAAGATGGCTTCAGTATATTTAAAATTTTTGTTTAAAAGACTCTTCTGACAAGATTTTGATATTTGATTTGCTGCTCGGTATTTATCTTACTTATCCAGGAGAAATGAGAAATCAAACGATTTTTGAAAAAAATTCCCACTAATATTTATTTGTAGAATATCAAACTACAAATTAAAATAAATAGAGTATATGAATCCAGTGACTTTTGAGGTTGCTTACTCTCAGCTGGACTTTGAGCTAAAGTCATAAATAGTCACATGACATTCAAAAAAGAGTTTATTAGCAATATGTAGACAAAAACCATATTTATAATAAAACATTAAATGTAAAACAAAACACCAAGCTTACTCACAGTACATCTTCTCAAATGTATTCCTACATTTCCAATCCAACATCCTAAAGACTAAAAATTCTTTCTTTAGCTACAGCAATCAGTAAGATTGCCCGAGATGGCTTTCTTTAAAGAGCTGCCTCTTATTTACTTAGGAAAGATAAAACTCAACTGAAGTTGTAAGAACACCATGCTATCTCCCGAGAAAGGAAGTTATTATAGACACGGTTTCATAAATGAGGCTTAAAGAGAGTACTTCCTGGTCAGACAGTTAACGTCAACAGCATTTTATACAGCTTTACATTTCAACGCTTCGGAAAGTACTTTCTAAAAACTTTTCCTGATTTTTTTTCTCCAGTCCCTACAAAAGAGGAATACTTGCTCAAGCTAAGCAAGTCTTAGGTAAAAATCCATGAAATTCTATCATTGCCTACCGTTATGGTATCACGTAAATATCAGAACCGGTTATTATTATTGATAATATCACCTTTAGATTTAATTATTTTACATTTATGCACCCTCCATCTCTCTCCTCCATGTGTGCTAGAGTGAGGTTTCCCGGAACACAACAGTAGAAGGTAAAGAAAGAACTTAAAGGAGGACAACTCACCAATTCCTTGATAATGAAGAAAATGCAAACAGCCATTCACATTTAAATTTTCAAATTTAAAGTTAATTTTCTTTTAAACTTACATATTAAAAAGCTTCAAGAAACCCTGTATGATCCTAACAGGGAACTGCAGATAAAAACAGCGTGACCTGCGCGCTGCACATTACTATCGGTATTGCAAGCTGAAGTATTTCCTGTTACAACGCCCATTGGTTCCTACAGGTGCAAGTGCCTATGGGTGCTGCCGATTTAGCCTTCCTTTTGTAATTGAACCACTAAAGGAGATTTCAGGTTGGCACAATCAACGCTAAGAACTATTAGGGCAGAACTACTTTGGGCTAATATCAAGAGCCTCCCAAACAAGGTTGATTGTGAATTGATGATTACTTAATTCAAAAGGGCTGGAGAAAATTTATTTCAACAGACTTCCAATATTTTTCTAAGATGCACTCTTCCATTATTTTTCTAAGATGCACTGTTATTAAGAATGTATGTGACTTTACTCAACAAATATGTATTAATTGCTTTCTCTGTGCAAAGCACTGTTATAGGCACTAAGTATACACTAATGAACAAAACAAAGTCCCTGTGGTCATTCATACACTATCTGGAGACTTTTGACAATTTCATGTATAATGAAAAAACTTCCATAAAGATAGAGACTAAAGAAATTTGTATGGAAATTTGGAAAGTCAAACGTAGTGCTTATTACTAAAAAGCATTATAATTAAGGCTACCACCTTAAACCTAAAAGAACTTTTCCAAAACCTAGTACATAAAGTTAGAATTCTTTACGTTTTCAATGTTTCAAAAAGGTTAGGTTTGAGGCAACGGCACATGTTCCAGCAGGGAAAAGGAAAAACTTCTCACCATGAGTCACCAGTGACTAAGTTCTTTTTAATTCAGGCTTAAAACACATTTCAAACCCAATTATTTGTACATGCAGAAAACTGATAACCCCAAATTAACATCAGAAGCTTGATTTGACCAATTTTCAGGGTTAATATCAACATCTAAGAAAAACACAAATGAAGCACTTTCAATAGAATAATGCCTCTGCCCTGAAGTTTGTTATAATTTTGGTCTTATTAGTCCTTAATGCCTATGGGCCATGTCAGCAAGCTTCCATTGGATTTCGTTACAATGAACACAGTTTTCTTAGATTTTAGTTAGATTGAGACACAATCATCTTGGATGTTGTGGTAGGAATGGCTTTTCTTTGTATTCAATAAAACAAAAATTTAGTAAATTCAAGGCTGCTCAAAAAACCCCCATAAAACCTAGAGAGTACGTGTACAGATAAACTCTACTCTTCTAAGCTATACTTTACTTCCTCAGGATTTTACTTTCTATCTTTAAAAAACCAAAACCTTCTTTTTAGTCAACAAACTGGAGGAATTTCCAAAACTAAATTGATTTATTCAATCATTCAACAAATATTATTGAGTACCTACTACATGCTAGGCACTGTTCTACCAGTTGGAGATACAATAATGAATAACAAAAATCTCTGCTTTCACAGAGTCTCATTTCTAGTGTAGGGATATAAGACAAACAAATTATTTGGTATGCAGAAGGTAGCACTATGGAGAAGAACGCAATTTGAAAGAAAGGGATAAAAATAAGTTTATTTGTTCACAATTGCATATATCACAAAGTAACGAACTTTAATTTGGAAGACTAGAGCATCAGAGCTCTCCCAGAATCTACCTCTGACTCAAGTGATCAATCGCTTTCTGTTGCAAATGACAATCTAATTTCATTTGTTGCTAATACCAAGAGAAAGGATAACAAAGTTCCAAAGACCTGAAGTTAGAACCCATTGCTTACAGATAAAAACATCACCTAAAGAAACAAAAATAACAAATCCCAAACACTCAAGAGTCAAAGGTCACTTTAGGGAATGTTTATCATGCGGAATATGAACATACAAGTTTCCAAATACTTGCTACTGTTGCCACTGAATTTACCAACTGTCAGGGTCAGAAGTCAATTCTTCACTTAAGAATTATCCCTGCTATCTTCACTGACAGCAATAATTATATTTAATTTTTTTTTCTTTTTTGGTGAGGAAGATTGGCCCTGAGCTAACATCTGTTGACAATCTTCCCATTTTTTTTCTCCCCAAAGCCCCAGTACATAGTTGTATATCCTGGTTGTAAATCCCTCTAGTTCTTCTATGTGGGTTGTTGCCACAGCATGGCTTGATGAGCAGTGTGTAGGTCCGCACCTAGGATCCGAACAGGTGAACCCTGGGCCACTGAAGCAAAGCACGTGAACTTAACCACTACGCCACTGGGCCGGCCCCTAAACATCATTTTTGAACCTAAAATAAGTATCTAAATTTAACATAATTCAACAAATAATTATTGAGCAGATACTAGTTGCAAGACACTTCGTTAGATGCGTAAGACACTGTCCTTTTAAAATCAAGAAGATGGACATCTAGGAAGGATAAGACAAGTACAAATCCTATAATGTAATATCAGGGCGAACATTAGTGTAATAAGAAAACCTGCAAAGCAAGTACTTAGGGAATTCAAAGGAGACAGTACCAAGGAGGATGATCAGAGAAAGCCTCATAAAAGATGGCCTTAAAGGCAGGTCTGAAAAATGAGAAACAGAAAGCATTCTAGGGAAAAGAAATGGCAGGAACAAAGACCTGAAGATGGCAAATCAGTAAGTGCTTTGCCAGTAAGCAGGCTGGTCTGGTTAGATATAAATATGGATTACGGGGCAACAGGAACCTAAAAACAGGTTGATAAATCTGTAATGAATTCAGATTTACAGTACGGTAATTCAGATTCAGTACAGTGGGCCATGGGAAATTATTAAAGGTTTTGAACATGTGAGTGACAAAATCAGAGCTGCACTTTAGGGAGAATAAGACAGCAACAGCATATATAGGAAGGATGAAAAAGGAAAGGAGACTGGAAAACTGTCACAGCAGTCCTTCCCTAGCACCATAGTAAGGCTCTTCCCTCCTTGGGCCATTTAAGAGGTAGAAAGTGGAAAGTGTACTGAGTTGAAAACACAGATTTAGGTCATAGTGGTCAAGTTGACCATTGTCTGTATGACCTTGAGAAGTCACTTACCCTCACTGAGTCTCAATTTCCCTATGTGTGATCTATTAAGTATTCTTTTTGGAGTCAAGAACCATGGAATTCAGCAATTGATCACACACTGAGAGTAGACCAAAAACAGCAATAAAAAATTATTTCAAGTGATTAAAATAATAAGCAGCTACCATTTATTAAACACTTCCTATGCCTCTGTCACTGTGCTTGGTGCTTTACATAAATTGCTTCATATATTCCTTATAAGAATCCCGTGAGGTACATATTCTTATTTTACAGACGAGAGAATTGAGGCCTTAAGACTTAAGTAGCTTACCCAAGGTAAGCCAGCTGGCAAGCAACAAAGCCAAAATAGGTGCCTAGGTCTCTATGAGTCTAAGGCGCTTTCTCCTTCCAGTGTATCATGCTGTATTTTATTCTGCCTTGATTAGTGCTATCTATTGTTATGGGTAAATAAAAAGTATTTGAGTTGTCATAAGCCTTGACTGCTAAGGACTTAAGCCATGTCATTAGACAGAAAGTGAAACATATAAAAATATACTGCACAGAGTCCTAGTTTGATCTGGAAATAAAAGGTTATCCCACTGCCCATCAAAAATAGTGGAAGGAAGTAAAACCGAAGTTTTTCAATTAGTGCTTTGATAACTGACTAAAATATTAAGCACAACAAAACGTACACCATGAGGTTGATTTTGCTATCCATCATTTCACTAAGGCCAGAGGGGAAGTGAAAGGGCCCAAAACACTAGACGCCAGAGTGTAAATTCCCAGTGTTAGGGGCTAACACCACATGGGCCACACCTTTGTTTACTGGGAGTAGGTTTTGCTAGGTATAAAATGTTTATTCCAAGGCATTTTCCTTCTCTCACTCATTCTGGGGATGAAAAATGTGTATTTGTGAGATGCCTGACAATGGTTAGGAGACTGATCCTTGTTAACAAATCAAGAAATGGACCCCTAAGTCATTCTGTTGCAAAATAGAAATAATTTATAGAGACTTTAAATATACTCCAATGACTCTAACAAATCTTAAGTCAGAAAAAAAATACATGAAGTTAATTTATAAACTATTCAGGTAACTTTAACAACATATAACTGGAATTATAAAATTTATCAATTTAATTCGTATTGGTTATCATAAAATTTCTCAATAGTCGTTGTTTTTAATTTGGTACTCAGGGCTTGGAAATAAATTATATCACATTTGGTCCATTCAACATATCTATAATCATAATTAGACAGATACTTTTTTTCCTATGATTTTTTTCACTGCCTTTTTTTACTAAGCTGAATCTGAGTTTAAGAAACAGTAACAAACTTTTAGTATATCCTCACAAATAACAAAGCAACCAATTGAATGAATGATAAAGCTAAATAATCACAAACTAAACTCCCTGTGCTGAAATGCAGTTGTACAATATCCCACAACTTAAAACGAATTTGAAACTATCCTCTCTGATTGACAGGAAACTCTCATTGAAGATCGAAAAGAAGTCTTATGAAAAGAACTCTTAGGAGAATAACAAACCACTTTTACATGGAAGCTTTCTTTCTTTCTTTCTTTCTTTCTGTCTGTCTGTCAGTCTGTTTTATTTTTGGGAGGAGGGAAGAAACAGACTGGAGGAAAAGATTATAAAGGAAAGAAGCTTTTAACTAAGACTAAAATAAAAGTACCAATATGTAGTTTTCATTCATTCTCCTAATAACTACTGAAACCAACAAATATGAACACTGGCAAGCAATGAGAACTTTTCTTCAAGTTGGCTTACACATTAAACAAAATTAGCTATCAAGGCAGACTCTGAGATTACAATGGTTTGACTGTATATGACTCAAGTGGTAAAGAAAGTGTAAAACGGGTTATTGTATTTACTGGGCAGTACTTGCATCCTGCTAAGCTAAGACTAAGACTAGTTTAAGAACTCCAAACCAAAACCAACTTACATGCTGTGGTTGCTATAACCACACATATGGAAATATAAGGCTCTGTCTTAATCTCTTCTTTTGATTATATTTTTTAGTAGGAAAGAAATAGTTTAAATGAGCATAGGTCTAATGACTTCATATATTTATAGTTTCTCATAGCATAGTTTTATTTTGTCAAACAAATGAAAATAAATTCCCACAGAATTCTTACCATCCTACCCACCCAGGAATAAACAGTTATTATAGGCCCTTCCTATCACTGAAAATTACAATGAATTACAATGAATTGCAATGAATATTACAAGGAATCTCTCTTTATCGTCTCTGGATCAATATCATAATGTAATGTGGTTCAGATGACTGCTTTAGTAATCACTCAGGGGAGTATCACAACATTTTCTTTTCTTACAAGGAAATAAACTTACTGTTTTGTCATAAGAAACTACCATTTGTACCAGTCAGAAATGAGCTAACAAGTATGACAAAAGAGCCTATCTGCTCAAACGTTCCCATCACTTTGTAGAATTGTCAGTACTGAGATTCCCAATCCTCTACAGACTATGTCCTATGTTACACGCACTACATAACGAATATACGCCCCTTGGAAACACCCTCTTGAGTTAACTGACCTGATTTTTCCTTGAATTCTACCTAGGGTTCTGGAAAAATAAACTTAGTGTCAAAAACTTACACTCAATACACCTTAAATAAATCACAGTGCCTCATGTTTTCAGTTTGTATTTGCTACTGTTGCTCGTCTCATCTCCATAACTTCCATATCTTAGGTGAGGACTTCTAGTTGGTGGCATTTTCATAACCACATCAAGTGCCACACTTTCTGAAGCCATGTAAGAACTTTCCTGTGTCAGGTAATATCAAAAAAAATCCCCAAATGGCACAGTTCCTCTACTTATTATCACCATGATAAAAATGACTTGAGGAATGTTGTTGGGATTTAAATAGGCAGTGCTGTGGAAGCCTTTTGCATTGTCTTTGGGAAATAATGCAGCATTTCTTTCTTCCTCTTAGTTGAAGCTGGTCATTACTAACCATGGGCAAAGTCTTCTAAGACATATTCTAAACCTGAAGCAAAGAAGATAGCTAAATAACTGCGAAATGATATTGTAATTACATTTTCCATTATTTTCCCCAAACCATCATTTTCTAAGTCTGCTTTATAAAAAAAAGAAACCAGTCGAAGAGAGAAGGTGTGAGGAGAAGCAACACACAGAGAAAAAGGGGTCAAAAAATTCAAATGCAAAACTGCTGGCACCAGCATAACAAAGAATGTGCATTCAAGAGAACATTCGAAAGGCAGGCAGGGAGGTATTAACATATCCTAAGTACTGTGAACAACTAGCGTGGTCATTAGTTTAATTTTCACACCTGTCAAAGGAGGAGGCTGCCCCCCAATTCCCACCCCCTACTGCTTTCCACTATTTGTTTTAGCATTTTAATAGACACACACCTGCCTCCCACCAGGACATACAGTGTCTGGTTTAAATAGGCTTATCTCTCTCCTTAGCTTGTCCTGGAATTATGCCTGAAGCTCAGTCCTGGTAGCTTGTAGGATGCGAAGTCTAATTGGATGGTCCTGTTAGTTTAGCGACTCCAATACTTTCAATACTTTTTCCAATACTTTTCAAACTTTAGTTTGACCTTCCCACTATCCCCCACACATCAAAGTTAAACAGCTAAACTTAGTATATAGTTCCTTTAAATCTGCATTGTAAACATTGGCACTGGTGTGCTGCCAAATCTGAAAGTTTCTTAGCTCCTTGTGCTAAAATGAAAAATACAGGGTCTATCAAAATAAACATCCTAATTAATGCAAAACCTGGGTCTCCAAAAGGAGCCCTTTCCCTTTCAACTTGTTAGTGGTGGGTAGGAGCGCTCGCCAACTTTTCACGTTCTGATGAAGCTGTTAAGGTCGGGAAGCCCCTCACTTTCAGGGCATGCACGTCCAACTCAGCAACGAATGGGAAGCCAGGGGGCCAGCGGGGAGAGGACCAGCGATTCGTCTCTCTCGATCTTCCCAGATCTCTGTGCTTCTGCCAGACCCTCCGGCCCGCGCGCTCTACTTGGGAGATGTTTCATTACATAATCCGTGTTCCACCGAGTCACCCACAGAGTCTCGGGGGCGCAGGCTGTCCCACACCCCACACACTGCCCTTAGGGAGATCGGCTCACCGGGGACCCTGGGAGCAGCGCGCTCCCCTCTCCTCTGGGTCCGGCGGTCCCAACTCGGCCGAGACTGCGACCCTGACCCGAGCTCCCTCGCCTCTCCCACGCAGGGCCGGGCCGCGCGTCCACTCGCACGCTCAGAAGCCCTCCTCGGGGTCCCCTCACCGTCCCAAGCCCCCTGGAGGTCCCCCATCAGACCCGCTGTCCCGGCTCCTCTCAGTCCCTTCTCCAGACTCGCTGTCCTATCCCCTCTCCGGGACCACCACTCAGCCCTGCTGTCCCGGCCACTCTCAGGGACCCCTCCCTCAGCCCTGTTGCCCTAGCCCCTCTCGGGACCACCCCCCAAAACCTCTGTCCCGGCCACTCTCGGGACCACCCTTAGATCCGCTGTCCCGGCCCCTGCTGGGGTTCCCTCTCTTCAGACTCGCTGTCCCAGCCCGTCTCGGGGTCCCCCGTCAGACCCGCTCTCCTGGCCTCTCTCGGGTCCCCCTCAGACCCGCCGTCCCGACCCCTCTCCGGGTCTCCACTCCACAGTCGGGACTGTCAGACCCGCTCCCGGAACTCCCCTCACTCGGGTCCTCGCCGACCTCACTCTGCCCAGGGTCCCCTCGCCTGGGCTCACACTGTCACTGCCCCGCGCCCCGGTGCTCTCACCTCAGACCTGCTGTCACCACCCCCGGGCCCGGCGTCGCCGCCGCCGCTTCCTCTCCCACACTTGTTCCCGAGTCGCTCTTCTGCCGCTTGTCCCCCAGAGGATCCCCGGGTCCGGTCGCTGAGGGCCCAGTGCGGCCGCGGGGAGCCTCCGCCCGCGGTCTCCGCGTCGGGTCCCACTCTCTCGCGCAGGATCCCGCCGCCGGGCGCCACACGGACCCTCCCGCGGCCGCCGCTGCTGCTGTCCGAGGTGCGGCTCCTGCCAGGGGTGGCCAATCGCACCCGACTGCGCCGAGCGCGCTCCGCCCCGCCGTCTCAGGCGCCCGCCCCCTGCCCCCGACCACGCCCCCAGCTCGGCTCCGATAGGCTCTCTACTGACCTTCCCTGATCGCGGGGCATAGGCCTGGGGCCGGATATAGGCACTTGATTGGAGGCGCCTGGGAAGCAAGAGCGGTCGATGGCGCCTAAGGATTGGCGGAGTTGACGGGAGGCGGGACGAGGCGGGACGGGGCGGGGCGGGGCTTCCTCAGACGCGGAAGACCTTGCAACTTCAGTTACCCGCGGGCCCGCCTGGGGTGCGGTCAGCCTTGTTTGTGCTGCGGTGGGGTCAAAGTTCGTGGCACTCCTCCCTAAGCCTTTACTTTTCTTGGGAGACTCCCAGAGGCCGAGGCCTTCTGGGACTCCCCGGGACCACCGTGCTGGAGCCTTCGAGGGGGTCCCCGTTCCCCCGCTACACCTTGCACAGCTTTCTAAGTAATTCTGCCGTCAATTAATACAGCATTGATCTACTCAGGACTTGTAAATATTTCCTGGATTTTAACTTTTGTATCTTTGGCAAGGGAGTTGCCCTTCCTTGCATGCGTTCAACAGACGTCACTTTAATGCTGTTGGGAAAAAATAAAATCTATATATAGATGCATACTCTGCACAACTAGGTGTTCAACACTGATGGGTCACGTTCTGATAGTACAAGGATAAAGCTCTAGATGTACTGTTTGTAGGTTTTGATTATCATTGTGACAGGAGGAACAGGAACTGTGTGATAGAGGAACCCTTGTTAGCTTTAGCGAGGCTTCAGGCTATTCAACATACTCTTTTTCAGGGCAACTGTTTTAATGATTCTGTGTGAACTAATGGCCAAAGTATAATGAATTTTGTCCCAAGTGCAACCTGTGAAAACCAGAGACCCGTCTTGACCCAAGCTGAAAGATGGTGCCAGACAGGGGTCAGAGTGCATCATATTACTCAGCGCCATGCTTTCTGTTTTTGTGAAACTGGATATGTTGATTAAATCAATACTGGGAACTGAAAACTGCTTTCCTTGACCTTAAACCCCAAAGTTTATGGACCTTGACAATTTAGTGTTTTATCAAGAAATTGTTTCATTTCAGGAACACAGTTTGATCCTAGGCCTTGTCAGATGTATACAGGACTTCTCTCTCAGAAAACTCTCCATCATTAACTCCTTTGTTTTAACTTCCACTGACAAAATTGGTGTTCTAAAAACACTCTACATGTTTTCACTAGTGTTTTAAAATCATGCCCCATTTTAATTACAATGCTTGCCTTTAAAGTTTAAGATTGAGCATGAGGGTATGCAGAGTGGGCCTGCGGAAACAGGGCTGGCAGGACTTCATTTGAGACGGGTTCTGAAGTACATGTCTCCTGAGCAGCGTGACTGAGTGCCATCTTAGGAAGGGATGCAGAGAGATTTCAAGGTGGTAAAACTTGGTTTAGAGGGAACTTGATTTTTATAGGCCTAGAGAGTCTGTCCAAAAGCATTATATTAAACAACTGTAAAGGTGGGTAAGACTAAAGTCATGCAGGGATTTTTTTTGACTAGGTACTCCTTCTCTAAAGAGTATTTATTAGTTAAGAACTCATCCTACCAACTCTGCAGTTGACAATATGAATGGAAGAAATAGGGTGAGTTTTCACCACCCAAGCGTTCAGCTGCGTCTGTCCATATAAAAAAGAAATGCATGACCATTAACAGATGTTATTTGCAATCAAGAAGATAGAAATAAAACATAAGCAAAATAAAAATCCCAGCGTCTTGAAAAGAAACCACTTAGCAATGAAATCAGCTCTTTTCTTTTGATTCATATCAACGAACTCTAATTTCTAAAATGTTGCTGCCTTTTCTGGTCTATGATTATTGCTACTGATAGCAACTCAGTTGCTCAATATAGTTGATTACAGATAATTTAGATGTGATCTAACAGCATAAGAAAAGAAAATGACTTCATCTTTTGGACAAGAGACAGTTCTGAAATCTTAGTTTAAATATAGATGGTGGGCCCACAGTGAACCTTGAGAATGACTCTTATTTAGAAGGAGCTTCAGAAGATCTCTGAACTCCTGGAAAGACACTGGAGCATTCCATTCTGGAAATTCTTGACTTTTGGTGGGAGGAAAAACCCTTCACAAATAGAGCCAAGATTTTAATTAAAGTAAAAAATCAGAGATGTTAAATGTGATGAGCATAAATTTTTTCACTTTCATTAGACTCTATGGGGGCCAATTCAGAGATAAATTTGGGCACGAAGGATCTGAGAATCAGAATATTAGGTTCCACCCCGGCTTTTATATCTGTCTACTTGTAAGTTACCTTTTCTGTGGAGACTTGGGTGCAACAAAAAGAGTAGGGTTACTTTGGACAAACCGTTAAACATCTCTGGGCCCTTTCCCTTGTTACACACAACTGGACAAAGGACACCCTAAATGTGTTCATTAAGCAAAGCTTATAACACTGTGTCCCCTTCTACTCAGAGGAAATCACACGAATTAATTCATGCAGATATTCAGTTCTCGTTTTCTAAATTTCCACATAGCACCTTCCTTACATTAGCCTAATTAACTTCCTGTAGACAAATGTTTCACTCGCTCAGTTGACAGTTGATTAGCAAGTTATTGGATTGGGCAAAACCACCTTTTAAAAACTTAATAGTCTAAGAAATATGAGGGCCTGGGTCTGAGACTCTAAACATGGCAGATTGAATGCTACCATTTTTAAGGCAAGCGACAGCTCTTTTCTCATCTGTAGGATCGGGAGAACACCTTATTGAGTAAACCTCTACAAACAGAAAGGACTTCCACCGAATGGAGAAATACCGTTTTGCTGACCCCAGAATGGAATATTAGCATCCTCGTCTTTTAGTTTTTAATAAAACTCCAATTAGGGGAGGAGCCGGCTCCTTTTCTTCGAGATGATCACGCAAACTCTAGATGTCTGGGTTTCCCGACCTATAAAGGGGATGGTTCATGTCGTTCACCCGTTTAAATTAAAGAAGAGACACTTCCACCTGCCGGGAGCCTTTCAAACCCTCTGCTTCTCAGGTCGCTAACGATCCTCGCTTTAGTTCTGGCTCCAGGCGCCGCCTGGCGGCTGTTGCCGGAAGTCGCCTCTGCGCTTCGGGGTCCTGGCCGCGGCCAAGCCTGCCCAAGGATTTGCCTAATTCTAGAGATCCTGCCTCCGCCCCTTCCCACCACACGAGGAGGATTTTAAGACGACCATGAAGGGGCTGGAGTTAAGGCGAAGGGGACGTCCGGCGGCCTCTCTACTCCCTTTAGGATGGCGGAGTCAGGCGGTCCTCGGGCAGCTCGCGACCCGGAAGTCGCCGCCGGCGCGAGGCCCCCGTTGCCGAGCGCGGGCGCGAGGGGCGGAGCTTGGCGGAGCAGGGGAAGGGGTCGCCGCGGCTCCCGCTCTTCGAGTTGGCGGCTCCCTCGGGCGCTGCTAGGCGGACGTCGGGTCCGCAGGGCGGGTGGCCGCGGTCGCCCGGCGGCACGCTCAGCTGCGGTCAGGGGCGACATGAGTGCCGCGGGGCTGTTGGCTCCGGCCCCAGCCCCGGCCGGAGCGCCGCCGGCCGCGGAGTACTACCCTGAGGAGGACGAGGAGCTGGAGAGCGCCGAGGAGGACGAGCGCAGCTGCCGGGGCCGCGAGTCCGACGAAGGTGCGTCGTTGGCCCGCTGGGCAGCCCAGGCAGGGGTGGGACCGCTGTGGGAGGGGGTGGGGCTGCATGGGAGAGGGGCGGGGCGACCTCTGGGGTTTGGGGTCGGTAGAGGGGCAGCTGCGAGGAGCGCGGCTCCAGGAAGTAAGGAGAAGCCGTGGGTACGTTGTCCCCCACAGTTATGGGGAGAAGGGACTTAGCTGTTCTCAGAGCTGCAGGTCCCTTATGATCTTGCCTCGCTCCCCCCAACAGTCTGGTGGAACCTCAGGTGTTCACTGGGTGGAATGAGAAAGCCGTCCACTGAGTGCACTGAGTACTCCTTCTCTTTAGTTCCTGAGAGGCTCAGAGCAAATCCCAGTTTGGCTTCCTGCTTCCCAAGTTGCTCCCTCCCACCCCGGGGAAATGCTTCAGCCAGCCTTGCTTTGGGCAGTGCGGCGCAGGATTGAGGGTGCAGGTTGGTTAAAAGAATGGGGCCTGGAATCAGCCGGATCAAATTCGGTCTAAATTTGGCTCACTTAACCCAGCCTTGTGACGTTAGACAAGTTAAGCTCCCGAGCCTCAGTTTCCCCAACTGTAATGGAGCCCTTGGTAGTACCTCCTTCCTAGGTAGGTCTAAGGAGTAAATGAGATGAGCATAAGTACTTGGCCTGATACCCAGTAAATACTCAGTAGATGTTTTCACGTTGAGGAAACAGGTTTAGGAGATAGGGATTTGCTTAATGATGCCCAGGTGTCGTGTTTTCAGTTCGGCGCTCTTAATATTATGTTACTGCCTCGCAGAGCCTGGCTTTGCCGGCTGGGCTTTACAGTTTGGCAAGTGTGAGGGACGCTCTTTTTGAGGGATTGAGGAAGGAGCTGTCTGCAGGCCGAGAAAGGTGAAGAAACAGAAAAGGACGAGAGAAGAAAGAGGAGACGAAAGAGAGGCCAATATATGGATAGAATATTCTGGCCCCAAATAGGGCTGTGGAGCGGAAGCTGGACCAGCTGCCTGGAATGAGGAGTATGTTTCATTCATCTCGGTTCCTCGAGTGCCGGGTACTGTGACTGGCTGGCATATGACAGGAACTCACTGAAGGTTTCTTGCCTGAAGGAGAGAAGAAGGGTTTGTGGAGAATTGGGATCTGCAGCAGCCTTTAGAAAGACAGCTGCAAATGCAGACGTAAAGTTGAAAGGAACTGATTGCATTTGGTTAAACAACGTTTGAAGACAAGGTTTAACCAGAGATTTTCAATATGAATCACTTGCGCTGCTTTTACTGCCCACAAGGGGGAGCGTTGAAGCCAAAGTTGATTTTTTCCCCTCAAGTAGGGCTGTTGAAATTATGTAGACACACTGGCCATTTGCCTATTCTGAGAATAGTGTTTAAAATGTTCTGAAACAGTTACTGTTTGTTCTTCTTGTCTCCTGCCTTCTCCCTTCAGTTGTAACTTTAGAAATGTTTCGGTTATCAGAGTTCAGTTAGTTGGTTTGGATTCTCCTTTGTATATATGTGATGTAAAATCTGTTAAGGGAGTCAAACTGGGCAGCTGCCAGAAGGGAATGTACATATCAGATTTTTTTTGAGTAGTGAGCAAGGCTTGGCTGCCTGTAGTTTTCCAGTCTTAACACCCACATCTCCTGTCCCTGAACTGCCAGCGTTGGTTCTGCAGAAGTAGCAGCCTTGACCATGACTGCCTCTGTCTGATGCACACTGTTCTATGGCTGCACTTCAGAAAATGGCAAGCTGTTTGCATAAATCTGGCTGTGTGTAAGTTGGAAATGGAATTTTCTTTGCTAACGTAACCGTATGTCATATTTTTGGTTGATGGTTTCACACAGGCCGGCAGTGAGTAGAAGTTCAGTTTACAGAAGTAAGTGTCATTGTGTCAGATGATACCACCTCTGAATTATGATTTTAACGAGCTTTTCTTCCCCAATTTTACTTAGACACTGAGGATGCTAGTGAAACTGACCTGGCAAAGCATGACGAGGAAGACTATGTAGAAATGAAGGAACAGTGAGTAGGATTTTCATATTTCTTTTTTGGAATACAGAATTGACAAGGAAATCTTTATAGTGACCTTGCGTGCGTGGTTTTGACCTTAGTGCTTCCAAAGACCATGGATGTTTGTGCGATTACCCCTTTAGATTTGTCACATTTAATCAGTCTTCCTGTTACAAGAATCTTTTGAGGGTAGGCTAATAAGAACCTCGAGGGAAATGATGCCGGGGAATAAGGCCATATTATAGGAGAGAACTGTTTTCCATTTCTTCATTTTTTTTTTTTTTTTTTTTAGATGTGAAAACCATTGTTCAGAGAGGGTAACTGGTGTCTCACAGCTGCTGGGTTCTCAGATGGGCTTGACCCCACCAACCATGACTGCCTGCTAGAAGGTGTGCTAGGTGTCAGAGAGCTCAGGGAGTCCAGGGCCGGAGAGCAGGGCTCCTGACTCCTGCTCCGGTGTCCTTTCTGCTTACCCCACATCCACACCCAAGCCTTCCCGTTGTCTTCAACAGAGTCGCAACGAAATATGCCCAGGGAAATTAAAACCATTCACTTTTATTGTAAACACAGATGCAGGACAGTATAAAATATATCCAGTAAGTGTTTATTGAATGTATTTTGAGGATCTTGATTTGATTTTTCAGATTCTTTGTCTTTAAACTAGAAGATCCACATTCCTTTCTTTATAGATCATATTTGCAAATGTTTTGTGACCATCCTCTGGATTCTCTCATCCTTTTCAAGCTTTGGAACCCAAAGGGATAATTCAGCTAAGTCTGATCAGTGCTGAATAAAGAAGGATTACTTTAATAATTCATGTGGTTTTTCTCACAGCCTCATCCCTGAAACTACTTGCTTTTTATTTTATTTTTATTCTCTTCAGGCTTTTTACCCATTGACCTTAACCCATTTGAGATGTATTTTCACATACCTATTCTTTTACCCTGTATGTGATCTCAAAGAATCTGAATTTGTTTGTTTCCTTCTTCAATCTGTTAATATTTCATTTTGAAGACAGACTGAATTCAAAGGTGTTGTCTGGCACACTCACTGTGGTGGGAAATTTAACACACTGTGTTCCAAATACTTCTTGTGAGCAGTTTACACATCTGTTCCCTTTCCTGTACTTGATATGTTTGAGCATTTTTGTTTTTTTTTGCTGAGGAAGAGTCACCCTGAGCTAACATCTGTTGCCAATGTTCCTCTTTTTGCTTGAGGAAGATTCACCCTGAGCTAACATCTATACCAGTCTTCCTCTGTTTTGTATGTGGGTCACCACCACAGCATGGCTACCAACAAGTGCTGTAGGTCTGCACTGGCAAACTGAAGCCAGGCTGCCACGGTGGAGCGTGCTGAACTTAACCACTAGGCGACGGGGCTGGCCCCATGGTTAAGCATTCTTTTAAGACAATCTTTTAATTGAATGTGCCTCCTTAATATTTGATAGTATAGAAAATAATTTTTATTAAAATTGAATGCCTTGTGTAATTCAAAGTGAGCATAGAGAGCGCATCAGAATTCTCCCTAAAAGACCATCTGGGTAATTCTCAGATTCCACCTCCTCTTTCCTCAACCTGTAGGTAGGTGGGGTGTATTTGAGGCCCTTACCTGAGCAATCCAAAGGCTATTGTGTCCGTTCTCTGTTGGATGGTGTTCTTGCACATTCCAAATCTTGTTTCTGTCAGTGTGAGATTGGGGGTGTTTTTCAGGTAGAAGCAAAAATACTACTGAAATGTGATTTATGTGTGGAATCCACCGTTCAGACAGACTTGGCAGAGTGTATAATTGCCTATGATCCATTTCGTGTCGGGGGAAAAGAACAACATGCCAGATCCTTTGGCTTTGTGTGTGCTGTGTGTTCTTATCCAGCTGGGACTGCAAATAAATCCTGCATTTTAACTTTCACTGAATTATTGTCATTTCTCTGATCCTGAAAGAATAGTGCTTTTAAAACTGACATGAAGGTTTATTAACTTGGTGCTTACACAGCTATGCTATCTATATAAAAATCGTGCTGAAGGCGTAATCTTACACCTTTGGAACTTATAATCTAATTGTAGAGTTGATGTAAGAGCTGTGTTTAATGCCTTTCTACATTTTCTTGTATATGTTACTTATGCTTCTAAATCTAGAAGGAAATGGCATCACACTTTCAATTTTTCTTTGTGTGTTCTTTGCCTAATTCTGTTTATTACTGTCACTTATTAAAGTCTGCGTATCTTCATATTTGTAGATTTCAGACTGATTCTCTAAAGGTCGAGTAACACAGGAGAATCTACAAAATTAGAATATGATTTGAAAACACAAAATTCTTGTCCATTTCTGATCCCTTTAGCTGCTCGTCCATTTTAAACCCGCCAGCGGACTTTGATTTTCTCACTCCATGAAGAACGTCAGTGACATTCCCATAACAACCCAGGTAGTTCCTGTGTGTGGGTTCTTTTGGAATTATTAAGGTTATTTCTTTGAGTGTGGCTTTCCCTTTTTTACAGGATGTATCAGGATAAACTGGCTTCTCTCAAGAGACAGTTGCAGCAACTTCAGGAAGGTTGGTGTGTGATTTAATTATTTCTAAAGACTTCTTCATGTTGCAAACCTTTGAAATCTGTGTATTTCACTTCTCTGTGGGAGTGTCTTAAAATTTGGTCTGGATGATTTTAGCTGTCCAGTACACATTTTGCTATCTTCTGTCAGTAAAGGGGCGATTTTCAAACTTTTTTGAAATCTCACTTAGGGCCTCTGTAGAGCATGAACTGAAGACTGCTGTGCCTAACGCTAGCCATTTTTAGGAGAGATGTTGTTACCAGAGAATAAATAAGATGGTACTGTTCTTTCCAAACTAAATGGTAGTGACCTGTGGGTTTTCTTCACTATCTTCTTTTTCGCTTGGTAAACTAAAAGTGGATTGTGTCCTGTCACATGTTTCCCACTAAAGGTAGTTCAGCGTGGAGGTGAAGAGCATGGGCTCTCCAGTCCCATCACTGGTTTGAATCCCAACTTCACTACTTTCTAGAAATTGGACGTTGGGCACACCTCTTTCTCTTGCTTAATTTGTTTTCTCATCTTTGAAATGAAGAAAATGAAAGGTGAGGTTATGCATGAGGAGTGACTAGCACTGTCAGGCACACTATGAGAACTCAGGGACCGTTAGCTTCTGCCATTAGCTCTTGGGTTTCATTTTCTGGAGTCCCCTTCTCAGTGAAACTGCTTTTCCACTAGGTACTTTTATTGCTTGGACTAGCCCATCTTAATATTGATTTCTGCTTAATAGTGGAAAATGTTCCCATGAGTTGCCATCACATTCCTTTGTTTGAGTTTTATTTTTTCTTTCCATGATAATGAAAGTGTTGCCAGAGGAAGAAATATATTCCACTCTAGCAAGTCTTTAAGGCATGCCTGGCAAGGCTGGGTGAGGGATTTTGAAAAAGATACCATTAATATATCCTATTAAAGCATTATGATCAAGAAATGCTTCTCCTTCTAGTGGGACCTTCATAATTAGCTGCTTTGGGGAGGAGCAGTGAAATGAGTAGAGATTTGGTAAGAATCTGTAACTGAGCTGTTGAGTATTGTCACTAGCCATGTGCGGCTATTTAAATTTAATTAAATTAATAACTTAGGTCCTCAGTTGCACTAGCCGCATTTCACCTGCTCAATAGCCACATGGGACTAGTGGCTACCATATTAGACAGTGCAATGTAGAACGTTTCCACCGTTACAGAGAAAGTTCTGCTAGATGGCGTTCATCTGGACGTTACTGAAGGAGAAGGAGCTTTTTCCTGGAAAGGGAGGCCCATTGACTCAACTGTAGCAGCAAGGAGTCAGACTCCCTAGGGGCTGCCTGCGCCTTTCTCCCCTTCACTTGCTGGAGAGTTTAGTCCATGTGGGGTGATGTCTGCTGAGAGCCTTGGTTGAGAACCAGAGTCCAGCTGGCTCTGTGTATGCCTTTCCTTGGTTTGTGTTTTACTGTCATGTTACTAAAACAGTCATTGGTGGTGCCAGGAAATAATTTTGGGAACCAAAATGTGGAGCAGATTGGTCTTCACAGTAACTTTTTATTTTGTAAATCTCAATATCAGGTACATTACAGGAATATCAGAAAAGGATGAAAAAACTAGATCAACAATACAGAGAGAGAATACGAAATGCAGGTAAGCCTCTAGGTTAAATGGAAAAAAATCACCTTCACACTTTCCTCCTTTTGCTGATCATTGATGTAATGTGGCCATAAGAGCTGTTCTCCAAAATGTATCTCGGCTATCCCATTGCGGGGAAAGTTTTGGGGAAGAGAGCTGCAGTTATGTCAGACTAGTTCATGTGTTTTCCAGTGGCCAGTGAGGGGCCTGTAGTTGAGGTTATTAGCGGTGCCTCCTGGCAGTCGGGTTGTGCTCCCTGGTGCCCCAAGAGAGGTCTTGCACATCTTTATGATGTCTGCATGGCTGGCTTAGTGGGCCATCAGAGGAGGCGACGTGGAAAAGGATTGTAGGTTGTTTCATGCCTATTTTTTAAGTTTGCTTCTTCTGGTATTTTGTGCTCTGGGAGGAAAGGGTGTCCTCATGTTTTTTCCCTCAAATATTGTATTATAAGCACTTAAAGAATAAGAGGATGCTTTTGGTCTGTTGTACACAGTAAATGTATTCGTTCAGCAAAGATTTGTTGAGCATCTGCTACATGTAAACTCTGAGTGATATAAAGTGTGTAACACATTGTCCTTGACTTTAGGAAACTCACTGTTCCATTGACAAAAGATATCTAAATGTGTAAAATTAAGGAACATTGTGAGTTAAATAAAGAATCCTGCAGAAAGTAAGATGTCACGACAGTTGAAAGTGTATAAACACAGATTAAACACAGATTCCTGTGCTTACAGGAAATCTGTTGTGTTAAATTTTGAAGCTCTTCATCAGCCAGCATTTTGAGTGCCAGCGTGGTGCATGTTCCTGCTGTGGCAGAAGTAATGTTGGCTTTTAAAATGGGGTTGGAGGCTGCTGTCATCTTGCTTTCTGGTCCAGTGACTCCAACTTTCTGTCGATGCAACCCTTCCTTCTCTTCCCCACTGAGTAGATGTCCAGTTACTCCAGTAGATAGAAAAGGAGCTGAAAGGTGTGGCGGGCACTAGGAAAATGGAGATACAGCCATCAGCCTTCTGCCCATCCGCGTCCCGCCTGCCCCTGTGGTGACCCCCCACTCAGCTCTGAGTTCCTGAGGCATCTCCTTGGGACATCTGGGAAATCCTCACCCATCTTCCTGGAGTGTCCTTTTAGCAGGGAAAGGAGGTGGCGCCATGAAGGGTGCGGTCCTAGGGTTAGGTCTTCCTCCCATCACTTTAGGTCTCGTGCTTTTAAGCAAGTTACATGCTGTTGGAGCCTCAGTTTCCCCATCTGTAGAGGGGAATACTGATACCTCATGGAACTGGTTTAAGATGTAAGTAAGGAAAGAAAATTGATGTGAACCATTTTTCTTAAGCTAGAACTGCAGGTGAGTATTGACTTGCTTTTCTTTTTTTTTTTTTGAGGAAGATTAGCCCTGAGCTACCTACTGCCAGTCCTCCTCTTTGCTGAGGAACCCTGGCCCTGAGCTAACATCCGTGCCCATCTTCCTCTACTTTATATGTGGGACGCCTACTACAGCATGGTGTGCCAAACGGTGCCATGTCTGCACCCGGGATCCGAACTGGCGAACCCTGGGCCACCGAGAAGCAGAACGTGCGCACTTAACCGCTGTGCCCCGGGTCCAGTCCCTGACTTGTTTTTCTTAATTCCACTCTCAGCTCTGTTCTCCTGTGTTCATCCATAAACATTTCTCCCTCTCCCTGGTAAAAATGCAGATGCGGTCCTAAATCAGTCATGTCTTGAGCTTTAAAAAGCACATTCTGTGCAGAAATAGCTCACCTGCCTTAGTCGTGTCTGGTGTCTTGCTGCTTTAACAAAAACAACCTCCACCAACTCGAAGGGTTAGTTGTCGGTTTCACTTGTTGGTGCAGGTGTGATTGATTTCTCAGAGTGGCGCAAACTTCAGATGTCCAGCCCATTCGTGCGTGGTACAAGTCTGAAGCAAGCATAAGAGTGAGCATGTCGGGCTAGTGTGCTTGGGCTCGTGTGCCCAGTTATTCCCAGTGCCAGAGTGATCAGGGCTTCTGTGGGCTTAGAAAATAGAGTGGCTTGTCCCTTTTCTCAATTAATTTTCCCGTTGAACTGTTAATTGACACTTGGATTCTTAATCTGGAGTCCCTGACACTCTTAGAATTTTATGAAGTGTGTGTGAACGTGCATATGTGCTTTTTGATGAGGAATGGATCCATAGGATTTATCAGATTTGCAAAGGAGACCATGGTAAAATGTGAACAGTGAAGTTAGTGGTCCACCAACAGTCTTTGTGGACTGTGTGCAGCAGCCCTGCTGTCACCCAGGAAAGATTAGAAACCACAGCCCGGTTTTGTTATAAGTACCGGGTTTGTAGAAGGGCCATAATCAAGTGGTGGAGGGAGCTGCTGGGTAAGCGGGTGCTCATCGCCTGGCGCATGGTGGGTGCCGAAGCAGCTGTTGAGTACTGTAGGGTGGATGCTTTCAGGTGTCTGCATGGGGGTTGGTGAGTGAAGGGTCTTCCGGGAAGGCCTCATGGAGGAGGCTGCATTAGATCTGAAGTGCAGTGAGAGAGACCAGAGAGTGTTGCTGGTGGAGGCATGGGCACGAGGAGAAGCTTGGTGGCCTGAGAGGAAAGCCTAGGAGGGCTCGGGACCTCTGTCCCCTGAATTCTCAGGAGGTGTCCTTCCTTACCACACGGGCCTTCACTCAGTGCTTTAAAAACGTCAGTGTTGACTCTCCTTCTGGAGTAATTGCATTGTTTCTTCGTGACCCATCCTGCCCTGTAGGACCATTGGACAGTATGTACTGACTAAAAGAAGGGATAACTTTTGTTTTTATTTTGCCGAGGTAGTGCGGTTCCTGCTGATTGTTTTTGCCCTTGGGCAGAACTGCCAGAGACGATTCTGTTCAGGGCCAAATTTGAACTAGACACGAGTGCTTCCTGCATCCTTCCCCTTCATGTATATCAACACTTTACTGATGAAAACATTTGCTCTGTGTAACCGTGCTTTCAGAAAGCAATCACTACTTCTAAATGAGTCCTAACATCACTGTCTAGAAAGGTGACAGAGCCTAGCGAGTCTAATTGCACATTTTATCTCTTTCAGAACTCTTCCTGCAGCTGGAAGTAAGTACCATGGATCTTCTGGGTTTGCGGGCTCTTTCTGGGACTGGAGTCTTTCTCTCCCAATCCGGTGGCCCTTCCTCCTATCTCCACATAGATAGTTGGGAAGCCCCCAGCTGGAAGCCTTCATCACTGTTCTCTTTGACCAAAGGACTTTTGGTCTCAATTCAGAACTTCTGTCTGTTCATTTGTTGGTTGGGCAGCCTCTGCTTGTTTCAGGGGATTAAGGGATACTCACCCCTCACTGCTTTCTTGTTGACTTTTGTCTCATGTTAAAGCCATTTGGGAGTATGTCTGAATTATAAAGCCCTAATAATTTTTTACATTGGTCCTTGAAGCAGCCCAGTCTCTGAATTGGCTCAGCCGTTCAGTTTGACAGCTAAAGCTCTCTGGGTCACTAGGAGAGATGGATTTAAAATTTTTCCTTTCATTCAAACGTCTAAGAGCTGGTTGTGTGTGAGGCACAGTGCTTTGGTAGAGAGATGAGGGCCTGAATCGTGAATGATGTACTGCTCCTGGGTGGCTGGTGTCGGGGTGTGTGTAGGGGGTCATGAGTTTAGCAGAGCTGTGCATGAGTGTGAGACAGTCATGGTTTATCAGAGCCACATTATTGGAAACCATTTTATTAGTGAAGTCAGTGCAGTGTACATAGTCACAGGCTGAAGGATCACGTGCACAGCCATAGACACTGTAAGCCCCCTTGTTCTTCACTTAATGCACTGGTGAGATTTAGAAAATGGAAGCTTACACATTTCTTTAGTATAATTTCAATGTTTGAGTCCTTTGGGGTTCAGGCACCTAATAAATGGTCTTCTACTCTAGTTGATCTAGTTGTAAGTATCGAAAAATAAGGTAACTCATGCTATCTTGACTCAGTATTCTGTAATTAATTTTGAATATAGATATTTCATCTGGAATGTACTATCTTTCTTCTACATTGTGTCCTTAAAAGGGTTTATTTACTATCTTTGAGACATTTATGTTCTATTTTAACATACAAGCCATAAAATATAAGATGTGGAAGAAAGGAAATACCTGAATAGCAAGTGAAGCACGCTCATAGAAACGAGCGGAAGGGGTGTGGTTCGATTTTATGCCTTCCTTGGGAAACTTGTTCCCTGCCACCCTCTTTCTGCAGGTGTGTGTGTGAGTGAAGCTGTTTCTCATATTTCTAGTAAAGGTATTTTCTTTGCTCTTGAGTGTGGAGCCAGACCTCGAGTTGGAGCCCTGACTTCCAGGGCCAGGTACTCTAGCCTCTATTTCTCTTTCTCTCAGACTGAACAAGTGGAAAGAAATTACATTAAAGAAAAGAAGGCAGCAGTGAAAGAATTTGAAGACAAGAAGGTTGAGCTGAAAGAGAACCTGATTGCTGAGCTAGAAGAAAAGAAGAAAATGATTGAAAATGAAAAGCTCACAATGGAACTGACTGGAGGTATGTAAGCACCAGGAGCAGGATCCTGGGGCCCCTGGAGGGGCATTCCAGTTACTCCTGTCTCATCAGAGCAGAGCAAGCTGAAGGGATAGTGGGCTTTCATATGACAGGTCAGAGTTCTAGCTCCATCTTGCATTGGCTGTGTGACTTTAGTGAAGCTGCTAAACCGTTCTGAACCTGTTTCCCTGTCTGTAAAATGGGGCTGGTCATACCCTGTTTCACAGGATTGTGGTTAGAAATATGAGTGCCTAGTGTAGTGCTCAAACAACAGGTGTTCAATAAATGGTAGACCTTTAATGGTAACTGCAGCCTTTGGCTTATGCTGTAATTCCTGGGTCAGCTGCCATTCGTGTCTTGGTTTACATTCACAAATTACCTAGGTCCCTCTGTGGTGCTGGGAGTCCCTCTGCTTTGCTTTTTTCAGTCTGCCTTAATTACAGAAAAGACATTGTCTTCCTTTGACCTAGATGTGAGAACAAAGGCTTTTAGCCGTGTCATCTGCTCTGTTAGATCCTTTCTCCCAACCGTTACTGGGAACGTTTCAGAAAGAGTGGATACAGTTTCAGCAGGGGTAGCTGAACTGAACTCTTCCTGTAAAGGTAGTAAAGTTACATTAGACTCAGAGCCAATCCCTCCCTTGGCCTTCTAGGATTTAGTAACGCGCATATGGGAACTCAGTGGGTTGTAGGGAGAAGCAGTATGGGCCGTCTGTTGCCATATGTAGACTGATGAATCCTAGAAGGATACAGGGCGGGAATTGGCTTGAACTAGCTATTTTGGTGCTTGGTAAAATTTCCATCAGCAAATACAGCAAGGAAAGTCAGTGGTGAGTTTGTCACTTGGCTGTGTAAGTGGCGTGCTTTCTGCACACCCCAAAATTTAACTTTTGTAATCGTATTCTGAAGGTGCTGGGGCTCTGGTGTGTCTGACTTAGCAGGCGTCCATAGGAAACGCATTGTTTTCATGTAAGTCCTTGGGGTTGACTTTGAAACTGAAAGTAGCAGTTAAGAACTGTGTTTCTGGTGCTGTGAACCAATGTGGCTCTCCAGTTCACACACACTTCTGGCTCTGATCCCCATGATACACCAGTGAGAATGTGCTTATGTCTAAAGTGAGAGTCTGACTCTTGAAAAATCTCTCCTCTGTTAGCTTCCTCATTGAAAGACTTGGCAAAATGAATTAATTCCTTGAAGGCCTCTGAAAGAGGCTGAGAAACGTTTTTTGGGTGAGAATGCATGCTAAGATAGCATCTTCGGACAGCACCATTTTCTTCTTGTTGAAATCCTTTTTTAATTAGACTGTCAGCGCTGTGGTACCTTGTCCGGTACCAGTCTGCCTGCCTGTTTTCTGAGCTGCACACCGTTTTCTTTGACAGTGGCTGTGGCTGGCATTGATGCCTCATCGCTCTCTGCTAGAGCCACCGGATGTTGAGGAGCCTTCATTAGGCTGGGGGAAATATTGTCAGTTGATGACTGCTCCCTTTCCATCTGCAGGGAAGGATAGCATCCCCTTACCTGTGGTTTGGCATCCTAGTTGTTGACAAGTGATAGACATTGTTTGGCCAGGCAGTTTTAACTGGGGCAGGAGGCATCCCTGGTGATTTGAGGCTGAGCGTGCCAGTGTAGAAAAGACAAATAAACGTGGGGAAGTCATTTGTAATGCAGTAAAATAGATTACAAAGTGCTTAGAGCTAGCCATGGGCATTAAAGGTACCGATGTCCTTCCTCAAGCCGTTTGGTACCCTTGGTATGGAAAGCGCTGCCAGGGTAATGATAGAGTGTGGGAAGAAAAGGCACTGGAGCTCGAAGGGTAATTAGCATTTCCACAGATGGCGCTGCTATGGTGCTGGATTCAAGGCCTGTTTTCATTCCTCTCACTGAGTGACTTATTTCACCTTTGTGGATTGATGCCCAATGTCATGCTGCCTACCTCTGCCCAGAAAAGATATTTCTTAAACTCTCCTTTTCTGGTTCAATATGAAGATCTGTTGAAAACCAAGGTGGAATGAGAGGCTGATGAGCAGCTTAGAGCAAATAACCTATTGGAAACAGGTGTAACCAGTGATCTGCTCTGTCTGAACAGGACTGAAAGCATTTACAGACCTCCATGGGAATTAGTGGGTGTTCTCTCTACCCCCCTGACCTCTGGTGGAGAACTTATGACAACTGGGTTGTGTAGGCAGAAAGATGTGGTACTGTCGCTGAAGAACCTAGGATAAGTGTAGGTCAGTGCTTCTCCAACTTGAATGTGTGTATGAGAGTCTTGATAAAATGCAGATTCTGGTTTGTGGGTCTGGAGTGGAGACCAAGAGCCTGTATTTCTGACCACCTCCCAGAGGCTGCCGGTGCTGCCAGTCAGACCACACTTTGAGTAGTGAGGTTATAGGTAGAATTATCTGAGTGTCCTCTGGAGTTGAGGCCAACCTTATAAGTAACTCAGTAATCAGTGAGAACTTAATGAGCTTTAAAATGTGGAGAGCTTTATCATTTTTAATTTGTTTGTCCTCTTCCTATCTTTTGGACAGCTGCCTTTTCTCCGTTCTTCCAACAGCCCACTAATTGCCACTTCATTTTCTTTTGTAAGTTCTTGCCTCAGTAGGGGTATCTTCCAACCCTCAGGCCCCTATGGAAGCTACTCATGACCTCAGTAAAGCCTGTGAGTTTCCATTAGAAGATACTAGATTCATAACTGGAGCCATGAGTCATTACAGTATCAGAATAGGAGCTCTGTTTCCTGAGTACTTATACGTTGAGCCAGGTATTGTATAAAAATATTAAAGCTGCCTCTACAGGCTGACACTTGTGGATGAGTCCTGGCCCTGTCATGAACTTAGTTCTGTGGTGGGGTTTTCTCATTTGGCCAGGAGATGATAGAACCTGCTGTGCAGAGTTGGTGTAAAGATCAGCTGAGATAACGTCTATAAGATGCTTTGAAGAGTGGCTGGCATGCAGAGTAACAGTTAGGGATTGGGAAGTTGTAACCTCATTCAGTTCCTGCAATTCCCTTTGACTTGGCTTGGCAAAGCAGGCTGAGAGGAACGGAGCTGTGTGCTCAGAGTGCCCCAGTGAGGTTGTAGTTAAGCCCGAATTGATTCCAAGAGTGTTCTTTTAACTACCACGTTATACAGACTCTCTGCATATACAGTGGATTCATGTGGTTCTAAGTAGTTCACCAAATGAGGCTAATAGGTGAGGTCTATCCCCAAGGGGCTTGTGTTCTATTACAAGACTGACACAGCTTCCATGTCTTCCTCAACGTGAGGTGGTGTCGAGAGTTAGGGCTCCTAAATGAAGGTAAAGATTTGTAAGGCTCGTTTTTACTGATTATGAAACCTTTAAAATGTGTATGTGGTTGTCCTGATGTAGCAGTGGTTTCACACAATATGTAACATGTCAATGAGCAGGGAACTGTGTAAGTCAAGAATAGGAGGAGCAGTCCCGCACAAATATCTGGAGGGGGACAATGGAAGCCTTGACTTGGTTTTTGGTTGGAGCAGGCTTGTCCCCAATACTGCCATGCAGGATCCAGGCTATGTAAGTGGTTGAGGGTGCAGAGGAGGGCTCCATCAAGTCACTCTTTAAATGCCACGCATGCCTTCTGGGCAGCTTGGGCCTAATGGAGATTTCTCCCTTCATGCCTACTCTGGTTTGGCCACTGAAGACCTGAGGTGACCTCGATTGTTATATTGCCCTCACTCCCACCTCCTACAGGCAGGCATTTTTGGTTGCCACTGCAGCATTGGTTTGTGATGTTGAGGAGCCTGTCGCCCATTAGAGAGGGGCTCGGGGTGTGCTGGGGTTTGCTCCGGGCCTCTAGTCTAGCCCCGTATTGTAGTGACCCTGGTTTGGGGGTAAGTGCCAATCTGCCACAATGTTTGTGGGGGCTTTTCTTTCTTCTACTTACATTCTTGTTCTTAAGGATGCTCCTTTGAGTCACTGCAACTGATGTTTTTCAATAGCTAAACAGGTATGAGTTTGTCTTAATGGTTAAAGTATCTTAAAATGAAGCTTGTACTGCACTTGCACACTGGAGGCAGGTGAGCTGTTGGAGTGAAGGTCTAGGGCTAGAGAAGTGCAGAACAAAAGGCCAGCCAGTAAATGGTAATTGTGTGCTAATTGCGGGTAATTAATATTATCAGGAATGTCGCTCTGTGCAGACCGTGCTGTAATGACTGCCTAGCACTCGTTCAGCCTGCGCCCCCATTTCATAGCCGGCATACCCAGTGCTACCGGGAGAGTGCCTGTATTGGTCAGGTTTGGCCCTTCACGCTCGCCTTCTGGTGAGCGCAGCAATAGGGTTTACACTATTAAGGGTCCTCTGTACGAGATGGTTCACAGAGGAGTTGTGTATCTAGTCTCGCGGCCTCTTCTGTGCTTTTTGTCATGTGTACTCCCCTGCCTCTGATTTAATTGTTTGCTGTTCAGTTAGATTCTGCAAATAGTATCCCCACTGAAGCGAACCTGTGAAGAGTCCTCTGGATCAGAGAGGCTTTCTGATTTAAGCCATTTGGAGAGGTTTTGTTCCTGGCGCACCATGTCTGAGGGGAAGACTGATTTCCTGTTCAAGTGCCTTCTCCAGGATTGCCACTGCCAAGGTCTGAGTTTCAGTTCCAGAAGTTTGATTTTTGTCAGTGCACCCAGATTGAGCCCCTTACTGGCCAAATTCACAGAATACTAATGTTGGAAACTCAGAGTGCCAGCCTGTCGAGCTGCCAGTGAGAAATGGAACTTCCAGGAAGACTCAGACCCGGGTGGTCAGGATATCCCATCCCTCTGTGAAGAATCTGCCTTAGAAGCCAAGCTGGCAAACCTGGGATTGGGGCAAAGTGAGTGAAGTAGATAATCTTACTGTGTAGTTTTGGGTGTGATGCTTACTTGTCCATCTTCCCCTCGAGTCACATCCTCCACCGGGACCACCGCTCTCTCTCTCCTGGATGGTGTTGGGGACATGCTAACAAACTTTGGAGGCTTCCTCAGAGCCCCTTCCTTCTGCTGAAGCAGTCTTTTGGATAAAATGACTAGATTATTGCTGTGGCTAGGCTAATAAAATGCGTTGATTTTCACCATTTTCTAGGAAGAATTCGATTATATTTTCTGAGTGTGAATGATGCAGTTAGGATTTTCCAAGTGTATTGGCCGTGATTAGACCGGGTTGTTCCCAGATCCTCTCAGCTCTACCTGTACTTGGCTTGCTTCCATCATGTTTCTCACCCCCCGCCCACCCCCCCAGACTTGGCAGCCACTCGGCCATTGTCTTTGGTGGACAGAACATTCCATAATGTTCACATGCTAGATGCTTTTTCTCTGGTGCCCTTTCTCTGTGAAGGGCTGGTGAGCTCCCTTCACACTTTGTTTTCCAAATTAGATCTGAATGTTGCAAACCCTCACAGTTGATATCACTTGTAACTTCTGTTTCAGCTGTTTGCACCTTGACTTTTAAAAAGATCCTCGTATAGTCTTTTCCTGGTGAATAATAAGAACTGGCATTGATTGAGCTCCTGTTATGCCAGGCACTGTGTTGAGGGCTTTACATGTGTCATCTCACGTGATCCTCCCAACAGCCTGCGAGGGAAGTATTACTGATACTTCCGTTTTATGGGTGAGGAAGCTTGAGACCTGGGCTATTTACGTAGCCTGCCTTAGGTCACACAGCTGCGGCAGGGGTTCAGAGCCTCTGGCCAGTGAGTAACTGGAGGAGGGTGGCATCTCAGCCCAGGGTAAGAGATTTCTTTTTAGAGAGAAGGCTCCCCACCTTTTCCCAGGGGTGGGTATGTGTTTGCCCCCCTTCCTTCTGCCCCCCCGCTTCCAGGTGCACCTTTATGAATATTCATTAGGTCTATGGTTCTTATTGCTTTCGGAGGGGGAAAATCAGTATTGCCCATTTCTCTTCTTCAGAGCAACATGCAGGAATGTCTTTTGCCTTTGTATGCATGTTTATTACATACTCTCAGATCCCGCACATTTCCATAGTGGAAGGGCCACATATGAGTTCCATAAGGCTGTGCTGTCTGCTCTGCTGCTAGTGTGCATGGTCATGAATTGACAGGCCTGACCCCATCTAGTCATTCTGCAGGAAACTCTCTGAAGCCCCTACTGTGTGCCAGAACTATACTGGTTGCTGGGGTGGAGACAGATTCCATCTTGGGGTGGAATTCTAGCGTCTGCTGGGGGAGATGTCCCATACGGGGTGGCGCTTGGCAGTAGAGGTTTGTACAAGTGCTCTGGGTAGTTGGAAGATGGCAGGACTGTCTGTGGAAGCTGTCACAGAAGGGGGACTGTTGAGCTGACTCTTAAAGGATGTTGTGTACGGAGTTTGCCGGGATGAAGAGAGGAGGGTAGGCAGAGAAGACAGCGTGCAAAGGCTTGAAGGCATAAACATCAGTACCTTAGGGTAACAGACCAGCAAAAAGCTCACACACAGGATACATGTTAAGGAGAAGTGAGGAAGACCTGAAATGAGACTTGGCCTTTATTCTCTAGAGATGGTGAGTCATTGAAATATTTAATGAATGATATGCAAAATGATGTGATTTGTGTCTTCGGAAGATCACTTTGGGGGAGGTGAGGAGATGATGAGGGGGTGGAATTGAGAGGTAGTTAAAAGGCAGAACTGCCATTATCTCGTGGCTTTGATGCCTGAGGAAGGAAGACACATCACAGATGACAGATTTGGTTCTGGTGGGAAGGATGGATAGATGTGATGCCCCTGAGATGCAGGAGCAGAGGCAGCCTTGGGAGCTGAAACAAGGAGAAGAAACGAGTTCACTTGGAACCTGGAGAGTGTATGGTGTCGTGGGGAAAGTTTGCCGTTCAGAAGGGTGGGTGCAGCTGGAATTGGTGGTCGGAGATTCATTGGGATACAGGCCTGAGAAGTGACTAGACCTCAGAGATCACCAGCATTTAAGGAGCAGGCTGGCGAAAAGGACCCCAGGGAGGCAAATAAGGACAAGAGGAGAGATTTATGTGGCAGTGGCTAGGGGAGGAGAGATTTTTAAGGCAAGGGGAGTCAGCAACAGTGTCAGACTGCAGAGAGATGTCAAGAAGAATGAAAAGAGGCCTTTATTATATCATTCTTGATAGTCAAGTAGCTACAAAAGGTTATAAACTAAAGACTCTGAGGTTGCAAATGAAGAGCTCATATAAAAATGTTGGCACTGAGGCCACAATGGCCCTGAAAGGAGCCTTTTATACCACTGGGCTTCAGTTCACCCACCCTCTGTGGGAACAGCAGGAATTAGTCAACTGAGATGATCCGAGTGTTTCTTCCAGTCCCAAGAGTCTAGCACTCTGTGGCCTCTTGTTTTGAAGGGAGAGGACGAAAATCCCCAGGTTTTAGGTGCCAGAGAGATGCCTGCAGCAGCTACGGTGGTAGACTGCGGGGCTGGGCTGCACTTCTGAGGGGGACGTGCACTTGGGTCAGCCGGTCTGAATCTCCAAGCACAGACTGTCTCTCTGAAGTTTGGTGAGGGCGTCTGGCTTGGGCCATGTGTGGACCAAACGTCCCCAGTAAAACGGTTCTGATTGGGTGGCTGCGGGGTGGATATTCTTACACTAGAGAAGATCTTACTGACTTTAGGTGGGAGTTGGATAGATTTACCCATTCCATTCTTGCCACAGATTCTATGGAAGTGAAACCCATCATGACCAGAAAGTTGCGGAGGCGACCAAATGATCCCGTCCCCATCCCAGACAAGAGGAGAAAACCTGCTCCTGATATCCGTTTGTGTCAAGCCTTAATCACTTTTTTCTTAAGACTACTGGAATCCTTTGCTTATCCATTCGATAGAATATGTATGGCCATTGTCCTACAGACATTGTTATATTTGATTGGAAAGCATATGTGAAGTATTTATCCGTGAGATAGAGGATGACCATTTCATTATGGCTGCTGTGTTTAGTGGGAGGGATTTATAGAGAACGGTTATTTGGAAAGGTACTTTGTGTTCTAAGTTCAACCTGGTTTTAATATTCACTTGGAGATTTAAGGGCAACTGAAAATTTCATGTGCCTTAATTTTTCCCCTGTAACATGAGGACAGTAACATGTGCCTTTGTGTCTCAGTTATCTGTATCCCTAAGACAGTGGATTGCAAACTGGTGTTAAAGCAAATTTCAATCAAATGTAAAAAAGCCCTTTTGTCATAAAAATGGGAATGGGAAGAGGGGACATGAGGATGGCTTGTTTCTCTCCTCTTGAGGAGATAATGAATAGCTCTTTGCACAAAATGGTTCAGTTATTTGTCTACCACCAGGAAAGGGCACCAGGAAACTTCAGGTCCCTTCATGTTCACAATTGAGGATTTCAGTTACTAGGGAGAAGTCAGCCCACGTGTGTGTGAAAGCCTTCAGATCTCTGGAACAAGAGCACTTCATAAATTCGGAGTGAAGTTCTGTTACTGTGTCCTGCGCTCCCGTTGTTGTCGTTACCTAATGAATCTCATTCCACCTTCTCATCACAGAAGTTTGTAAGATGGGGGATGTGAATTCTTTTATATTCCTGGGCACCACGACATTTAGTAGGGGAATCAAAAACTTCCAAGAGGGAGGCTATTGTAAAAACATCATCTAACATAGTCACACTTTGTAAATTCTAAAATACTATTACCATTTTGTTGATTTCTGTTTGCTTGGGAGCCGTGCTTTTCAGACACGTTCCTTTAACTCTCAGCACCCCAGCTAAACTATTTGTTAACAGACGAACAGATCATGGAGGATCTGAGAACGTTAAATAAGGTACAGTTTGATTTTCTGATTTATTTCAAAGCTTAGGCTTGCTACGGTTTTCTGCTTTACTTTGTTCACCTGTTGTTAAATCATTTTGATACATTTGACATCTTAAGTTGCATCTGAAATGATTTTCTCTAAGATTTTTTGTTGTTCTTCCTACAGCTTAAGTCGCCCAAGAGACCAGGTAAGTGCATGATGTTATGGGCATTTGTGCAATCTTTATATCACGTTGTTGGAAAAGCCTGCGCATACCTGACATGGAATTGTTGCAGTTTTTAAGAATAAAATGTTCATGGTTTGTCTAAGGTAGCCATCATGAAAACTGAGGGGAACCTTAAGTACACCCTCCCCTGATTTTTTTTTTAACCCAGCTATGTTAAAGTTATTTTTTGCCTTTTCCTTAGGATTTATTGTAAAAGAGACATTTGATTGATTGGCTGGTAAAGGTTTCCTTCTGTGTAGGCATCAAGCATAAGATTTAAGTACACATCCCTTTCTGAAAATGAAACTAGA
Source organism: Equus quagga (assembly GCF_021613505.1). NCBI lineage: Eukaryota > Metazoa > Chordata > Mammalia > Perissodactyla > Equidae > Equus > Equus quagga. The sequence goes on from NC_060281.1 coordinate 78,202,186, forward strand.
AGGATTTTTCAGTATCACTCGCTTTGGGGAGTTAAGTACTAGGCACTGCTGTTCCGGTGGCTTTTTGTGGCCTGGCTCTGAAAAGGACTTGCAGGCTGCTCCCAGTCCCAGCTTATAGAAGAGCCCAGCCAAGTGCCCACGGTGGTTCTTTCCAGAGCAGCACTTGAGAGTCAGTGCTCTGCTAGGTTGCAAAATAGAGTTTTGAACTGGCAAAACATTTTGTTTTAAGCACTGTGATTACTCACACATCCCTCTGCTCACCAAGTCTTGTGGAAGAAAATAAGATTCTTCTTTCTCTAAATAATTTACTCTTGAGAGCCTCTGTGGTCCACAGAGAGGTCCTCAGTTTCTGAAGGCATTGATGGGGAAGGGGGTTGTGTGAATAAGTGTGTGAATTTAGATCATTTGAACCCACCATAGTTATTAGCACTGTATTAGCTTGACTCCATACATATCCGATGGCCTGTTCTACCTAGTAGTAAATATTTCTAGAAATGATTTCAGTTTTATAAATTTAAAGAGATTTTCCCAGTTCTTGCTCTTTTGGGCTGCTCATGATCCCTGGAGTTTTAGTCCTACTCTAAGTGACAGTGGGCAAATTCCTTGGCCTGCCTGAGCCTTAGATTTCTCTGCTGTTCAGTAAGGTTAATCTTTTCTTTGCCTACCACACAGGGTTGCTCGAGGATCAAGTTAGATGAAATATACAAGAATATTGTTGAATTCTTATTTATTAAAACTGTAAGAACTTGATGATCCTGGTTATTCCACCTTTAATAGCATTTCAGTTAAAGCATATTAGCTGGTAGACTCATGTTTGTTAAGTGCTCAGTCATTGAAACATCTCTGGTTCCTCCAGCATCCCCGTCCTCCCCTGAACACTTGCCTGCCACACCTGCGGAGTCTCCAGCCCAGAGATTTGAAGCTCGGATAGAAGATGGCAAACTGTACTATGATAAAAGATGGTATGTTATGGAAAACACAGATTACTCATAAGACTCGCAGAAGAACCACTTGGAAAGAGGGCTGGGGCTGTCTGTGGTTGTTAGTTCAGAGCGTGGCTGCTGCTTAACTTATATAGTACTGAGAGTGGAGTGATATTTAAAAGTGTATCAAGAGTCATTTGAGTGGTACTACTTGTTAGATCTCTGAAGGCAGTGTTTCCCAAAAACATGTTCTTCTGGTGGTGGCCCACCTTCTCTCTCTATGCTGCTGTCATCATACTAGAATTTGCAGGCTCACATCTTGTGTGGATCCCCTTGTAGACTGGGGAGAGGGTTTATGTCCTTCTCTGCCTCCTCTTTTTTTTTGGCGAGGAAGATTTGCCCTGAGCTAACATCTGTGCCAATCTTCCTCTTTTTTCTTAAGGAAGATTGTCATTGAGCTAACATCTGTGCCAGTCTTCCTCTATTTTATGTGGGACGCCGCCTCAGCATGCCTTGATGAATGATGCTAGGTCCATGCCTAGGATCCAAACCTGTGAACCCCAGGCTGCTGAAGCAGAGCACATGAACTTAACCACTACGCCACCAGGCTGGCCCCTCTGCCTCCTCTTAACTCTTCCCTGTGTGCTAAAATTAATGGGTGTTCTGTGGAAAAAAGGATTTTGTGGTCAACTGAGTTTGGGGGATGACCATGTTATTTAAGATGAATGGTTTCTTCCCTGTAGCACTCTTTGGGTCGTCTGGTTTGCTAATATGCGCCATGAATTTCTAAGATCTTATTAGGTGTTCTTTCTTTGACTGAGGTAACCTTTTTGCGTGCATCATCCCGCTGCACAAGTGTTCCAGGAAACATTTTGGGGGAATTGTATCCTAAAACATTAGTATTTAGATTGAAGATGGTTTGAAACTGTCAGACTACCAGCATTTTCATTGGGAAGGAAATGGCTAAACGATATGAAAGAAGCTTAAAAGCTTATACATTTATTCATTCAGCAGACATTTACTGTCTGCTCTATATTAGGCATTCTGCTAGGTATTAAGTCACTCCAGATCCTGCCACCTTCTCAGAGCTCTTTTAATTCTGATATATCCCTTTTATTCATTGTCCATATGCAGGCGGTATCTTTCTCACTTTAAGTCATGGTAGACACATATTTGTGTTCTGCCTTTCCACTTGGAGAATCTTTTTCTGGGTTATTATAGGCTCTCTGTAATTATCATTTATAAAGGCTATGTAATGATCTTTTGAATTGCAATATATTTATTTAACCCAAAATTCCAAAATTAGAGCAATAGCTATTTTGAATTTTTTGAGCTTTCTTAAAGGGGAAATACCCAACGTTGTGTTCGTTGGTTACCTTATAATAGTATACTTCTGAAGTTGGCAAAAATGCTTGGACATCTAGTCATTGCCTGAAATAAGTCAGTTCCACCTATTAGATTGCGTTGAGTCAACTACCTCGTAGACGATGAATCCTTGCTCTGTGAGCCTGATCTTAGTGACTTCTGCCCCTCTCATTTGCCTATTTGGCATTCTTCAAAAAGGCCAGTTATATCTGATTTAACATTACTTATCAGAACTCATCACCACTAGATGGCAGGCCCTAACAGCTCAACACACTGAGGGGCAAAATAAGATGAAAAATGTTTCTAATAATGAAAACCAAATAACCTTTAAAGATCAAGCCCACACATAAGAACCGTCTTCAAAAATAATGAGATTTATCACTAATATTTTTACGGATCTATGAGTCTAAAGCCATGTAATATTTCAAATGATGTTCGTTTTGTAATTGCTTTGCTTCAGATCTTCCTTTTTCTAAGGCTTAATCCTTAGATTTTGTGAGACGTGTCTTCAGGGTGAAAAAGCAGTAAAATGAAATTCTTGTTTTTCTAAGGAAAGGATCCACAGTGGCGTTTCCTAATGTAAACAGAGTGGTCAGCTTTGATGTGTTAGACCTATTAAGTGTTTTGAAGGAATTTCACTGTCTTTCTCACAATGGTGGCAGAAATTTTAAAAATAAAGCCTCCGGGAGCTTTTTACTTTTTCGATGAATTTAAAGTAGCTTATTCTCTTGTTAACTTTGGGACTCGTTTTCTTCTGGATTCTGTGCGTTTTTCTTCTTTGGCCTTGGTGGTCAGAGTTCAGGACACATTTGTTGAAAGGTAGGTCCTCCCTTCCCTGTGCGTTGGAAGGTGTTCCTGGGCAGTCCTGGTCGACCCTTTCTCTGTGCAGAGCCAGCCTCTCCCGTTGTACCAGGCTCTTGAGGTTTGGCTTTTGTGTCCTTGGCAGTTTGAGGGCTTTCGTTTTTCCTTCTTTTTCAGCGGTCACGGCCTGAGAGGTTATCTAATAGCTTTATGCTCTTTCCAGTTGTGTGGAGTATTTTGGTGAAACAGTATTTCTGGCAAAACAGATTTCATTGAGTTTTAAATGACTTCAGCAAAAGGAGTGTGATTTGGGCTTCCCATCTTGGCATGAACGCTTATCAAGCTACATTTCATTTTGAAAGATAAGCATCTTCCCTTTGCCTTGGTTTTATACTGCTTTAAGGCATTTTATATCCAGCTGTAAGTTTTCCTCACATTTTAATTTGGACTAATGACCTTTCTTAGAAAGTACCATGAGAGTGGCTGATATTTTAAAATAATTCACTAACTCATGATGCCGGCGGACTGGTTTTTCTCTTCTCACTTTAAATCTGGGGCTGTTACTGTGAATCAGAAATGAAGTCACCGAGTTGCTCAGTTGGATTTAACCCTCCAACCTTCAATTGACACAAAAGGCTGTTAACTCAAAGCAGTGAATATTTACAACTAGAATTGGGACTCATTGAGGTTCCAAAGCGGTAACGTGACATTATTTTGGAGGGAGGAATGAAAGGTTAATATCAGGATTCCCAGTAGGATACAAAATTAAATAAATTCTACTCCCTTCTCACCCCACTTTTGGACCCACCTTATAAAGAAATTACTTTCTTCCTTAATAGTGGTGGTGATTCTAGTTCATTGGGTTTAGTAGTAGAGGCAAAGCTTTAAGAGCTCAATTGTAGGGATTCCCAGGTCAGAATTTCCATTACTAATAAAGTAAATTTGACACTTGGGGCTTGTTCTCTAAGGCTTTTTAAAGTATTTTTTCAGCAGAGATGAGTTGCAGCTTGTAAAATGAGTTAATTGGCAAAAAAGTGATAATGTACATTTTTTCTATTGGTTTTTGCTCTCTTTTTTTTTTTTTTTTTTTTGTTGAGGAAGACTAACCCTGAGCTGACATCCACTGCCAGTTTTCCTCTCTTTTTTTTTTCTTTTTGAGGAAGATTAGCCCTGAGCTGACATCTGCTGCCAATCCTCCTCTTTTTGCTGAGGAAGACTGGTCCTGAGCTAACATCTGTGCCCATCTTCCTCTACTTTATATGTGGGATGCCTACCACAGCATGGCTTGCCAAGCGATGACATGTCCACATCCGGGATCCGAACCAGTGAACTCCGGGCTGCCAAAGCAGAACGTGTGCACTTAACTGCTGTGCCACCGGGCCAGCCCCCTGGTCTTCCTCTTTTTGTATATGAACTGCCACCATAGCATGGCCACTGACAAATGAGTGGTGTAGGTCTGCACCCAGCAACTGAACCTGGGCCACTGAAGCAGAGTGTGCTGAACTTAACCACTAGCCCACTGGGACTGGCCCTGTTGATGTTTTTTAACATTTTTTTTATGTCTAAGTGTAGTTTGAATTTTCCCCCTTTTTTTTTATTAGTTGTTAGAAATTGGAAAGTAAATTTGTATGTTAAGATTGTTATATGCTTTTTGGTTTTGTCTTGAAAATGCCCCCAATGTGAGCTCATTAATTTTTGAGGCTTATTTTTTTTCAGAGAATTCAGATAATTTAATAGATTTGATATCCAGGGTCATGGTTCCCCAAGACTTGTGTGGTGCATGAGAAGCCCCTGGACGTCTCAGAGGCTCTGCTTCAGGAGGACCTGGGAATCAGTTGGCTTGAGTGGGCTGCTTTGGGAAACATGCTGCCAGCCCTCCCTTGGAGCAGATGGTGACCAGTGGTGGATGGTCAAGTCACCACCGTTTGGTGATCCCAGAGCAGGTAGATTTGGGAGGAGGCCAGATGCTCAGGTCTCAGACCACTTCTCAGGAGTGATGACCAGATTGCATTGTCACTTCTGATGTTTACTTTAAAGCCGGTCAGGTATGTTGGGGTTTGGGCTCTGAGCACATTTGAAGGAAAATGCAACATCCATGAGAATTGTGTGAGTAGTCTCCAGAGGTAACTGCTGTCTTTAGCAGACACTAAGACGGTAATTTGTGACATTGTTTTCTTTCCGCTCCATCTTTGTTATTTAGGTATTTTCTAGTACCATGACTTATAAGAAAATATTTACTTTTTATTATAACTAATACCTGTTTATTCTGGAAAAAAGAAAGCTATGCAATAAGAGGAATACCGTTCTTAATTTACATTTTATATTTTTATAAAATTTTAATGTACATTTATTAATATATAAATTTACCCAGTTTTTCCTATTTGTATGATATACATGTAATGTGTTTTATTACAAGCACAGGAACATAATGGACATAGTTGTTTTCCTCCACTTAGCAGTATATTGAGCATGTTTCCACACAAGTAATGTACTTCTGTGCCATACCTATGACCTTTCTTTATTAAAGCATTCAGAAAGTAGTATCAGAGTGACTTGAGGCTAGTTGCCATGTTGTTTTGTGTGTTTCTCTCTTTAATGACTTCCAATCCCCGTAGAATAACTGAATGTTCTCTCTCTATTTTTATTCTAACCATTACTCAAGGCATTACTGTTTACATAGGTGAGCTGGCTTAGATGTGGGAGGGAAACTCAAGTTAGAGTTTTGCTGTGAATTCACTCAGCCTTTCCTTATTATGCCTTGTACAATTCAGACCTTGTAAAACTGCATATTTAGTGTAATGAAGGTCCCCTGACCCAGTGTGGCAACTCATCCTTGACCAAAAGCAACTTTAAAACTGGATCTAAACCAATCTCATTCTTCTAATTGCATTATGATTCTATTTCTCTTAACAGTGTTTTCAGGAAGTAAATTGACTTGGAAACCTGAGTCTTCAGTTCCTAAGTAGCAGGTTAAAGAGTGCTGGGAACTTAGATTGAAAAAAGCTCATTGTGGGAGTGAAGTACATCTTTTACTACATCTTTTACTGTGATATCTTGGCAGTAGATTATTTCATTATACCAGCAAAACAGAGTCTACCTTCTTCCCCCACAGAAATAATGAAAAGATACAGTGCTTTGCTTGGGATGGGTTTTGGTGGAATTCACATGAGTTAGTCAGTGTGTTTAGCCAGATGTCTGCAGCCAGAATGAACCAAAGGTTATGTTCTGACTGAACTAGGGCTGGTCCAGGCCAGGGCTGCCAGCAGCAGCTCAGCTGATGTTTCAACTCTTGTCATCCAGCAGCTGCTCCTTCATCCTGTGGCAGCTGTTGTTCCATTTTGGCTTTGGCCCTGGCTTCCTCACTTTCATCCTTGGCCTTGTCCCTGAACTCGTAGAGGTTGAAGGTGGGCCTGCACTACAGGCTAAGAGAGTAGATACAGGAGCTGAAAGGGGAGTGTCTGCCTTGTCTACTCCGTTAAAAGCTCCTCTCCTGACTGGCCAGGCCAAATTAGATACCCTTTGGTGCATGTCATGACACTCAGAACTTCACCCAGTTAGCTCTTGCTAGGTGTGATCATTTAATATTCTTCATTGCCGCTGTGTTTGAAGCTCTGCAGGGTCCTTGTGGCCTTGTTCACTGCCTACCTCTAACCTCTAGCATAGTCAGTGGTACATAGTAAGTGTTTAATGAGTATTTTTTGGATGAGTGACCACAGTGAGAGCTGAATTTGGCCTTCCTTGTTAATGACTTATTTGGCCAGATAGAAAAATAAAGAACAGAACAATTATTTACGTCCATCTATTGGTTTTGTCCACCCAACTTGCTTCACTGTTTTGGGGTAGGGGCAGAAAGTGGGAACAGAGGTTTTACTCGAAAAGCTTTAACTTACTTTTTGAACTGGCTCACTTAGTCCAAAAAAAAGTAAACTTACAGAGCTAGTTTCCCAGCTCTTTCCTCGGCCCCCTTTTCCCCTCTGAGGAGGGACCAAGGAATGTAAGTTTTATGTCTGGAAGAATATTAGGAGGTCATCTAATCTAATCAAGGATGGAAGCCTTTAAATTAAACCTGAAATCCAGACTCTTCCTCAAATATAGTTAAGACTTTTAATTATATTTTTTGTTTTTACTCCCTCCCTTCCCTTTTTTTTTAAGTTTGTGCTGTTAACAATACTTTATTGTATCCTTAAAATTTGTTGAGACGGTAGATCCTATGTTGTGTTCTTACTACAAAAAAAACCCCCAAAACCAATAATTATAATAAAGAGAGTGGAGGAAAATTCGGGCTGAGATGGATATGTTTATGGCCTGATAGTGGTGATGGTTTCCTGGGTGTCTGCTTATCCCCAGACTCATCGAGTTGTGTATGTTAAATATGTACAGCATTTTACGTGTCAATCATGCCTTGCTAAAGTGGTTTAAAAATAAACAAATTCGTGTCCTGTTTTGGGCAGGTACCACAAGAGCCAAGCCATCTATCTGGAGTCAAAGGACAACCAGAAACTGAGCTGTGTCATCAGCTCTGTGGGGGCCAATGAGGTAGGTACTGGACTCCCTCCCCTTTAAGCAAGTACAATGTGACGAACCTGCAGTGCAGGTGCCACCGTGAAAGTACAGTGGAATCGTGTAAAATTTGGGTCAGGTTCTGAAGTCAGCACTTTCAGGCAGAAACTGCACATGGGCAAAATCACCCTTGATCATCCCTTTCTTTGCTTGACTGTGATATATGCGAATTTGTGTGTTCCTTGTGGTATTTGTGAACTCCCTGTATGATCCTTGAGTTGGGAACCACTAGCTAGACGACAGAAAAGAACAAAAGGCAAGTTTGTGACACCTGCATTCAAATCCTGCTGCTACTCAGAATGGAACTTGCCTGTGGAACACACTCCATCTTTGTTTTGTTATGTCTCTACCACTTTCATGTGTACTGAGATATGTTTCATGCTGTGAGGATTTAAGGAGGCACCTGGCACAGGGTCTGGCACACAGTAAGTGCTCAATAAGTGGATCCTGCCCTGATCTGACCCCCACACTACTATTTGTCTGCCATCTTTCCAATCTGACATGTCCTGTTGTGCCTCTGAACAGCGAGCTACCAGGCTCCTGCCCGTAGGTATTGGTCTTCTCCAGTCTCTCCTGTCAGATGGGAACTGGTTCTAAAGTCAGCTCAGAGGGTTCTGCTGAAGGATGATGTGACTAGCACTTCAGTAGGAGGATGTCTGCAGTGTGTAACTTATTAGTAGTTAAGAAAAAGTTTAAAACTTTAATAGCTGGATTGGCTTGATCTTTTATCAGTCCACAAATGTCTGCAAAGAAGTTGATTTTTATGTGTCTACCCTCTGTAACTTATTCATGCCGGTGCACAGTAAATCTAATGAAACTGGGTTATGAAATAACTTAAGCCTCTTCTATTGTCCCAGCTTCCTGAATTGAAAATGCCCTCAAATGTGACTAGTTTGCAAAATGATTGTTTATTTAGAAGTTAGGGAGAGCCTTCCAGATAAATGACTGTCATTCCTCTCTGGGCTCAGGATCTGTGTGTCACCTCAAGCTAAGTCAAAACCAGGAGAGGGGATCCAACAGACCTGCTGTTCCTCAGCAAGAGGCACCACGATTTCACGACAGAGCTTTTGCGCCTGACCGTGTGGGCTGCTTGACGCAGCGTGTGTAGCCTCCTGGTCCCTCAGCCTACCTCAGAACAGTGCACTCTTCTCTGTGACACCTCAAGATGTTTCAGGAAAATAGAAATGCAAGTTAGATTTTTTTCTCTGTCGAAGATTGTCACCCTTTGACATAATAGAGTCAACGAGGTCTGACAAGGAAACGGTGACACTGAGACACGTCTCCTGGAGGGGAGAAGCCTCAGTGCGTTGGAGGCATGCAGCTCTGGTCATGGAAAAACACTTCTCACTTCCTGGAAGTATTCCAGCTTGTTTTCAGGTCAAATCCTGAGTGACCCTGGAGCTTGGCCTTTGCGTAAATTGACTCTAGGCAGATTTGGTGGGTGGATCTGAGTGTTTAGGTGACTCCCCAGTTCAGCCCTCCTTGGGGTTAGTTTTCAGTTTAAAATGATTCTGCAAGGTCCTTTAGAGACTCAGCTTCATCTGAGGTCTTTAACTTTATTTTTAAACCAGTGTATTTGATTTTAAAGTCTCTTTATTACTAAATAATTACATTAAAGAAATTGAGATAAAACTGAAAATAACCTTTTTTTTTGGTGAGGAAGATTGTCCCTGAGCTAACATCTGTGCCAGTCTTCCTCTATTTTGTATGTGGGACACTGCTACAGCATGGCTTGATGATGTGTAGGTCCACACTCAGCATCTGAACCTGTGAACCCTTGACCACTGAAGTGGAGCGCATGAACTTAACCACTACGCCATGGGGCTGGTGCTGAGAATAAGCTTTTTTAAAACTTACTCTTTTTTAAAACTGCATGGGGGAGGGAGGAGATATATCTGTAAAATTGTACTTGCTTATATGGGTGAGATGCGGATCTTTAAAAGAATTATGCTTTGGGCTCCATCAAATTGCATGTTAATTAAACAGATGAGAGAATGGGTGAGAGTCAGGGGCTGGTTTAGTGGAGAAGAGCAAGGGGCTTTGCTGTCAGGTGCCAAGATTCACGTCAGACACGGAACTCAGCCTTGCTTTTCTATAAAATGGGGGAGATGATAGAGCTTACTTCATAGGGTTGTTCTCAGGATGAAAAAGCTCAGCTTGATTAGCACAGTGTCTGGCACACAGGAACCCCTCACTCAGGTGCGTCAGGTGACTGAGGAGGCGACTCTCCTTCCCATCCCTGACTGCAGCGATGCCAGTTACTGAGTGTACTTGTCACCTCTGGCAGCCTCCCTGCCGCAGGATTTCATTCTCAATTCTAGGGAAGAATGCATCTGCCCTGCAGAATGTCATACATCTCATCACATCTGTGGGAGAATGACACGGTCAGGAGCGAAGGACTGTCTTAGGCTAATTTAGCCTTCTCATGATCCTAATTGGGCCTTTGCTCACTCATGGGCATTTTTTCCCCTCCTTTTCCTGTCATGGCCATTAGCCTTCGTTGCCAGGAAACCAGAGTATTGAAAGGCTATAATATGGAAGTCCCCTGGGGCAAGGGAAGTATTTCCAAAGTTGATTGAAAGTTTAAGTTCATGAATATATGTATCTTGACTGTTGATAACGCTGCAATCAAACCAAATCAGAAAGAGTCCTTAAGATCAAGGCAAAAATGGAACCCATGATTTCCATTTTCTTAATCAAAGGTGCAAGAGGATTGGCTGGGAGAAACCAGTTCAAGGGCTGATGACTGCCCTCTTCAGTAAAGGCGAGCCTTGGGAGGGCTGAAGGGCAGGAGGTGCCCATGAAGCCCTCACAGGTGGACAGGAAGAGGTTGCCAGTTTTCTGCCTACATCTAATTCACGCACATATTTCGATGCTCTGGAAGATTTGCTCCTCAGTATTACCCTCTCTCATCTTGTTCCCTTTCCTTCCTCACAGATCTGGGTGAGGAAGACAAGTGACAGCACCAAGATGAGGATTTACTTGGGCCAGCTTCAGCGCGGGCTCTTTGTCATCCGCCGGAGGTCAGCGGCTTGACTTTCTACAGTGTTCTTCCCTTGACCCTATTTCTGGAGTGGTTTTTGGTTTTGTTTTGTTTTGTTTTCTTCTTAATAGAGTTTTTAACTTGGAAATTGCTCCTTGGCCTTGGAAAATGGAGAACACTGTTGTGGATTCTGCACGGCACTTTTGTGGCCAGCCACTTCCATCTTTGTGTCATTCTTTCCGGCCTCGCCTTCTTCCAGCCATCAGTCCCCATGAGACTGTTTTACTTTTGGGAGTGCTGAGAGTTTGATTTACTTATGTCTTTAGTTTTTGCTTATACTTTGTCCTTTTTTTTAAGCCTCCTTTGAGTTTGAAGGGACATCTCTTTTTATTAATCATCTTTCGGTCTTTCTGCCATGAAGAGGAGCAGGAAGAGATCCACTCTGCAGTGCATTTTCATGCTTTCAATCTGATTAGTGGATCACGTACCTACTTCACTTGTTGAACCCAATTCACTATTTGCCCAGAAGCTTGGGGCAGAGGTCCTAGTAGAAGGAGATTAATTCTCCTGGCTCTCAGCCTTCTTGGAGAAATAAATGCCTGGTGTAACATCTGGCGTATGCCATCTACTCCACAGGCTGAACGACAGAAAAATATGCCTGGGAGCCTACGTGCACTGAAGTAAATCGGGCTTGGGGGAGGGGGCCTTTCATATTCATAATGTGCTGAAGGTACCATATTTTAAATGTTATTTAATGCAGGTGGTTTATTCAAGCACATTTGTTCTAGCTCAAGCTGGAACAAGAAGTGGTCATTTCAGAAGTTTTCGTTTGTAGTTCATTTCTCTCCCCTGCTCCCAGGTAGATGGAGTGGGACCTGCCACAGGCTGATGATTGGGTTATCTCTTGTAGGTGGGGAGGTGGGATTGATAGTGCAATAATCGGTGATCTGTAGACTCTCACTCATAACTCAAAGTGCCCTCTTGTCACTGATGCCAGTATTGCACACTGGCTGTTCCAAGCTCGTGGAACCCTGTTGTTGGCACTCCCAGCCTCCCAGGAGATCTCCCCGGAGATCTGGCCTAGGTTGAAGACAAAGAAAGCTCTGCCGTGGCTCCACTAAGCCAGCGCTCTTCCTAGTGAATCCTGATGAAACAGCCTTCCTGCACTCCCTGCTCCCTCTCCCTCATTCCCATAGTTGGACTAATGATTCGTTGGGTGATGGGGTTTTCTATGTTCTGGTTGCCACCTTAAGATGTTTAAAGAACTTGGGGTTTGAGCAAGTGTTAGCCTCTGTGGGAACTCAGTAGACCTTAGACTCCCCAGGAAATCTTAATTCCCCTGGTCTCAAGTGATTCTCTCCATGTTGTCCCTTGACGTACACACCCCAAAGCAACCTGGGGGTCTGTGATGACAAGTAAATCAGCTTCTCGTAAGTCCTGGCTTTCATCAGAGACCAAACCTTACTCACTCGGAGTAAAGATTTGTACAGCTATGTTTTTGTGTTAATTTATAACCCATTTTTTTCCTCTCATTTTTTTTCTGGTGTTGGAGTCTTATTTAGAAAACAGGATAAATGATGCTCGTTTATTAAAAGTTACCTGGGTGTTCTGTGTTTTTTCTGCCCCCCCCCCCGGTCCTCCTTGTTATGATGTTTACTGTAGTGAACCAAGTCCACAGTAAACAGGGGCTTCACCTTTTGTTTCTTCTTGGTGGCCTTTGCTGTAAGGGAGGACCTCTCCTGAATTGTCACCAGTGTGTGTAACATCCCAGATTGTCAGGTAGCTATTGGTTATTATCTAGTGCTCTGTGATAGAAATTTATTTAGATATATTAAGTGTGTGTTGTTATCAAAGGTTTTTTTTTTTTTAAATGATCATCTTATTTGTCTTCCTAACAGTACACACCAAAGTTTGTTTTTTAGGAAAGGATTGTATTGATGACCATTGGGGGTGCAGCATCGAAGCAGCAGCAAGTTGCCTTTTTTCCTCGCCTTGTCTGGTGGCATCTCTGTGCTTTTGTGAAATCACCATTTGAAGACCAGGGTGTGGGTGCTTTGCCCTTTGCTCTTCTGTAAATTTGAGTGTTTCGGGCCATGCTTCACGCGATCGCAGCCCCATCACTGCCTTCTGCTCCTCAATATCCTCCCAACCCTTAATCCTGATCTAGTGAGGATGGGGGGAAATGTGAAGTAGACTTGAGACACAGCACAGTAAATTATATTCCCAGTCTCGGAAGATTTAATATGTTAGTCCCCCTAGGGATGAAAAGTCCACAGCCCCTGTGCTGCCCAGCCCCTGTGCTGCCCAGGGGTGGAAGAGCTCCCTTGTTAGGAGGTGGAGGTACTTTTGTGGTGGGCAGAAGCGAACTAGAGGGGAAAAACAGACTTTGAAATTCCTAGAATAAGAAGGGGCTTGCTTTTAGCCCAGGTGGCCACACTTATTCCAAAAGGTCTTTGTCTCTCACTAGACCCCGGTGAACCAGATGAATTCCCAAATTCAGACTATTTCCTACAAGCGATACTTGGAAAAAAGTTGGTCTGAACAATTCTGATGAAAAACCTGTATGTGTGTTACTCTGATTAAGAACCTTTACATTTGTTGTTCTAATCAGGAACTTCTCCGTGTGTTTTGTTTGAGGCGTCTGCCTCAGTATTATACACAGTGTTTGCTATGGATATGTCCCCATATTTATTTTACCTCTGCTTGGGGGTTTTTATGTGCCCTCCACCCAGACTCCCTCTCTCCTAAGCCAGTGTCCTCTTGGACAATTTCCAGATTTCTGTAGCCATACCAAAGCCAGGATGTTTTCATTCATTTGCATACCAGTATTTATGGATGTCTAACTACCTAACTTAATTTTTTAAAAAAATACTTGTAAGTGGGGCCAGTGTAAGATCCCAGAGGCTGATCTGCAAATCAAGCGGCTTACAATGTGTGCAAGACCCTGTGTTCAGGATTTGGTGACTTTTCTAAGAGAAATATTGGGGGTGGGGTGGGATTGGTTGCATTTTTTTACCTAACTCGAGGGGGAAAATCCTATTTTTTACAATATTTTTGGTTTTGTTTTTCTATTAACATTTCCTTTTAGCCTTGAATCTTTGCTAAATTTCCTCCTGACTTAAAAATCTTGTTTCTAATCTGGGAATTTGAAATCTTGGTATTAATGTTATACCAATTTTTCCAAAGAGTTCAAACCACTTTAATACCAGAACATGGTAAAAAAATTTGCAGCCATTTCAAGCATCTGGTGGGCTTTTTATATGACATCATTAATCTGGTACCGATAAATGTTCTGAGAGGTGAATGTAAGATGTAAAAAGTATAGGTTTTGTTTTTAATAACAATAAACTTTCAAAGAGAAAACCAGCATGTAGTCTGTGTTATATGCATTGACTTGATAAATGATTGAAATTTGAGATTTTCCCTCCAGCGACTGTGGGAGAAGGAAGTTGGGGAAGAGGGAGGGATATACCAGATATTTGCTCCTTATGATGAGTCAGATGTGGAACGACGTGGCGAAGGCTGACTCTGAGTTTTACAAAGAGCAGTCTAGGTGTGCTGACCCTTAACTGTAGTGTACTCTCTCCTTGTTGGAGATGATAAAAGCAGTCTAATTAAAAAGTGAGAAATAAAATTGACCTGCGATAGGAAAAACCTTAAGGTAGACTCACTCGTGTGATTGAGGAAGATGTTGTTGCGTTGGTACTCTAGAGCAGTACTTCCCAATCTTATCCAAAAGTGATAGTATTTCTACAGCTCCCTGGAGGGTAGAGCGATGCGCAGCTGCTTGCTGCCACAGGTGACTGATGGGGCATGCTTATAACGCAGTTGTGGCATACCCGTTGGGAAGGGCTGCTTTATTACAGCTTTGGATAACGGAGAGGGTGGTCACTACTTTTACATTTTTTTATTGTAACGAAGCTTTCATACAGAAAAGCGCAGAGATCTTAATTGTAGAAGTTTTGAGTTTTCTCAAAGTGAACGCATCCACGTAACCAGCATCTAGATCAAGAAATAGCATTCCCAGCACCCACAAGCCCCTAGGCTTCCTTCCAATTTTTACTGCTCGCTGGGGTAACTGCTAGCCTGACTAGTTTTCTCTGTTTTAATCGCCTCAGCCTTCAAGCTCTTGAGCTGCTGGGTTTTTCTGTAGTTGTTCTGGAAGAGCCAAGTCCCTGCTGTAGGCTAGGGGCTAGCTTTGCTGTGAGAGCTGGTAGCAAAGCATGTGGTCAAAGCGGGAGGCAAAAAGGCAGATTCAGGTCGACCCTCTCACCCTCGTTTGTTACCAAGGCAGATGGGGCTTGCCCGTCATGTGACTGTCTGCCTTTTCTTCAGGACTTTGTAGATGGCAGGCGCTATACTAAACTTCATGGGAGGCATTTTTTCACGTGATCCTCCTAATAACCTGTGAGAGAGTACTAATACTCCCAAACCTAAGGCTGGCTTGTTAATATAAGCAAACCAAGACTTAATTTTCCTATGAAACCCAGAGCTCAGCGCTGTGCCTAGTCGTCGTAAGTGCTCTGTAAATGTTAGTTGTCAAATAATGTTAGTGTAAAATGGCATGTAAAGAAAGGCAAACTGGTTAATAGTAATGATTAATAACAACACCTCCAGTTCGAGGTACTGTGCTTTTGACTTGCATTATCTCATTTAAGTCTCATAACACCCTGGAGAAAATACACTGTTGTTATCACCAGTTTTCAGAGAAGGAGACAGAAGATGGTCTGGTACCTCTCCAAGGTCACACACTAAGTGGCAGAGTCCAGATCTTTCAGATTCTAAGGCAGGTCTACCACCTGCTACCCTTTGGGTCCTTTCTGGACCTCCTTTGTTAAAATTGCTTTCAACATTTCCGCCTCTCTCCTTAAGCACTTCCCTGGGAGTTGTTTTTATCTGCTCTCCCCTCTTAGACACACATGCTCACAGTGCAAACTTTAGAGGTAAAAACACTGTTACTTGCTAGGACCCTTTCCCCTGCTGGATAACTCTGGGCTCCTCCCTTGGCAGTGCATTGAGAGTCACAGTTAATAACCAAGAGGTTGCTTTCCTTTGAAACGGCATGAGCATAACAGTTTTAAGAAGGAAGGAACCATTTAGAATGTAAAGAGTAATTGGTCTTGATGGAGCCGACTTTATCTAATAAGCAACGTGAAAGCCTTTGGAGGAAAACACATCGCTAGGTTTCTCCAGATCATTTCTTCCTGCCTGCCTTTCTTACTGGACTGTGAGGTAAGGAGGAGGGGTCGGAGCCACTGAACTGGTTTCTGAACATGTAGATGGAGAGCTGGACATCCTGCATCTTGCTGTTCTCTGGATCTTGGTGGGCCTTTTCGTGTCATGTCCTACTGTGGAGTCACTGAATGGAAGAACACACCAGTTCCATGTCACCTGTTTCAGACTGCCTGATCAGCTCCAGCCAGCAACCTGCATAACAACCAAACCTGGGGTTTTTGCAGCCTTTGGGCAGAGGCAGGAATAGAGCCAATTTCTGGTCTTTTTCACTAGTGTTAGACCCGAAGCCCCATCTTTGGTAAAGCTAAGCACCTTTCCTGCTTTTAAAAAGAAAGCCTTAGATGGAATGAATTAGAAACATGGGCACGAGCTCACTCTCTTTGGACATAATAGCATGGTGAGAAGTATATTAGCTTTAGGAACTTTAATGTTTACCAGAATAGATATTTTTGTGAATAACTATGGTTATTAAGACAAGAAGAGATATATGTTTAGGAGGATCCCTAGGGGAGTGAGGGAGATAAGATACAGCATAGGTACCTAGAAGCTTAATCCTTTTACCCATTTTCTCTAATCTGTGTTTGCTCAATTCCCTGGAAGATGCAGATCTATAAAATAACAAAATTCACTTTACTGATATGGGAAGACCAATAATCAGAATCTTAAAGACTCCTGTGTCTTGGAAGTTGGAGACTTGGCAGTGTGCTCTGGTTTTCTGCAGGCTGATGCTCAAATCTGTAGGCATCTCTCTATTTTGCCAAGGATGTGGATGGGCAACGGGTGAAAGTAGGCGATGTTCCAGAGCCAGCTGGGAAAGTGATGCTGGTCAGGAAAAAACAGGTTATAAAGTCCCAGGTTGGCAAGTCCCTGCAGATAAGAGTCACTTTTATGTCACCATCGACTCCTTGAGTGTTTGAATGTTTACTGAGATGCAATGTGACAAAGCAAAAGCTTCGGAGCAAGTATGCGAATCCGGCTCTTGCTGCCTAACTATCTCTGTGACCTTGGGCAACTTAATCTCTCTGAACCTCAGTTCCCTCGTCTGTTAAATAAGAATATCCACCTCAGAGGGTGGTTTTGAGGATTCTGATGACATTAACGCGTGTAATTAACACACGTGCTAAGCATTTTACACATACTACCTCATTGAATCCTTGTGATAACCCTCTGAGGTAGGTACTATTATAATCCTCATTTTGTAGTTGAGGAAATTGAGAAACAGATTAAGTAACTTGCCCAAGATCACCCAACTTGTAAATGGTGGGCCAGGGTTCTGAGCCCAGTCTCTGCAGAGTCCCTGCTCTTGTTCACCATGCTGTACTGGGAGGCATACGTAGCACAATACTGGATACAGGGAGTGCCCAGTCTATGGGGACTGTCCGTCCATTGGCATTGCCGCTGCTGTCTGTCTGCTCGCAGTCCTTGGATGTTCGTCTGAATGCCAAATCCTGAGAGACCAGAACGATTTCAGGAAGCTAGTTTGGCACCAACCAACTTTGAAGATAAAGCTGCTGGCTTTAGAGATTATGCTACACATCAGCTCCTACAAATGGGTTGTGAATGCCCAGTGTGCTGGGTTAAGAAGGATTCTGAGGTCCAGGTTCTGGAGAATTGGCCTAATCAATCGCTATTGCCTGCCGTGGGCAAGGTTTCCCATTTATTTGCCATTGCTGATTTAGCTTCATCCCTTCATTTAAAAGACAAAAACCACTGAGGCCCAGAGGTGTTAAATGACTTGCCCAAGGTCACGTGGCTAGCTACAGGCAGTAGAGATGATGGGGGTCCTGGGTTTATAATCATGGCTGGTCATTCATTAACCTTGGGACATTAATGTGTGTGCTTCAGTGTTGGGGGTACGCTCATCCCAGTGTGCGTGGGACTTTTCCAGTTTTAGCACTGAAAGTCTTACATCCCAAGAACCCTCAAGACCCAGGCAAGCCAAGTTTGTCACTCTACATAGTTTCCTCCTCTGTAGAATGGGGATGAAAATTGCCCCTTTTCCATGGGTTGCTTTGAGGATTAATTGATTCATTATGGGTAAAACACTTAGTATTTGGGATGTAGTGAATCCTGAGTACATGTTGTCTATTCTTGTTCTTGTTTTCATTATTATTGGAACAAAGGGTCCCCACCACAGAATGGGTTCCCAGAGACTTCCACTCTCATCCCAAGCACGACAGGGAACCTTGCCATGATCATCTGGTCACCTTTAGCCAATTGTTTAGTATGTTTTTCTACTTGAAATAGTAAATAATCATGAGCTTGAGGATTTCGGTAGTCATTGCATTCAACCCAAATGACATTTACTCTGCCTCTATTACATGTTAGGTAGTGTTCTAGGCTCTTTTGGGGGAGTCAAAGACAAATAAAAGCGTTGTTCCTTCCATCTGGGACAGCGGGATGGGCACCCAGGGTTGTCAGTAATTCTAGTTCAGTGTAACAGGAGCTACACCTGAGACGTAGAGAAGGTGGGACTGGAACGTGGACAACAGCGAAAATAACAGCAGCTGACATTGATTGAGCAGGCGGTTCTTCGCTTCACGTGCATCCTCTCATTAAATATTTGTTGTAACCCTACGAGTTTGTTATTACGTATCTGCATTTTACAGACTGTGAAACTGAGGTTTAGAGAGGTTAAGAAACTGGGCTCGAGTTCACCCAACTTGATTCCAAAAGCAGGTCTTGCCGACCCAAAGTCTACATTCTTATTAACCACGAATGCTGTCAGTGTTTCTGAAAGAAGAGGCAATGTGAGCTTGACCTGAAAGCTAGGTGGGCCTTGAGGAGCATCTGTGGCTAGGAATAGGCATTCCACACAGAGGAAATGTCTTGAGTGAAGCACGGTTGGGGGTGGGGTGGGGGGGCATGTTTAAAAAGTCAAATGAGAGTGTGCAATAATAATTCGGGATGAACGAGCTTTGAACTTTTAAATCAGTTTGCTCCCCAGGCCAGTATCTTTTGTCCTTCCACACCTGGGGCTCACCTTCCTTGCTTGTCTGTGTCTCTCCTTTCTTCTCCCTTTGCCTGGCCCACCCCATTCCCTCCTCCACCCCCTTTTATATCGCCAGTGCAGTGGCTCGTGGCAGTCCTGCAATGATGCTTTCCAATTTCACACTTACATGCTCCTGAAAGTATTCGTCAACTAACTCGTATGTAAAACCAATAAAGGGCGACAGTGCACATTCCTGTTAGACAGTAATTCTGTTTGACTCCCTTTCTTCTGCTTTGATCTCTCTGCTTCCCGCAAACATGGTGCTTTGGCCTTACCAGAAGTGGAAGCTTTCAGGAATCCAAACGTGGTGGGCTCAGTAAGCATGTGAGTAATGGGAATGAAGAAGGACTCATGTTTATTGTGCACTTACTATGGACCTGGGTGAGTGCTAAGTACTTTTCATACATTATGTTATTTAATACACTCAACAACCAAGTGATGTATGTCTTAATGATTCCCATTTTACAGATGAGGAAATTGAGGCTCGGAGGAGGAAAGAGTCTTTACTTCTGCACCACATTCATACATTTCCTTTTCCCTTTGGCTTCCCCCATCCTAACGTAGATTGCTGAAGTATAAAGGATGCTTAGTTGTCATCTGAGCCAACTCTCTCCACTTTTCATGTCTGGAAACACACACCAACAAGGGAAGGGACTTGCCTAAGGTCACACAGCTGATTAATGGTAGAGCAGGAGCTAGAATCCAGGTCTTGGAACTCTCAATCCAATGACTGAGAAAAATTCCAGTCTTGAGGCCAAAGAGCATGGATTTAAGAATTGAGTTTGAATTTCAGCTCTGCCGCTTACAAGCTATGTGACCTCAGGCAAGTCACATAACTTCTCTGGGCTCCAGTTTCCTCATCTAGAAAGTGGGGATAGTAATAATAGCCACCTCAGAAGGTTTTTTTAAAAAAATTTAAATGGAAGATTTTTCTAAAAAATTATTTTCTTGAGGTCTTATTGGTTTATAACATTGTGTTATTTCAGGGGTACATTATTATATATCAGTTTCTGTATAGACTGCATCGTGCTCACCACAAATAGTCTGTCGTGAGGATTAAATGAGGTTATGCAAGAAAGCAGCCGGCACATTGACCCTCGCTCGTGCTTGAAACAAGCCTTAGGTCACTGTAGTGCTTTAGAAAATGTACCCCGCATTGCCGACTGCCTGTGTAAGGGGGCCATTGTTATTTGAGGAGTTCTCTGCTGCAACTGCTCAGGTACCGTCCTGCCTTGAGGCTAAGCCAACAGCAACCTTCCCAGGGTACCCCTGCCCAGGGCAGGCCAACAGAAGCCACTAGCCGCAAACCTTGAACTTCAAGACAAGCAGAGGTCCAGGTAGCTGTTCTCCACCTTATTAACACTTCACTAGAAAAGAGTGAATTGCTGCCCCCCTGGCTGTGTTGAGAACCCCCAGACTGTGAGCTGGGGGAGAACAGAGACTGGATTCAGTGCCCCCCCCCCCCCCCCCCCGCCGCCCCGTTTCAAATCCCCAGGGACTGGTATACTGCAGGCACACACTAAATGTTTATTGAATGAATGAATGCTTGGTTATTACCTCATCATTTGTCACTGCAGCATATTAATATCTTTCTAAGATCAAAGTAATACATGGTCAGTTTAAAAGTCAAAGGATTCCACAAAGTTGGCCACAAAATATGGTAGTTCCCTATTTTCTCCCTCATTTCCCCTCCCGGGAGTGACCATTTCACCTTTCAGCTGATTATTTTTGTATTTAACTTCTATTTCTATCTACTTATTACTAATGCTAGGTATTTCAGTTCTAGGCATTCTCTATTAAATTCTCACTGTGAAAGTCATCCTTCACTCCCCCGATATGCTTATTTCATAATTTTGATTAGTATTCAGTCAGTATTCAGTATTTACATTATTATGGCTATGTAAACACTAGCCACAGCTGAGCTATGTTGTAAACCATGATTGCCTTTTCTTTCTCTGACAGCGTTCCCCCCAGGAGTTAATAATTGTCTTGTATTTTTTCTCATTTTTGTTGTTTGCTTGGTTTTCTGTGTACTTGTTATGAATTTGACCCCTAAGCCTTCACCAGGAGTCTGAATTGCCCCTAAGCATTGCACCTGAATTGCCCCTGAATTGCCCCTGAATTGCACCAGGCATTCCATCAATTTCATCACCCTGAAAAAGCTTTCTCCCTGGGGACCTTTGGGACCTCTGGACTGGTTTGCTCCACACCTCTCCCTTTGGAGTCTCCCTTCACCACCGTACTGGAGCTCCCCTTTACCACTCTTTGGGTTTGGATTTCCCATTTCTTGTTTCTTTTGTCTTCCTGTTTCTCTACTTTACTCTTCCCATTTTGGTAAAACATGTCTTGCAGTAACTTACCAAACATGATTAAAAAACACTTTCAGGGGCCGGCCCCATGGCTGAGTGGTTAAGTTCACGCGCTCTGCTTCGGCGGCCCAGGGTTTTGCCGATTCGGATCCTGGGTGCGGACATGGCACCACTCATCAAGCCATGCTGAGGTGGCATCCCACATGGTACAACCAGAAGGACCTACAACTGTATACTGGGGGGATTTGGGGAGAAGAGGGAAAACGAAAAGAAGATTGGCAGCAGATGTTAGCTCAGGTGCCAATCTTAAAAAAAACACTTTCACTCTGTTCTCTGGTTTGGTTAGTAGAACTACATTTTTAATTCCCAGAATTTAGGCCCATACCTTTTCAGAATTGAAAAGGCCCACTAAATGCTTAGCACTTAACTGTATTTCCAGCAGCCCCTGCCCTTCCTTCACCTCCATTTCTAGAGGTTCCTTGTGCCACTAATTCTTTATTCTCAGGTTTCTCAATTGCCAATTTTAAGATTCAGTTTTGTTTTTTTATTTACTTTCCAGTTTCTAAAATTTGGTTGTTTCCTCTCCAATGTTTTCCATTCTGGTGGGTTTAATTCTAGCTTGGAAGTCCTTTTCCTTCAAGATTTTGAAAGCATTGTTTATCGTCTTCTAGCTTCCAATGTTGCCCATGGGAAGTCTGAAGCCATTCTGATTATTGATTCTTTGATCTGACTCCCCCCCCCCCAGCTTTATTGAGATATAATTGACATATAACATTGTGTAAGTTTAAAGTGTACAACGTGATTTGATATATGTATATATTAGGAAGTGATTACCACAGTAAGGTTAGTTACATATCCACCACCTCAATAGATACCACTTTTTTTGTGTGTGGTAAGAACTTTTTTTTTTTTGAGGAAGATTAGTCCTGAGCTAACTACTGCCAATCCTCCTCTTTTTGCTGAGGAAGACTGGCCCTGAGCTAACATCCGTGCCCATCTTCCTCTACTTTATATGTGGGATGCCTACCACAGCATGGCGTGCCAAGCGGTGCCATGTCCGCACCAGGGATCCGAACCAGCGAACCCAGGGCCAGCGAGAAGCGGAACGTGTGAACTTAACCCCTGCGCCAATGGGCTGGCCCCTGGTGAGAACTTTTAAGATCTACAGTCTTAGCAACTTCCAAGTATACAATATGGTATTGTTAGCTATAGTCACCATGCTGTACATTACAGCCCCCAAATTTATTTATCTTATACCTGAAAGTTTGTACCCCTTGACCACCTTCACCCGTTCCCCCAAACCCCCAGCCCCTGCCTCTGGCAACCACCAATCTGCTCTCTCTTTCTGTGAGTTCCTTTTTTTAAAGATTCTACATACAAGTGACATCGTATAGTATTTGTCTTTCTTTGTCTGACTTACTTCACTTAGCTTAATGCCCTCAAGTTTCATCCATATTGTTGCAAATGGTAGGATTTTCTTCTTTTTGTTTGGCTGAATAATAATCCATTATATATAAACCACATTTTCTTTATCCATTCATCCGTCAACTGACACTTAGGTTTTTTCCATGTCTTGGCTGTTGTGAATAATGCTGCGATGAACATGGGGGTGCAGATATCTCTTTGAGATGTTGATTTCATCTCTTTTGAATATACACCCAGAAGTAGAGTTGCTGGGTCATATGGTAGTTCTCTTTGTAATTTTTTGAGGGGCCTTTGTACTGTTTTCCATAGTGGCTGCACCAATTTATGTTTCATGAACAGTGCACAAGGGTCCCCTTTGCTGCATATCCCCTCCAGCATTTATCGCTTGTCTTTTTGATAATAACCATTCTAACAGGTGTGAGGTGGTATCTCATTGTGGTTTTGATTTTTGTTTCCCTTGTGATTAGTGCTGTTGAGCATCTTTTCATGTACCTGTTGGCTGTTTGTGTGTCTTCTTTGATGATCTGACTTTTTAACATCTCTGGAAGCTCATAGGATCCTTGGCATTTTGAAAGGTCCTGATGATAGGCCTTAGTGTGGGCCCAGTGTGCCAAGCAGGTAGTGGGCTTATTTAATTCTGGAAAGCTGTGTCCTTAAATTCTGAGAAGTAGAATATACATATAAGTAAATATGCATGCATACACATTTCATGGATGTGGTAGCTAGCCTCCAAGATGGCCCCAATGATCCTTGCCTTCTGATAGTCATGCTGTTATATGGTCCACTCTCATTATTGGGCCAGAGTCACTCTCTGTGACTGGTAGCGTACAGCAGAAGTGATAGAAATTCACTTCTGAGATTGGAATATAAAAGACACCGTAACTTCTGTTTGGTCATGCTTTCTCTTTCTCTTGGATTATTTGCTTTGGGGGAAGCCAGCTAGCTACCATGTGAAGCAGCCCTATAGGGAGGCCCACATGGCAGGAAACTGAGGCCTTCTGCCAACAGCCAGCTAGCAACTGAGGCTTCTGCCAATAGCCATTGAGTGAGAGTCACTTTGGAAGAAATCCTCCAGCCCCAGTCTAGCCTTCAGATGAGACTTCAGCCCCTGCTGACAGCTCGACTGCAACCTTGCGGGAGACCCTGAACCAGAACTACCCAACTAAGCTGCTCCCAGATGCCTGACCCTCAGAAACTGCGTAAGTGAATAAATAATGTTATAAGCTGCTGAGTAATTGGGGTAATTTGTTATGCAGCAATAGATAACTAATATAATGGATGATTTCCTCCCCTCTCTCTCCTCTGTTCTTGCATTCAGGGATCCCTGTCACTTACATAGAAGACTTCCACCCACAGTCTTCACGTTTTCTTTCCTATTTTCTATCTCTTTGTCTTTTTACTTCTGTTCTGGCAGATTTCCTTAACTTTATTTTGTGACCTTTTTATTGAGTTTTATTTTTGCTCTTTCATTAAAAAAAATTCTAAGAGCTGTTTTTTGTTTGTTTTCTGATTTTTCATCTCCTCTTTTTAAAACGTAGTACACAGTTAATCCAGAGACCTTTTGTTTTATCTTCTCTAGAGAAGAAATCTCCGGTCTTTTGCCAGGTTGGGATCTTGGCAATCTTGCTGCGTGAAGTAGGGAAGCAGATCTGGGGAACTGACAGCTTCTTAAACTGAATTTCACCCATTACTGTCTTCACCTTCATTTCTAGGGGTACCTTCATGTCTTCTTAGGTGCTGCTCATCCATGATTGTCAGCTTTCTCCACTGTTGGCTTAAGACTCTTGTGTTTTTTTCATCTATATTCAGCTTCTACAATTTGTTTTTTTTCTTACCTATGCTCTCCATTCTGGTGTGTTTAAGTCCTAAAACAAAATATAACAAAGCAAAACACCTTTATCATTGTTTTAGTGGGATTTCATGGAAAAGAGAAAAACAGATCTGTGTATTTACCCAACTCTCTTTACGTCAACCCTTCATGCTTTGCCTGCCTCCTCACCCACCTCCCTGGGACCTTTTGTGACTCATTCAGCTTCTTGCTCATCAAGACAATGAAGGGGACATTGGCTATCTCACAGTCACTGTGGTTCTGAGGTCACAGTCTATGAATAACTTCAGTGGGAACATTAGTAGGTCATTTCCAAATTATCAGTACATCCTTATTGCAAAGCTGCTGGTTTGTGCCTAAAGACACATCAGTCAGTGGCCTTCAACTGCTGACTTTGACTTCGGAGCTGAGTGTCCAGATTTAAGAGGAGGGATTTGCATACACGCACCTTGAAGGTCCAAATGCGTGTACGTAACACAATGCCTCTGGGCTTATATGCATATATGTGCACGTACACATACACACGTCTCAGAAATGAGCCTTCTTGCCAAACAAAACCCACCTTTGGACTGTAGGTGAATTGAGAAGCATGAAAAATGTTTGGCCTAAAGTATGTTTAAATATTCATGACATCTTCAAAGCAAAGCTGTTGGGAAGACTAAGCCACCTGGAACACAGCTGTGATAGTACGATGAGGCATCTTGAAAATTCAGAGTCTCTTGTAGGGCTGGGAAGAATATTCAGGGGTGACCTAGCGCAGCCCCCTGCTGCCCACTGTAAAAAATCTATTTTGAATATGTCATGTCCATTATTAGCAAGATCAGATTAATATTTAGAAAGTGTAGTACAGCTTGCAGATACTTATGTTTGTGGTTATCCAACATATTTGGGGTAAAAAATTCCATTTATTACCTATCTTTCCTCATGTGACACGGTTTTAGAGATGGCAGTGTGTGGCACACTCCTCACTACTTTTCCCCTGGACCCATGGTAGACGTTACTAATCAGCTATGGCCCTCCTTCTCTCTAGGCCCAGATGTGAGGTTTCAGAATCCTTTTCCACACAGTGCTCCTTGCAGCCAGTAGCAATTGATTGAGGGTGGGGTGGGGTGGTGGGCACACCAAACGAAACATATAAGCCATTTCTGATTGGGTCTTTGTCACCAATCTCAGTTGAACATGCTTCAATTCACATGACTTTACATGGTCCATCCAGAATAGACCAGGATATAATTTCGGCTTTTGTGGCCTAAAATCTCTTTAGCAATTTTGTTTGTTTTTTTTTTTTTGATATCTCACCTCCCATGATTGTCTGAGTTTTGATTTAAATTCCAAGGGTTTAAGTTCTGGTCCAGTTGTTTTCTTGAACTGAATAGCATACTTTATCCTATTGCATGTTATCGTCTTTTTATTCTAAACCAGGGGCCAGCAAACCGTGACCCATAGGCCAAATTTAGCCCATTGTCCATCTTTGTAAATAAAGTTTTATTGGACCACAGCCACACCCATCAGATTATGCACTACTGTCCGTGATTGCTTTTGCACTAAAAGGGCAGAGTGGAAGTAGTTGCAACAGAGAGACTGGCCCGCAAAGGCGAAAATATTCACTATCTCACCGTCTAAAGATAGTTTCCTGACCCAGTTCTAAATGATCATTCAAGCCTCTTTTGGATCTCAACTAGTATCCACTATTTTCTCCATGGTATATTTAACTATTCTACTAACCAACTTCACTATACTTTCATCCAGCCCACATTTCTCCTTTATACTCAGAGGCCCCCCTGAGCAATAGTAAGTGCCCTGTTGCCATTCCAGTAAGCTGTGACCTCTTCATTAAACCTTGTTGTCTGTTTCTGCTATATTTTCCTGAGTTACCGGTTTAGTAATCTGTCAAGTAATTAGAATAATGGGCATTATATATATTATATGTAGTACATATATATTCGTGTGTATATGTGTGTGGTGTAGTGTATTATCTCAGATCCTCATAACAAACATGCAGGTTAGATATTGTTCCCCCATTTTACAGATGAAGAAACTGAGGCCAAGAGAATGGTACACAGATAGTAAGCTGTTTGTTGGGACAGTTCTAAGTTGTTATGACTCAGAAACCTTTATCCCACACTGCTGTGATACACAAGCATGATATGAGGCTGAGGGACGTTCATTCAGCAGTTTCTGCAGTTATATTTGCAGAGCACGCACCTTACACCAGCTACTGTGTTCAATCCATGATATATTTTTTTTATAGTGAATTCCTTTCCTAAGTGCTCAGAAGCTGTCTAATTGTCTAATTTTTTTTTTAATTTATTGTACTTAGTAGCAGATTTTGGGGTTGCATTCTCAACTCTTCCAAAAAAATTGAAATCTAAGCTATTTTGTCCCTGAATTTCCCCATCTGTGAATTGAGAAAGAAAATACCTGTTTTTACATTTTCTAAGCTTAGGTGATTTCAAACAAGAGAGTTTGCATTGAACAGAGATTGCAAAGTGGAAGTCTGTGGGTAGGATGCAATCCAGGTATCCTCTTTGGCTCACACAGTGAATTGTAAGAAATTGATTTAATTAAAAATTTAAAACTGAGAGATTTTTGAGCTTCTCCTGAGTAATTAGATAACTTTTCAGGACTGAGTTTGTTGTCCTACCTGGACACAATGGCTGGAGCTGAGTAGGAGCTTCTCCCTTCAGAGAACACATGCTCTCCTGGTGATCAGTCCCCATCATGTCTGTTGTCTCCCCAACACTGAAGTCATCTCACTTACAAAATGTCCCATTTTAGTTGTTTTCTTTGCCCTCTGATCTTTGTAGACTGTTGAATTTGCAGCTTCCACATTCGAGCTGGTGAGATTTCAGCTAGGTATAAGAAAGAACATCATCTGTGAGATGAAATGTGCTTTACAACCATTTGAACTAAATTGATAGAAAACTTTAACTCCCTGAATATGTATTTTAAGGGAACTTATCTTTAAATCAGAATAAGACATTTAAAATAAGAATAAGTGAAAGAAAAGTTTTTTTAATACACACACATATGTAATTATATATTGTGATGTTCACCTACTTATTGAGGGCAAAATGTTACCTCTCTCAATTTATGGGGGAATTGTAATTATGTTCAAATCCCAGCCAGACTCACTGAGAAGCCCTTGGTACCTTGGACAGCACCATCCTAATTCTTTGGCATGAGTTTGGTCTTTTGGAGGGGAAGTTGTGTTTAGCATACTCTCTTAAATTCCAGCTAACTCTGGGCTCTTATTTTTTAAGTGGATGTCACTCCTATAAAGGGGAACAGTAAGTAAGAGAATGAGTAACTCTACCAAAATGTCGATTCTTCTGGACATTTTAATTATTTCCTTTATGTACTTTCTGGGTTTATTTACTGCTTATTTTAAAGGACTGAATAGTGGCAGGAAGTTATTTCTTCCTCCTGAAAGCTACAAAACATTTGCCCTTTTCTTTCTGCACTGCTGTTTCCATAGTGCCTGGTACATAGTGAGTGGTCAGTAATGCTCATAGAATGATGCTTGCCCCTCCTCTGGTGACATTTCCAGTTGCTCATCTCGGTCACAACAAGCATGGTGCGAATGGGAAAGAGGCAGAGCATTTGATCCCTTTCTGGAAAGTGTGTTTTGTTTGGGCTTGCTGAAATAGGGTGCATTACCTCCCCTGCCAGCTTTCTTCACAAGTGAACAGAGTGAAATAAGAGAATCGGATCTAGCATCCTCCCTCACTCCCAGTACACACACGCACACTGCAATTCGAAGTGTACTCCCCACAAAATACACAGCACATATCATCAGCACCAAAGTCATTCCTTGAGTCTAGGACCTTGCTTAAACTTCCTGTTTCCACCCCATTCTTTGGCAGCTAACTGAACAGCAGTTAGAGCTTGTGGAGCCAAGCAGAAATCTCCTTCCCCAACCACACTACTCCGTGATAATATCATTTCCCCTTCAACTCTGAGCACTAACGCTCTGTACTACTCACTTGGCAGGTAATCATGCACATCTCCTGTTCTGTTATTTAAATCTGGTATTTAACCTTTCTCGTGTTGGTTTCTTTCTCTCTCTGCTGGATCATATGCCAATTGAGTGTGCGGAAAGGTAGACGTTAGCATGGTTCCCTGTACATAGTAAGCCTGTTTCTTAGTTTACTCCAGAAGCATGCCTTGAGACAAGATTTGGGTCCAGTTAGTTTATTTGGGAGGTGACCCCATGCAACTCGGTGAGGGAGTAGGAAAGTGAGACCAGCAAAGCAAGAAAGACAGAAAAGGGTGTCAGAGAGAGTGGGTTACCACTGTGGGCAGCTGGGCTCAATCCTGCTGGGGACCCTCTAAGATAATATGGGATAATAGAAAAATAATGCAAGCCGCATGTGTAGTTTTAATTTTTTTCATAGCCACTTTAAAAAAGTAAAGAGAAACAGGTAAAATTAACTTTAATAATATATTTCATTAAACCCAATATATCCAAAATATCACTTCAGTATATGATCAATATAAAATTTACTTGTTGGCTGATTGAAAATCTCTAGATTCCTGCCATGGCAGCCTTTTCACCTTAGTTTTGGTGTTGGCATTAAGGACTGCCGTACGTAGTTGTACACGTTGAGCACTGCATAACTCTAGAGGGCACCAGTCACCTAGGCTTCCATAGACTGCAGTATGCATGGTGCTCCTAAAGTTGTGCAGTGCCCAACCTGCACAACTCCTCATGTGAGGGCTGTCAGCCCCTTACCTCTTGATTATTATTGTGCTCATCACTTTGGGGAAAGAATAAAGGATTGTTCAAGCAGACATATTCACCTGGGCTTAGCTACAATATTCTGTCTTTTAAGGGTCACTAAACATTTGGAGCACCTGGCCCCGTTTCCTTTCGAGCCAGCATCATGAGTAATCAGCAGAACCAGCACCTCAAGGGCCCTGCAATCACTCTGAAAGAGTCAGCTTCACACCCACTGCTAATTTTAGTATGCAATCTGCAGAGGGTACCAATGAGGCTTTTTGCCAAGCACCGTTACAGACATGGCTTGAAGTGGCTCACCCAGGCTAGGGCTGCGAGCTGGGAAGGAGCAATATCTGTGGCCCGAGCTTCCTTCCCATTGGTGGGGTTCCCCACTCCCCCTTGCCCAGACCCCTCTTTCTACACTGGCTTCCTCACCGCAGTCACCCACAAGGTGTCTGGCTGCCAGAGTGATTGAACTCTGGATGCCTGAGGCCAGTCACTCGGTCACAGAGGGGCTCCCAGTTCATTTCACTCTTTCCTTTGTTCCTTTGTGGTCGGCGGCAAGCCATGTAAGTAGAATCAAATTGGGCTGATTGGTAGCGTCTAGAAAAAAATATTCAAAGCAGTTTGCAGGAAGGAAGTCATGAAATTAATTGGATACGGAATTGGAAAGGAACTCAGAAATCAAGCACTCCAGCCGTTTTCTGTTACAGATGAAGCATAGGAGAATCTGAGAGGTTGAGGAGCTCACTCAGGGTCACACAGTGGGCTAGTGGCAGAGGATTAGCTTCCTTGTGGAAGACTGTGTCTTATTTACCTCCCCAATGCATTGTGTCTGGCACATGGTTAGCATTCAACAAAAGTTTGTGGAATTAAATGATGCATTTTTATAATACCCAGATCACCTAGAGGCCGAAATATATACTTTTGTGTGTGTGTGTGAGCTAACATCTGTTGCCAATCTTCCTCATTTTTTTTCTTTTTTGCTTGAGGAAGATTGGCCCTGAGCTAACATCTGTACCAGACTTCCTCTACTTTGTATGTGGGATGCCTCCATAGCATGGGTCATGAGTGGAGTAGGTCCGCACCCGGGATCCGAACCCACGAACCCCGGGCCACTGAACTGGAGCACGTGGAACTTTAACCACTCAGCCACAGAGCTGGCCCCTACTTTTTTTTTTTTTTCATGTATCTATCTAGTTTGCATTTGTTGATTTTGCAAATCCCAACATCCATTATCCTTCCTGCTTATAGTACATCCCTAACCCACACTGGAGGAGCCATGTGATCCAAGTGTGGCCAGTCAGAGTGTTTTATTCCTCTAACCACAGTGATTTGTTCAACGATCGACATGTGATCCAAGCCAGACCACTCATAGCCAATGAGAACTCAGTTCTGGGACTTTTTTTGGCTATGCTCTCCCAACAGAGGAGAGCGAGCCTAAGAATAGAAGCCAGTCCAGAGGAAAGCAGAACTGAGAGCTGGAGACAGTAATGCTTAGTTTTGGTGATGGCATTTGACCACCAATATTCATGTGTATCTGAAGCCAGTGTCTATCTCTGGATTTTTCAATTCTGTGAGCTGATAATCCCTTCTTTTTTAAAAACCAGTTAGGTTTTTATCATTTGCGTCTGCAACCAAATGACAAGTAAACTAGCTCTGAAGCACCAATGAAACAACCAACAGATTAGTTAGCATCTTCAACATCTCCTATTGTTTGGATGTTCACCCTTCCGTGAGATCAGGGAAAGTGGTCCCTCTCCAGTCTTAAGGGATAAACTTTGATTAGCCTAATTGAGCTAGTGATTTTATTCTCTTTGCCAGTGACCACTTTAGCCCTGAGCAGGTGATGCAGCCCTCATGAATGAGACTCAGAGGGAATTTGCTGCTGGCATTCTGGGATAGGTTTTCCTCTTGGGTACAAAAAGGTAAACCTTTTCCTGCCTCTGTACATGGCATGTGAGGATGTGATGACAGGATCTGCAGCAATCTAGTTGAGGCCATGAGGAGACAAGTCTGAAGATAGGAGCAAACATGCCAAGGGTGACAAAGCAGAGATGGAAAAAGCCTGTGTCCTTGATGGTGTCATTGAACTACTAAACTTCATTATTTCTAGACTTTTAAAAACTTGAGATATCATTATTTTTTTTTAAAGATTTTATTTTTTCCTTTTTCTCCCCAAAGCCCCCTGGGTTCATAGTTGTATATTCTTCATTGTGGGTCCTTCTAATTGTGGCATGTGGGATGCTGCCTCAGCGTGGCTTGATGAGCAGTGCCATGTCCACGCCCAGGATTTGAACCAACAAAACACTGGGCCGCCTGCAGCAGAGCACGGGAACTTAACCACTCAGCCACGGGGCCAGCCCCGAGATGTCATTATTTTTTAAACCACTTTTCATTTGGCATTCTGTTACTTGTATCCAAAAGCATCTTGATTAAAATAACTGTTTTTAAAATATATTTTTAAGTAGAAAAGTGAGAACTTTGAAGGAAATATTACAGGGAAGACCAATATGTAAAATAATGAAATGAGGAGTTGCTTTAGTGGAAGTGGGAATGGGGTGCTGAAACCTTGTTCACTTGGACCCCAATATTTTCCCTATAGCAGGCCCCAAGTTTCCTCTGGAATCCTGTGGCTCTACAGAACCTAGTGTGAAGACTGGCCTAGAGGCTAACTTTTTAACTAGAACAAGGTTTCTTCTCCTTGTCACTACTGATATTTTGGGCTATAATTCTGTGTTGTGAGGAGTGTCCTGTGCATGTAGGATGGTTAGTGGTATCCCTGGGCTCTACCCGCTAGATGCCAGGAGCACCCTGTCCCCAGTCATGACAACTAAACATGTTTCCAGACATTGTCAAGTTTTCCTTAGGTGGGCAAAATTGTCCCTAGTTGAGAACCACTAGACTAGAGTTATTTACTTCTCAAGTATGTTAGAACAATAAGTTTGCTATATTGTTGGGACAGTCTTGAGATGTCATTAAAAACAGATGAGTTACAGAGCCAGTGCTGAGGGTCTAGTGATTAAATTTCGGTGCTCTCACTGCTGCAGCAGCCTGGGTTCATCTCCCCAGAGCCACACCACCTGTCTGTCAGTAGCCATGCTGTGGCGGTGGCTCACAAAGAAGAACTAGAAGGACTTAACCTGGGATGCACAACCATGCACTCGGGGGCTTTGGGGAGATTAAAAAGAGAGGAAGTTTGGCAACACATGTTAGCTCAGGGCACATCTTTCCCTGCAAAAAACAAAAATAGGGGCCGGCCCCATGGCCGAGTGGTTAAGTTCACACACTCTGCTTCGGCGGCCCAGGGTTTCACCGGTTCGGATCCTGGGCTCGGACATGGTACCGCTTGACAGGCCACGCTGAGGTGGTGTCCCACATAGCACCACCAGAGGTACTCACAACTAGAATACACAACTATGTACTGGGAGGGCTTTGGGGAGAAAAAGCAGAAAAAAAAAGAAGAAGAAGATTGGCAACAGTTGTTAGCTCAGGTGCCAATCTTTAAGAAAAAAACAAAAACAGAACAAAGAAACAAAAAGCAAAAACAAAAACAAAAGAAACAAAAAAAACCCAAATGAATTACAGAAAATAACAAGAGATGGAGATGTGGAGAAATTGGAACTCTTGTACATTGCTGCTGGGAGTGTAAAATGGTGCAGCCTCCTTGGAAAAGAATTTGGTGTTTCTTTAAAAAGTTAAACATGGAATTACCATATGATCCGGCAATTCCATTCCTGGGTATATACTGCAAAGAAGTGAGAGCAGGGACTCAAACGGATATTTGTACACTATTGTTCAGAGCAGCATTATTCACAGTTACCAGAAAGTGGGAGCAACCCAAGTGTCTATTGACAGATGAATGAATAAGCAAAATGTAGTCTCTACATACAATGGAATATTATTCAGCTGTAAAAAGGAGTGAAGTTCTCATACATGCTACAGTATGGATGACCCTTGAAAACATTATGCTAAGTGAAATAAGCCAGACACAAAAGGACAAATATTATATGATTTCGTTTATATGAAATATCTAGAATAGGAAAATTCATCGAGACAGAAAGTAGAGTAAAGGTTACCAGGGGCTAGGAGAGAAGAGAATGGGGAGTTAATCCCTAGTGTGTACAGAGTTTTGATTTAGGGTGATGAAAAGTTTTGGAGCTAGATAGTGGTGATAGTTGCACAACATTGTGAATGTAATTAATGCCATTGAATTGTATGCTTAAATCTGGTTAAAATAGCAAATTTTATATATATTTTTACCACAATAAAAAAAAATAAACAAAAAAACCCAAATGAGTTAAAGTTTTAAACTTTTGCCAAGCCCTGTAGTGTTTTGTTGCAATGCACTACCAAGGTGCTGTGGCATGTGATAGAACGTTTGAGGGGAAGGAGTAGGTGGGATCTGGGGACTCTGTGTTCTGGCCATTAAGGTTAGAGTCTGCAGAGTTCTAAGACATGCATGTTACAGTTATAGGTTCTGTTGAGTATTTGCCATGTACCAAGCACTGTGCTAAGGTCTTTATACAAGTCACCTCATACAAGGTGGGTGCTTATACTGGCCCATTATATATGTAAGTAAACTGAGGCTCAGAGAAGGAGGTAGAGCCAGTATTCAGACAAACCCATGTAGTCAGGTTCCATATGGGTCCCATGCTGTTAACCATTGGACTCTGTTTTTTGCTGAGGTTTGGAATTAAAATGCTTACCTTTGGATTAAAAAACCTATTTTGAGTATTTACTTAGTTAAACAGTGATAAAAGGGAAATGAAGCTGTTAGTGGCTCCCAAGCAACTCTCTGGTCTTTCTGACTACACAGTTAAAAAAAAAAATCACATTCCACAGAAGATGTGTTTTCCTCTGAACAGTGTCAATGAGAGCAGAGGAGCGTTTTTCCCAGGAGGAAGGCTGAAGCATGTGGGCATGTCAGTGGGCCAGGGTGCTCCTGAGATGTGGGTTTGCATTTTCCTGCTGGGGCTTAGATGGCTATATACAAATTTTCTTGTCTATCTTTCTGCCTTATTGGGGTGTGGATTATGGCACTTGATGGTTTAATTGGTGTAATCTCTAGACAAAACGTGTCTCCACTTGTCTGCCAGGAAAATGTTGATTTATTCTGCTTCTGGATCTAGAGAGGTAAATGAAGTGATTGAAAATGCAGTGTGTGTGTGTGTGTGAGTGTATGCGTGTGTGTGTTGGTACACAAGGATCTGTGTAAAGAGAAGCAAACAAGCCTTAAATCTAGGGATTTTAAATAGAAGTTTCTTGAGTCTCCTTTAAGGGTTTAAGGGATTGCAACTCCCCTCCTCCAAATTATATGCAAAACTTTGTGTCCGTGGTATGATTATCTTTTTGGAGGGTGCACAATATAGTGTTCATCAGAATCTCAAAGGGGTTTCAGAGAATGTCAGTCTGTAATTTTGTGAGGCCTATTACCTGGCACGTCTTTCTCTTTGAAGAGCCACAATCACCTTAGGTATGAGAGGTCCTTGATATTTAAGAAACACCTTTATTTAGGTAAGGGGCTGAGCGCAATGGGAATTGTTATTATTTTGAGCTTGTTAAGTTTGAAGCTTGAAAAAACCCAGCCAGATTGAAATAAACTTTGGCAAAATGAGCCTGAGCATGCGAATCTCCTCCTTCAACCATCCCCTCTCCTTCCAGTTCCTTCCGCTCCTTCTGTTCTGCTGTTCCAGCCCCTGCCCAATTATGTGCTACAGGCCTGGAACCAAGATGGGGAATGTGTAGACCAAACACTTTCAATTTATTCAACTTGTGTCTGGCACATAGTAGGAATTCAAAAAAGGCTAGCTTAAAAAAAGCATACCCCTCCAGATCTCTGTGAAAGGGTCATTTGTTCCAGACATAGAACAAGGAGAGACTCCCGTTCTTCTCTTATAACCTAAGTAGAACCCATAGACAAGCTCAGATTTTACACATTCATGGCAAATGGGAAGCCATCTGAATGTGATTTTTGTAACTTGAAAACAAACAAGTATAATTAGCTGAGTTTTCACCACATGCCATGCTCTGTATATGACCCTTAATGTCCTTTATCTCCATCAGTCATCACAGCAATTGGGGAGGTTGGTACTCTCAAACCCATGTTAGAGCTGAGGAAACAGGTTTACAGAGATGAACCAATTTGCCCAAGGTCAAACAGCAAGCATCGAGAGTGAGGATTTGAAAGCCTGTTGCTTCCATGATGCGATGCCATTCATATGAACCTTGCATTTTCTGTTTTGATTAGGAAAGTCTTCCTGTGTGAGAAGGACCATGAAGTGAATGTTAACAAATGGTATGATATATTCAGTGGATGTGTCTGTCTGTAATTCACTTGGGACTGAGCAATCCTCAAACTTTACTGTGTATACAGAGCACCCAGGAATCTCATTAAAATGCAGATTCTGATTCAGCAGGTGAGTGAAGCCTGGAGTGGAGCCCGAGATCCACATTTCTAACCAGCTCCCAGGTGATGCTGCTGCTGTTGATCTGTGGATATTTTGAGTAGCCAGGGGATACAGTGTTAAGTTTATAAAGGACTTGCTCATTTATGATCTCATTTGCTCCTCACCCAAACCCTGTGTGATATCCATTATTATTTCTACCTTCAAGATAGGGAAACTGAGAGTCTGATTAGAAATAGCTACCATTTTCAAGTGTCAGGCATTTCTAGGGACACAATAGCAAACAAGACAGATATGGTTCTTATTTAAAGAAATTGACAATCCAGGAAGGAAGACTCTGAATAATTACATTTGAAAAGCTGTGAGTGCCTCAAGGAATGTTGGTAAAATGGATGAATGGCTTGGGCTGTTGGTGTTGTGGTTCATCATAGGAGGAAGAGAAACAGGCTTGGGGCAGGAGAAGATGAGGTACTCAGTCCTGGACATTGTGGTGACATTCTAGTGTAGCTGTCTAGTAGGCAGGTCTGGGTCTGGAGTTTAGGAGAGTGATTCAGGCTGAGGAGAACTGAGAGTTTGAGAACCATCAGTGCAAAAGTGGTAGTTGAAGTTACAGAAGATTAGATTCAGGATACAGAAGATTGTGAAGCTGCCTAGGAGAGTTTAAAGTGTGAAGAGCCTAGAATAGGCTCCTAGTATGGGAACCTGCCTGGCCAATTATGGGTTGGCAGAGGAAGGGGAGCCCATGAAAAAGACCAAGAAATATTTGCCAGGGAGGTTGGAGGAAAGCCACAGAAGCCAAGGGAAAAGAGAGCCTCAAGGAAGGAGTGGTTCATCACTGATGATGGGATAAGCCCGTATCACGTGCCTCCTAATGCCACACGCCGAAGAGGACACAACATCTCTTCTGCGATACTGCTGCCCAAAAATGCATATCCAGAATCTAATCATGAGAAAACATCAGACAAACCCAAATTAAGGGACATTCTGCAAAACAAATGGACTGTATTTTTCAAAAAATATTTGCATCTTGAAAGACTAACAAATTGTTCCAGGTAAAAGGAGACTAAAGACACATGACAACTAGACGCACTATATGGTTATGGATTTGATCTTAGATCAGAAAAAAATTGCTATCAAAGACATTCTAGGAACAATTTACAAAATTTTTAAATGGGCTATCTATTAGATGAATTGCTATAGACTGAATGTTTGTGTCCTGCCCAAATTCACATGTTACATCCTAGCCCCCAATATGATGGTATTGGAGGTGGGGCCTTTGGGAAGTGATTAGGTAATCAAGGTGGAGCCCTCGTGAATGGGATTAGTATTCCTATAAAAGAGACCCCAGCGACCTCCCTTGCCCTCTTCCATCATGTGAGGACACAGCAAGAAGATGGTCGTCTGGGAGCCAGGAAGTGGCTCCTCACCAAACTGAATTTGCCAGCACCTTGATCTTGGACTCCCCAGCCTCCAGAACTGTGAGGGATAAATTTCTGTTGTTTATAAGCCACTCAGTCTATGGTATTCTGTTACAGCAGCCCAAACGGACTAAGACAATAGTATTGCATCAATGTTATTTTTCCAGAATTTAATAACTCTGCTGTGGTTCTGAAGTATTTAGGAGTGAAGGGTTGTGATATCTGCAACTTACTCTCCATGGTGCAGGAAAAAAAGACAAATATGTAAGGCAAAAAAAAAATTAATTGGGAATCTGGGTGAAGGAGACATTGGTAGTTACTGTACTATTCTTATAACTTTTCTTCACGCTCGAAAAATTTCAAAGTAAAATATTTAAAAAGAGAAAGGAGTGATATACACACTATCAAATTCTGTGGAGAAGTCAGGAAAAATAAAGGTCCAAAGTGTCCATTTGATTTAGCAATGTGGATTAAGCCTGGAATTCATGGCACTTAAATTCTAGAAGGAAACCCGTAAGTGAATATATAATTACAAATTGGAGTAGGGGGTGGAAAAAAAAGAACAGGGTGGATATAAGAGAAAAACATGGATGTAATTAGTGCTTTGGTCAAACCAGTTCTAGTGGAGTAGAGGAGGCAAAACCCAGACTGCGATGGAGTGAACAAGGGAGGCGAGGATGTGGAAACCGGGAGAGAAGACGCCGTCTTTAAGAAGCTTGAGTAAAGAGCAGGGAGGCAAAAGGAACAGCCGCTAGTGGGAGAGGTGGGATCCGGATGGAAAAGGCGAGACAGGGAAGGTTGGGAAGAGGTTACATTTGCACAGGGTGTGAAATGATGGTCAGGGGTTTCCAGGAAGGTGGAACATGCATGTTCTATACAGGGGAGCAAGGATGGGCGTTGAGAAAGTTGCTGTGTCTAGAGCATGGCATGTGTGCTGGTGGGTGGTGGAAGCGGCAGCTGAGAAAGCAGGTAGGGGCTAGATTTAGAAGAACCTTGGTTTCCAGGCTGAATACCTTGACCTTTGCCTGAAGAGGTTAAACCTCTTGTCTGGTGTCTCAGCCAGAAGATAGCTTCCAAAACTCCTCTACACAGAGGAAAATGTGTTTTATTAAGTGCTCCCAGGTACTCACACCAGAAGCCAATGTACCGCTCTTGCCACTGCCCCTCCTTCAGTCCCCACACCCAAAGGGCCATGAAGCCTGTCAGTTCCACCTTGTAAATATGTGTCTGTTCACAGTTCTCCACCTCTACTGCCACCATCCTGGTCAAACACCGTCATCGTTCTCCTAGCTGATCCCCTGGCGGCAACCCCTTCTCCGCTCACCAGATGACATGATATTTAACAATGCAAATGGACCCCTATCACCCCATCTCCTCCACTTTCTCCAAAATTATTCAACGACTTCCTTTTGTAATTCAGGAGAAAAATGTCAAGATCTTTAACATGGCCAGTCAGGTTCTACATGTTCAGGCTTCTGCCTCTCTCTCCAGTCTTACTTTGTCCCATCCTTCCTCTTCTCTGCTCAGCTCCAAACGCATTCATCTTTTGGGTTTTCGATTCTTTGATGGGGCAAAGCTCTTTTCTGACTCCGGGTCTTTGCTCTTTCTTGCTCTTTCCTCTGCCTGGATCTCTCACTTCCCCACCCAGATCCTTTACCTCGTAAACCCCTGTATTAGTTTGCTAGGGCTGCCATAACGAAGTACCACAGACTGGGGGGTTTAAACGACAGAAATTAATTTTCTTACAGTTCTGGAGGCTAGAAGTCTGAGATCAACCTGTCAGCAGGTTGGTTTCTTCTAAGGTCTCTCTCCTGGGCTTGTGATGGCCTCCTTCTCCCCGCATTCTTACATGGTCTTCCCCCCGTGTGTGTGTCTGTATCTAAATTTCCTCTTCTTCTAAGACACTAGTCATATTGGATCAAGGCCCACCCTAATGACCTCATTTTAACTTAGCGACCTCTTTAAAGACCCTGTCTCCAAATACAGTCACATTCTAAGGTCCTGGAGGTTAGGGCTTCAACATATGAATTTTGGGGGGACATAATTCAGCCCATAACTACTCTTCTCAGTGTTTAGGTTGCAGCTTAAATGTCCCTTCCTCGGGAAAGCATTCCCTTACTCCGTCCAATCCAAGTTAGATTTCTTGTTATTCTTGTATATAGCACTCTGGGTTTTTTTCCTCTCCAATACCTATTTAATTTTGTAACTGCGTATTCATGTATGGGTCTCCACCTAGAATTTAAGTGCCGTGAATTCAAGGACCATATCTTTTCTGGTCACTGCTATATCCCCAGCATCTGGCACAGTCCCTGGCCCACAGTAAGCAGTCAATGCAAATTTGTTGAATGAATGAACATAAAGTCCAGAGACTACACAGAATCTAGCAACTTTGCATCTAGTTAAACTGAGACCAAACCATTGAAAGGAAAGATGATTCTTACCTGTGTTTAAAGATCTGCAGGATGAGTGATTTCACACTAACCCTTAGTACCCCCACTGCAGCCTTTTGGCATGAAATGTGCAAACTGTGACCGGAAATTGATTCACGCTCAGAGATAGGCAGCTGAGGAAAACAGATTTGTAAAATTATTGCTGATGTGTGCTGTGACATAGCCCAGTGTGACACCACAGGCCAGTGTATGACCAAAACTAAAGATATTGGGCTTTTTGCTTAAAAAATAGGAACATTCAACCTTAAGCAGGGATTCAGAACAAATAGGATTCTTGTTCAATTGTTTTAGATGTTGGGATTTAGACTTGATTTGAATTGGTTTTCTAGGTGGATCCATTTTCAAAATTTAACATTTGGTAAGGTTTAGGGCATCAGTACAGTTTTACTTTAGCTTCTGGTTCACAGACAGTGTCTGGAAGATCACTGTGAGTCCCAGGCATTCTCAGGCAAGATCATAAATCCCAGTAATCCTCTCACTAGAAGGTCCTGGAGAATTATTTTATCCAGTCCTCTGCCTGCAAAGGGTCATTTGATTTGTCTGGGGCAGATTTTTCATTTATTTTTATTTATTTAGCAAATATTTATTCAGTGTTTACTCTCTGCCAAGCATCATGAGTTAACAAAGAAGGGTAAGATATAATATCCACTCTCAAAGTTGCTTCTTGTCGGCAAAAGTCAAATCTTGGTCTTATTTTCTCTTACACAGCGCCTGGTCCAGTTGTGGCAGTAATGACAGTGCAGTGATATTTGTCATTTTTTGGTGCCCAGTATTAGAATCTCCATCCTACCTTTGGAAAATTTCCCATTACATGAGTCTTAGGGGGAGGTGGGGCCCTTCCTTCACTACAGGAGCTCCAAGGATGAGGTATTGCCTTCCCAATGTCCTTTGCAGCTCAGATGTGAGCATTTGACCTAGACTTAGCCAATTAGATGCACATGTGTGAGACTTTGAAATGGGAGCAGTGTTATGCAGAAGTAGGGGCAGTGGAGGATCTATTTTGGAGATGGCATGAGCAGCAATGGCTTTCTGAAGGCCAATGATAGTGCCAAAGGCAGCACTCAGTGCCCAGGGCCAGTAGGGGCAGAGATCTGAGCTGTGATACCCTCGGTTCAGTGGCTGTTGCAGTCTTGTCCTCTCTGAACTGCTCTTGTCACTTGCATTCGGCAGTGGTCATGGCTGCTGGCCAGGTTGCCTTTATGCCTACCCACTTGCCAGGCCTGGCTCTCCAGACTTCTTGGTGATTCTGTGAGCTCCCCATCATCCCCAGAATGCTTAAAGGAGGCAGAGTTGGTTTCTGTTGCTTGCAACTAGGAAGCCTGACTTGTGTAAACTCTTGGGCCACGAACCCAGGACTAGCCATAACTTTCTTACTTTTCCATAATTCAATTTAATTTGTATTCTGAACTCCCATTATCATGGGTAGTAGATGTATAATCTCAGTCAATTCAGCATCTCTTCTCTCCACCTATCTTTCTTTAAGGTAACATCTAAAAGTAATTTTTAATATTATAAGAGCACAGAAGCATGAAAAATAGAGGAAATGCCACAGATAATCCCACGATTCTAATTCAACAACTATTACTTGCACCTTCTTCATCTCTTTCATGTGTAAGTTTTTACAAAGTTACAAATAAACTTAATGCAAATCATTCTGTATGCTGCTTAGCACATTTAAATTAATATTATTGGATCAACATTTTTCCTTGTGACTTCTGGCATTCATAATTACAATTAAGAATTTTATTATATAAATTTTATATATTTTTAAAAATTAAGAGGAGTGACATCAGCAACATGGTGGAATGAGCTGTCCCCTTTGTCTCTCCCTTCAAACTACAACTAAATGGACATTCATTGATCAGCAGAGGATGCTCACACAGCACATCAGGATGCCTGAGAGACCCACACAGCTATACATCTGAAGGGGATGGACTACTCCAAGGGAGGCGGTAGAGATAGATGACCACTCTCTGGCCCCTGGAAGCCCTCTACATGTGTGTGACTGCTCTTCTGGCTGGAGTTCCCATAGCACCACTGTGGCCCAGAGCATGGGAGCACATCTTGGCGGGACTCTGGGAGTAGGCAGCAGCAGCCCTGAGCCCTGACATGATTGCTTTCCCACTCAGTGGGAGAGCCCACATGGCTGCTGCAGTCCCAAGGAGTGGCCCAGGCTTGGACAGGCACAGCTGAAAGGGATCACAGCGAACTCAGAATACACAGTTCCTGCTCCCCCTCCCTCCAGTGGCAGCAGGTGGAATCTGTGATCAAGTACTATCACTATGCAAAAGCACAGATCCACCCCATCAAATAGTATGAAGAAGTATATTAATATTCCAGACCATAAAGACAAATACCCAGAAATCAATCCTGAAGGCACAGAAATCTACAATCTAAATGACAGAGAATTCAAAATAGCTGTCATAAACTGAAGGAGTTACAAGAGAACTCAGAAAGGCAGTTCAATGAAATCAGGAACAAAATTAATGAACAGAGGGAATTCTTCACAAAAGAGATTGAAGCTATAAAGAAAAACCAATCAGAAATGTTGGAAATGAAAAACACAATGATGACATAAAGAAAAATCTGCAGTCCTTAAATAACAGAGCTGATATTATGGAGGATAGAAGTAGCAGTTTAGAGGACAGAAATATACAAATGCTGCAGATGGAGGAGAGAGAACTAAGACTAAAAAGAAATGAAATTCTCTGAGAAATACCTGACTCAATTAAGAAATGCAACATAAGGGTTATAGGTGTTACAGAGGGAGAAGAGAGGGAAAAAGGAGCAGAGAACTTGTTCAAAGAAATAATAGCTGAGAACTTCCCAAACCTTGGGAAGGAGCTGAAATTACAAGTAAAAGAAGCTAATAGAACTCCTAATTACATCAATATAAAAAGACCTTCTCCATGGCATATATTAATAGAACTGGAAAAAGTCAATGAGAAGGAAAAAATATTAAGGGCAGCAAGGCAGAAGAAAATAACCTACAAAGAAACCCCTATCAGGCTTTCAGTGGATTTCTCAGCAAACCTCACAGGATAGGAGAGAGTGGAATGATATATTCAAAATTCTGAAAGACAAAAACTTTCAGCAGAGAATACTCTTTCCAGCCAAAATGTCCTTCAGATATAATGAATAAATAAAAACTTTACCAGATAAACAAAAATTGAGGGAGTTCATTGCCACAAGACACCCCCCCCACCACCACTTACAAGATATGATCAAGAAGGCTCTCATACCTGGAAAAAAAAGGGTTTACAAAGCCTTGAGCAAGGAGATAAAGAGGCAGACAAAATCAGAAAATTGCGACTTAGTATCAGAACAGACTAGCAAACACTTATAACATTAAAGATAAAGAGAAGGAAAACATCAAGAATAAATATAATCCCTTTATTCTAACCACAAACTCAGAACACAAAATGGAATAAATTGTGACAACAATAACTTAGAAAGGGGAGAGAAAAGAGATGGAACCTGCTTAGACGAAGGGAATAAAAGGCTATCTGAAAATGAACTATGTCATCTGCAAGATCTTTTACACAAACCTCACGGTAACCATTAAATAAAAAGTCAGAACAGACGAAAATGAGAAATAAAGAGAAAACTGAGAAGTGCATCATAGAGCACCACCAAACTGAATTGGCAGTCAGAAATACATGGGACAAGAAATAAGGGAAATACAGAACAACTGGAAAACAAGTGATAAAATGGCAGCATTAGGCCCTCATATGTCAATAATCACTAAATGTAAATGGAATGAATACTCTACTCAAAAGACACAGAGTGGCTGGGGACGGCCCCATGGCATAGTGGTTAAAGTTCTGCATGCTCTGCTTTGGTGGCCCAGGTTTGCAGGTTCAGATCCTGATCCTGATCCTGGGTGTGGACCTACTCTGCTCATCGGCCATGCTGTGGAGGCATCCCACATACAAAAAATAGAGGAAGATTGGCACAGATGTTAGCTCAGGGCTAATCTTCCTCAGGCAGAAAAAAAGAGAAAGATTGGCAACAGATGTTAGCTCAGGGCAAGTCTTCCTCACCAAAAAAAACCCCACCCAAAACACTATGCTGCCTCCAGGAAACCCATCTCAGCTCTAAAGACAAACACAGGCTTAGAGTGAGGGGATGGAAGATGATACTCCAAGCTAATGGCAAACTAAAGAAAGCAGGTGTTGCCAAACTTATATTAGACAAGGTAGACTTCGAGATAAAAAAGACAATGAGAGACAAAGAGAGGCAGTATATAATGATAAAAGGGACACTCCACCAAGAGGACATAACACTTATAAATATACATGCACCTTATGAAAGGTAATATAATAAACATTATAAAGGCCATATATGGCAAAGCCACAGCCAACATCATACTCAACAAGAAAAAACTGAACGCCATCCCTCTGAGAACAGGAACAAGACAAGGGTGCCCACTCTTACCACTCTTATTCAACATAGTATTGGAGGTTTTGGCCAGAGCAATTAGGCAAGTAAAAGAAATAAAATGTATCAAAATTGGCAAGGAAGAAACTTTTGCTGTTTGCCAACGACGTGATTTTATATATAGAAAACCCTAAAGAATCCATTGGAAAACTATTAGAAATAATTAACAACTACAGCAAAGTTGCAGGGTACAAAATCAACTTACAAAAATCAGTTGCATTTCTATACTCTGATAATGAACTAACAGAAAGAGAACTCAAGAATACAATCCCATTTACAATTGCAACAAAAAGAATAAAATATCTAATATTAAATTTAACCAAGGAGGTGAAAGACCCAAGCAATGAAAACTATAAGACATTACTGAAAGAAATTGATGATGACATAAAGAAATGGAAAGATATTCCACGCACATGGATTGGAAGAACAAACATAGCCAAAATGTCCATACTACCGAAAGCAATCTACAGATTCAGTGCAATCCCAATCAGAACCCCAATGACATTCTTCAC
The DNA here is from genome assembly GCF_021613505.1 of Equus quagga. Taxonomy (NCBI): domain Eukaryota; kingdom Metazoa; phylum Chordata; class Mammalia; order Perissodactyla; family Equidae; genus Equus; species Equus quagga. Next base: position 78,246,557 of record NC_060281.1, read on the forward strand.
AGAAATAGAGCAAAGAATCCTAAAATTCATATGGGGCAACCAAAGACCCCGAATTGCTAAAGCAATCCTGAGAAAAAAGAACAAAGCTGGAGGCATCACAATCCCTGACTTCAAAATATACTTCAAATCTATAGAAATCAAAATAGCATGGTACTGGTACAAGAACAGACACACAGATCAATGGAACAGAACTGAAAGCCCAGAAATAAAACCACACATCTACAGACAGCTAATCTCCGCCAAAGGGGCTAAGAACATACGATGGAGAAAGGAAAGTCTCTTCAATGAATGGTGTTGGGAAAGCTGGACAGCCACATGCAAAAGAATGAAAGTAGATCACTAATTTATACCATACACAAAAATTAACTCAGAATGGATTAAAGACTTGAAGATAAGACATGAAACCATAAAACTCCTAGAAGAAAATACAGGCAGTACACTCTTTGACGTTGGTCTTAGAAGGATTTTTTGAATAACGACATCTACTCAAGCAAGGGAAACAAAAGAAAAAATAAACAAATGGGACTTCATGAGACTAAAGAGCTTCTGCAAGGTGAAGGAAACCATGAACAAAATGAAAAGACAGCCCACCAAGTGGGAGATAATATTTGCAGAACATATAAAAATCTGACAAGGGGTTAATATCCAAAATACATAAGGAACTCATACAACTCATCAGCAAAAAAAAAAAAAACCTGATCAAAAAGTGGGCAGAGGATATGAACACACTTTTTTCCAAAGAGGATATACAGATGGCCAACAGGCACATGAAAAGATGTTCAACAACACTAATCATCAGGGAAATGCAAATCAAAACTACAATGAGATATCATACATGTTACAATGGCTATAGTTACCAAGACAAAAAACAACAAATGTTGGAGAGGATGTGGAGAAAAGGGAACCCTCATACACTGCTGGTGGGAATGCAAACTGGTACAGCTATTATGGAAAACAATATGGAGATTTCTCAAAAAGTTAAAAATAGAAATACCGTACGGCCCAGCCATTGCACTACTGGGTATTTATCCAAAGAACTTGAAATCAACAATTCAAAGAGACTTATGCACCCCTATGTTCATTGCAGCATTGTTCAAAATAGCCAAGACATTGTGGAAGCAACCCAAGTGTCCATCGACTGATGCGTGGATAAAGAAGATGTGGAATATATATACAATGGACTGCTACTTGGCCATAAAAAAAGACAAAATCATTCTCATTTGCAACAACATGGATGGAACTTGAGGGTATTATGTTAAGTGAAATAGGCCAGACAGAGAAAGACAAACACCATAAGATTTCTTTCACTCATATATGGAAGATAAGTACATGGACGAAGAGAACAGATTAGCTGTTCCTGGAGGGGAAGAGGGTTGGGAGTGGGCATAAGGGGTAAAGGGGCACACATAATATGGTGACTGACAATAATGTACAACTGACTTTTCACAATGTTATAAACTATTATGACCTCAATAAAATAAAAAAAATATATAAGGTCAATTACTACACGAAAAAACCCCTAAAATCTACGGAAGAATTGAAACAATAGTACAGTGAGCACCCATATACCCCCCACATCAATTGTTAACATTTTGCTAGATTTGCTTTCCATATGTCTCTCTTATGTACCTTTATGTTTTCCCTTTGAATTATTTGAAAATAAGTTGCAGAAATTATGGTATTTTACCTCTTAATAGTGCAGCGTGTGTTTTCCTGAGTAAAAGGACTTTCTCCTACATAATCGCAAAACCGTTATCACAGTTTAAGAAAATTCACAACAATTTCCTACTACCATCTAAAATTTAGTCCATATTTTAAAGTTCCCAGTCATCCCAAGGACGTCTCTTATAGCTGGGTTCTGAGAGCCTGACTCCTTTTTTAAGTTCCAGGAGGTTTAAATAATATCAGAGTTTTGCAGGGGTGAGGGGCGAGGCATGCAGTTCTCTCTGGGAGGAAGTCTGTCAGACTGTTTCATGTGCCTGCATCCTAGCCATTTCCCCTCTTGGTTCTTGCTGGCTCCTTGGGCGATCAGAGCACAGATCCCCAGCACTCAGCTTCCCAACTGAGGTTTCTATTGATATTTGGGTGGGGGGTAGGTACTCCCCAATGCCCAAGCTGTCCCCTTTTCCCTTCCTCTTTTATCTCTTCTGGAAGGCAAGAAACTCTGGTCTGCCTCTTTGTGTTTGTTTTCCTCAGGCCCAAGTCCCTTTAAGGTTCAGGCTTTGAAAACTTAAAAGCCTTTTTTCTGCTTTCATGGTCTGACCATGGTCTGACCTGTTAAACAGAGAATGGTCATGGAATTACAGGACATACTGGTGGTGGGAGAAAAGAATGTCAGTTAATCTTTCAAAATATTATCCTGGCTTATTTGTTCTGTGCTGACATTAGCACATGTATTTAGCTGTTATGCCCCAGGATGGCCATACTGGATGTTAAAACATTAAAATGCCTCTGAACTAGACCACTAATCCTATCATCCTAAAAGACAACTTTTCCTTGTGTATATTTTCTTCATCTTTCTCATATGTATATTTTTAGATGTTTATGAATATAATTAATGCATTGGCATATTAATCCTATACAGTGATAAAAAGCCACTGTCCTGAGCCCCCTGTCCCCCAGGCAGCCCCAGCCTCTCCCCTGGGACACTTCAGACCTCTAGCAGCCAGTGGGTAAATGCCTAGCAGAACAGAGTACCCCCAGGACCCTGTCTGAATCCCTTCTGATGGGTGAGTGCCAAGACTTCCAGCCTGTTAAATGTCTTGAATAGCCCCGAGGAGCAAATGTAAATTGGATCATATCACCCTCCTGCTTAAAACCCTTCACTGGCTTCCCGTCTCACTCAGAACTAAGTTCCAACTGCTTCACGGGGCTCACAAGGCATTACAAGGTCTGGCCCTTGCTTTCCTCCTTAGCTTCTTACTATTTTCCCTCCTGCTTCCTATCCTGCCTCCTGCTACCCATGTCCTAGCCGAACTGAACTCATTTGTTCCGTAAAAACTCCATGCTCTTTTTGGAATCTGGGTCTTCTCAAGTGTTCCCTCTGCCTAGAGTTGCCTCACTAATTGCTACTGACCTTTAGGGCTTAGGGTAAGTGTCATTTGCTCTGGGAAGTGGTCCATCAACCTTCTTGGTCTGGGTTCAGGCCTCCTGTAGCTCTTTGATTTTCTTTTTTTGGAGAATTTATCATAACGATTTCTTCTTATTGCTGCTCTCTTCCCATTAGGACTCTGAGCTCCAGAAGGCCAGCGTCCATGCTTATCTTGCTCATCATTTTACCCAAAGTGTCTAGCCTTGTACTAAATGTTCACTGGAAGAAATAATGAAGTTTGCTCACGCATTCATAAACATGTACGTGTATATACGTTTATTCATACACATCCACACATGAGAGCATGAACAGATGGGAATCAGAAAAAGGGGACCATCTGGAATGTGGCTAAAAATGGAATGATGCCACCTCAGGTGTCTGAATGGGAACACTGGTGTTTGCGTGTAGGAGGAGATAACTTGAAATCTAGTAGCCTGGTGAAAGGAAGTTAGCAGAACTGATATGGACGGGGATGGAAGATTGTTTTACAGATAATTCACATCCTAGATGCCTTATCATGGCGTCCTAAGGCCTGTTAGAGATAGAAGTTTAGGGAAAAACTTGGGTTGCCTGTACCTTTACAATGTGAAGGAAGCAGGAAAATAAACATAGGCAATCTGCCCTCCATGCCCCTGAATCCATCAGCAGAGCAAAGAGACTCCTTTCTCTTGTCACTATGGGAGATAAGGCATTCGAGATCGATATTTGACCCAAGGTCATTAAAAACATAATAATGAGGCTGCACCCCAACATGTTTTTCCGCCTATCAGTGCTTCTTGTCTACCACAGATGCTGGCTCCTCATCCTGCAAAGTCCCATCTGTTTCATAAAGGTTGGCCAACCTGTCGTAAGCAATGGCTGCTTAGCCACTTGGGGAACAAATGTTCTGTTTGTGCTGTAATCATGGGGAGCCTGCATGGAGGTGGTGTCTGCCTCCAACCAGCTAACAAAGTGGTCCCTGAGGGTGGGGCCAGTTCGGGCAGGGTGTTTTAAGAAAGCCAGTGACTGGCTAGCCAGGGCTTGGCATGAGGGGATGCTTCTCAAGGAGCTAGTTTTCACTTGTACCATAATATATAGAAGGGTTTGTTCATTTATTCCCTTACTCACCCTTTCGGAGGAGTTGCAAGCTTAAATTCCAGCAGGGAATGGATGTAATATATGAAGCGTGGTGAATGACGAGAGGTATGTGTCGAACTAGAGAGTAAATGTCCCATGGAAATGAGGCAGCTGTTTTTCAGCTCCGGCCAGTTGTTTCCCTGGGATAGGTTTGTATTAGTGCTTTTCAGATATTCCAGTTTCCCTCCTGCAGTGGCCCTCGCTGCAGGGGCTTTATAGTCCCACCCTGTTGGCTTTGGCCAATGAAATGTGGGTAGAAGAAGTTTGTGTCGCTTCTGGGTAAAAGCAGTGAGAGAGTGCATGATTTGCCGTGTCTCATTTTCCTTCTGCCACCATGACTGTCAGCGTTCCGGATAGAACTCAGGGAGCAGAGCCACAGCCTGCCCACAACGGAAATGTGGTGTGAGTGAGAAACCAATCTGAGATTTTGGTGGTGTTACTGTAACATTGCTCGCCTGTCCTGACTCATATATGCAGTATTGCCAAATCTTTGTATATTGTTTTTAAAAAGAAGCCAGAAATCTAGCCTTTCTGTGAAAAAAAAAAAAAAAAATATATATATATATGTGTGTGTGTGTACGTATGTATATAAAGTTTTGTAGTAAATTCAAATTGTAAAAAAAAAAGCATTGGGAGGATGGGTCAAAAAAACATATGTGGGCCGTTGGTGTCCTACCTCTGGGCCAGGTACTAGGCACATTGTGATAAATAAAACAGACATGCTCCTTACTTCATGGGGCTTACAGTCAAATGGAGGAAATGAACATTAGACAAAAGAAATGCAAGAGTAATTATTGAGTTGTCCTTGCAATAAGTACTACAAAACACAAGTATAGGGTTCAGAGAGAGCTATCCCAGGGAAATTAACCTAGCGGAGGGTCAGGAAAGGCTTCACTAGGAGATGAGAAGGACTTGGCCAGGGCCGGCCTGGTGGCGCAGCAGTTAAGTTCACATGTTCTGCTTTGGTGGCCCGGGGTTCGCCAGTTCGGATCCTGGGTGTGGACATGGCACCGCTTGGCAAGCCATGCTGTGGCAGGCGTCCCACATATAAAGTAGAGGAAGATGGGCACAGATGTTAGGTCAGGGCCAGTCTTCCTCAGCAAAAAGAGGAGGATTGGCAGCAGATGTTAGCTCAGGGCTAATCTTCCTCAAAAACAACAAAAAAAGGAAAGACTTAGCCAGATGAGGGGGGTAGCAGTGGGGTTGGGGGTAGGTGAGAAGGGCTGGGTGAAAGGCCTTGAGCAGACAAGTAAGAACTCTGACCCTACCTAACTCAGAATTTGAGGAGCTGAAAGAAGTTTAGTGTAGCTGGAGCTCCAAGAGGCAAGAGATGAGGCTTAAGTGGTGAGCAGGTCCTTGTAAGTTGTGAAAAATAGTTTGGGCTTCAGCTTAAGGCTAATAGGGAGCCAATGAATGATTCTTAGCAGGGGAGTGTCATATTCTGAAGCTGTGGGAAAGTAATATTTATTTAATCATTTATTCTCTTATGGACTTTTTTTCTCCTTCTTCTCCCCAAAGCCCCGCAGTACATAGTTGTATATTCTAGTTGTAGGTCCTTCTGGTTGTGCTATGTGGGACACTGCCTCAGCATGGCTTGATGAGTGGTGCCATGTCCGCGCCCAGGATCCGAACCAGCGAAACCCTGGGCTGCCAAAGTGGAGTATGCGAATTTAACCACTCAGGCAGGGGGCCAGCCCCTCTTTTATGGATTTATTTGGCAGATCTTGGCGTGTCCACTCTGTGGCAGGCATTGTGCTAAGCACAGGAAATGCAAAGATAAATTCTGCCCTCAAGGAACTCATAGCTTAACTTAATAAGGTTGATAACACATAAACACAGCTATAAGTAAAAGTAGAAAGTGGTGTATGCCACATTCATTCATTCACTTTTTTATTCAACACACATTTATTGAGCACTGACACATATGTGCCAGGCACTTTTTATATACACGGGGTATATAGTAAGCAAGACGTCATGGAGCTTACAATTTAGGTCACCTCATAAGGCAAAGTTTCCGTATTCCTAAAATGGGAAAAGTATTCACATCACAACAAAATCGTGGTGATGTTTACATGAGAGAAAATGCTTAGCATAATGTCTGGAAGACAAGTGCTCTATAGAAGACAGCTGTTTACTATTACTATTGTCGTTGTTGTTTGCCTCATGCAAGGGAAGAATTCCTAAGATCAATATGATTAGAGGTATTGGATGTAGAAGGAGTCAAGCCCGGGGAAAATGAGTGGCTCCAGAGAGACTAGAACTAATCAGGGGTGGCAGGTGTGTGCATGCACATGGTCACACACATGCTCACATGCACATTGGGAAAGTCACTGTAGCATACCTTTGACAAGTGGAAATTTCAAGATCATGATTGACAGGTAATATGACTTTCCCTTTCCCTGAGCTAGGAGAGGAAGGGAGAATACGGAGAATGAGGCTGAATGGAAAAGCTGATGCATGGAGAGATTTATAGGGAACAAAGGAAGTAGGTACACAGTCATTTCCTGCCTGATTCTGAATGTGTGCTCATTCGGTGTGCATAACCATTGTCAGGAGGGCCGTAATCCTTTCTGAACTAATAAGGTGAAGAGAAATAAAAAATTCCCAAAAGTTTGTTGTCTCTGCTAAGGCCCTGCGATGTCAGACTAAGTCAGGTGCGCAGATGAGTACACTCAGGCTGAGTTAGAAAGTGCTTTCTGAATTGGAAGTCGGGGCTTCCAATGATGGGGGCAGCTGTTTTAGTTGACGTTGAAAAGCTGGCAATTATTTTGACACTGAACACATTTTTCTAAGTGTTTGGTAATAATACGGTGATAGATGCTATATTATAAACTAGATTGTAAATATATCATGTGTACACACATGTATATACATACTTTGCTAAAACATAGAGTAGTGCTGTCCAATAGGTATATGACAACCACATATATCATTAGAATTTTTCTAGTAGTAACATTATAACAGTAAAAGAAACATGTGAAACTAATTTTAATAGCATTTTATTTAACATAATATATCCGAAGTGAAATGTTATATTTCAACATGTAATCAATATAAAAATTATTAATTAGATATTCTACATTCTTTTTTTCATATTGAGTCCTTGAAATTCAGTGTGTATTTTATACTTACAGCACATGTTAATTCTGATCAACCGCATTTCAAGTGCTCAGTAGCTGTGTGTACCTAATGGCTCCCACTATAGCACAGAATATAGGACAGTGACTTTCAAACGTTTTTGACCAGAGTAAGAAACACAAACACACACACGTATTGTAAAAATGAAGCAAAACTTTTGTGAAATAATAATCATACTATGAATCTTGCACTCTGATGTTTTCTATTCGGTTCTATTTAATTTTTTTAAAAATGCTGATCATGACCCACTAAATTGATTTTATGACCAGCTATGGTGGAGGCCTGCAGTTTGAGAACCACTGATATGGACAGCCTGTGGGGTTACGTCTTGAATGGGAGGTTAAAGGGATAGGTTCTAGTGTTAGTGCTTAAGGCAAAACTCTTGTGTGGCTAAAATTACCTTAAATTGCCCTGGGTCTTTACAAGGGTGAAAGGCAAGAATTAACTTATCTTGTTTCTCTTTGCGTTTTGAATGTGACCTTCCTTTCTCTGAGGCATTGAGGCCAAATTCTAGTGTGATTGGTTTTAAGAGCTGCAGGATAAATTTTTCTCTTACTCACAATTGAATTCAAGTAAGGTAAATGTGTGTGTGTTGCCAATACACTGGATACAATATCTGTTTAATTGATTTATATATTATACTTCTATATACATGTAAAATCTTCCTAGGTCCAAGTTATGGCCTTGAGGTGAAGGACGTGAACCACCTGAAGTTGTATGCAACTTAAAAATATTACTTATTGTCTTCCAAAAGGTTTTTGTTCCTCCAAAAGCTAAGAGGATAGAGTGGTGTGGACCAACAACTTTCAGGGTTCTGAGAGGGTAGTCCAGTGTTCTCAGCAGGAAGTGATTTTGTACACCCTACCCCCCTGCGACCTGCAAGGGGATATTTGGCAATGTCTGGAGACAATTTTGATTGTTACAGCTAGGTGAGGGGGATGCTGCTGGCATCTAGTGGTTAGAGGCCAGGGATGCTGCTTAAATATGCTAGAATGCACAGGACAGCCCCCACAACAAAGAATATTATCCCAAATTGTCAGTAGTGCCTAGTTGAGAGACCCTGGGATAGCCTTATTGTTCTTTTCTGCCTGTGTCCTTAAAATAAATTCCACTTTGTTTATACCACCCTGAGTTCTCTCTCCCTCAGCTAATAATGCTAGCTAACATTTATTGAGTGTTTACTATATGCTAGTACCATGTTAAGCCTTTTCTAGACATTATCATATTTAATCTTCAAAACCAAATTTATAAGGCAGGAACTATTATTAGCTCATTTTATCCATGGAGAAACTGAGGCTTAGAGACTCAGTTAACTTGCCCAAGACAAGAGTCAAGGTCATGAACCCAGAAAGTTTGGCTTCAGAGCTTAAGCTCTTAACTATTATGTATAGAGACAAAGGCCAAAAAGCTGTAGAAGGGAGCCACAAAAACTCCAAAGGCTCAGTAGCTTTGGAAGGGGAGCATTTAACTTAGGAGCACAAACCCCGCATGCCACAATAGCAACAGAAGATAATACCATTTTAGAGTCCAGTAATCATAATAACATTTTCAAGTGTTTACTGTGTCCAGTACATCTATGCCATGCAAAAAACTTGGCTTATGAGGCTGGCTTTATTATTATCCCTGTTTTACAGATGAGGAAACCAATGTACAGAGGAGTGAAGTAAATGCCACAGAGCTAGTAAATGGCAGCCTTGACTTCATCCCAGATGGTCTGGCTCAAAATCTGTGCATTTTCCCATCATGGTAGTATAGGGGAGGAAGACATTTCCTCTACCTGCTCTTGGTTCTTCTGGCTGGAGAACAAATTAAATTCACTTGAGACAGAATAACAGGAGAAAATGAAACAAAGCTTTATAACATGTATACATGGGAGAGGCTCAGGCAGCCTGAGCAACTCACCAAAATGGCTGAAGCCACCACCTTAAATATCATCTTCAGCTAAAGACAAAGGAGGATGTTGTGGGTAGGGGGAGTCAGTTACAGGAGATTACCAGAAAAGTATAGTAAACAGGAGTCAGGTTATTATGGAGACTTGAGTCCTTGCCTTCCACATTGATAAGAGTTTCTGGAGATAAGGTCATCCCTCCTTCCTGGCACAGAGAGGGAGACAGGTTTACAGATGGAGATTTCCTTTACAATGCAAATGTCTCTTAACAAAAGGTAAATAAATTCTACTTTTCAGAGTTTCTTTCCTGTCTGCAGTTTTTAAAAGCAGCCAGCCCCAAATAATCCCCATGCCAAAGAGATATATCTTGGGGTGGCCAATTCCAGTTCCCCACACTAGGCTACCTCTCAGTTCAAATGAGAAGAAACATTTACAGTGTCGAAAGTAAGTCAAGACTCTTATGTTTTAGAAGATGGAAATTAAAAGAAGGGGCCTGGAGAAGGAGTGAACAATATGAGCAAAGATTTGAAGGTATGAAAATGCAGGTTCAAATTCAGGGAGTCCATTAATGCTGCTGTGTCTGGGATGGGGGGATGGATGCCTCGGGTGCTTGACTTAAGCCTGAAACGACAAAGTGGAGCTAAAGTGAAGGAATCTTGAAGTCCATGGTGAAAGTGTGAGGCTTATTGTGTTGGTCTAGGAGAGCCAAAGGTTTTTGGGCAGAGGAGTGAAGATTATGGTTATGCATGTTAGAAAGAGAGTCCCCTGTGACAGCACAGAGCATGTATTGGGACAGTGAGGAAGTGGTGTCAGGGAGACCTGCCAGGTGATACTGACCTTGGCCAGAGGGAAGGCCATAGTGAGGATCTGAGAAACGTTTCAGAGATAGAAACGTTTGGCTCAGCATATGGCTGGATTTAGGAATGAGAGAGAGAGGAGGTAAAAATGAAGGTAAAATCCTAGATAGGGATTGGGTGGTTGCTGAATCTTGGAAAGAAATACAGCAAATAGGACAATAAAGAATGTAATGTTTAAGAGTAAAAGTAATACAACATGATTTTTGAATGTGGTGGAGTAAAATTTTCCAATCCCAATCCCCAGGAGTAACCCACTTTCATCTTTTTGTGAAAACGTGTGTGCGTGCGTGTGTGTGTGTGTGTGTGTGTGTGTGTGTGCATTAGTCTTGGATTATATTATTCTGCAACTTTTTTTTTTCTAGGAAGATTGGCCCTGAGCTAACATCTGTCTGCAACTTTTTTTCCACAATATATTATGAACCAAACCAATTCATATACACTTACAACATTGTTATTAATGGCTACCTAGTATTTCACTGTATGAGTGTATTAAGATTCATTTAGCCAACTGACCATTGATGGAAATATGGGTAGTTTCCAGTTTTTGTGGGCTTTTTTCTTTTTATTACCAAATAAGCAATGAATGTTTTTGTATATTTTTGGATTTTTGTGCCAGTGAATTTATAGGATAATTTTTTGGGGGTAGAATTGCTGGGTCAAAGGTTAAGCACATTTAAAATTTTGTGAAAAAATACTAATGACCCCAAAATCAATTAGTAACACAGGTTAGGACTGTGAAGAAAAGTGACAACTAGAGATGAGCCAAAAGCAGAGCTATGAAAATTGTAAGCCTTCATAATGATTTAAGATAATAAACTATGCTTCAAATCTAAATAAACACATTAATTATAAAAGGTTCTCAATGTATTGTGAAAGTGTATATATAGCACATAAAAACACAATTCCGTCTTAAATTTACTGTAAAACTAATACATTAGCTATGATAAATATTAATTAAACGTCCACATGATAATCTCTCTTGCCTCTTTAAAGTTAGAAGGGCTTTTGGAGGATGGTCTGGATTCCTGAGATCAGTTGAAAGCAGTTACCAAGTGTCAGTGCCCTTCAGCTAAAGACCACGAGGAGAACACTTGCTGTTGACCAAATTCTTCATTGCAGTCAGGGCAGAAATGCACTATGGGAATCTTGGGGGCTCTTAGTAAGAGGATGTGAGAAAGGACTAGTATAGGATTTGGACTTAGTTGGGTGATTTGGGGGAGGGTTTAAGAAACGGGCTTTGCTCTGGATTGGATACTGGCAGGAAGTGGAAGTAATTCTACAATTAGGCATCTTAATAAATTTTACCCAAAGGGAGAAAAGATTGGATTGAGACTCAAGCTTACTTGGTACATCGGTCAAGAAGCAGCAACCCCTCATGTTAGACAAGGTAGGGGAATTTTGGTCATTTATGTGGTTGGGCAGGGTTCATGTCTGGTCTGTGTTCAGACATGCTCGTTTTTGTCTTTCTTCCTTGTGGTCTCAGAGTGGCCTTGTCTGATGTTGATATTGTATGCAATTATTTACTTTTGACAGGAGAACACCAAGCCCTGGCTGTGAGTGCCAGCAAATGAGCTCATAGCAACCCCAAGGCCAAAGTGATAGTAAGTATGAGGCCAGTTCGTGGATGTCAGTGTCTTCTTTTCTCTTTCTCAGAAGTTTCCACTGTGTTTGCCTGGCTACTCCCTACGGCTCCTTCAGATCTCAGCTTAAACCTCCTTTCCTAAGGATGGTCTTTCCTGATCCACTCCCCCAAAATAAGTAGATCAAGTCTCTGTGTTACACAGTCCTTATACCTTCTGCTTCTCCTTTGCAGCACTCATCACAATTGCCATTGCTTATTGTGCCGTGGGTTATCCAATACTTGTCTCTCCAGCTCACCTGTAAACTCCATGAGAGTAGGGACCATGTCGGTCTTGTTCATCCCAGGATCCTGAGTGACTCACACTGCAACAAACACTTAGTAAATACTCGAAATTAGTGTTTGATGAGTGAATATTGATGAACATGGGACAGTGAGCTTCTTGTGTGTGTGTGTTCCATGCCTCACTTAGGTTTGTACTCCAGGGCCTATAAAACTGCTTTGCACCTAGTCGGTGCTCAATAAATATTTGTGTAATGGGTTGTGATGGTTAATTTTTTTTTTTTTTTTTAATTAATGTTATGATGGATTACAAGCTTGTGAAATTTCAGGTGTACATTTTTGTTAGTCATGTTGTGGGTACACCACTTCCCCCTCCGTACCCTCCCCCCACCCCCCCTTTTCCCTGGTAACCACCGATCAGATCTCCTTCTCAATATACTAATTTCCACCTATGAGTGGAGTCATATAGAGTTCGTCTTTCTCTGACTGACTTATTTCGCTTAACATAATGCCCTCGAGGTCCATCCACATTGTTGTGAATGGGCCAATTTCGTCTTTTTTTATGGCTGAGTAGTATTCCATTGTGTATATATACCACATCTTCTTTATCCAATCATGTGATGGTTAATTTTATGTGTCAACTTGACTGGGCCATGGGATGCCCAGCTGGTTAAATATTATGTCTGGTTGTGTCTTGAGGGTGTTTCTGTAAGAGGTTAGCATTTGAATTGGTCAACAGAGTAAAGCAGGTGGCCCTCACCAATGTGTGTGGGCACTGTCTTCAGTTGAGGGCCTGAATAGAATAAAAAGGTGGAGGAAGGTTGAATTAACTGACTGTGTGAGCTGGGACATTGATCTCCTCCTGCCCTTGGCACTCCTACTTCTCAGGCCTTTGGACCTGGACTGGAGTCTATACCATCAGCTCTCTGGCTCTGGGGCCTTTGAACTACACCACTGGCTTTCCTGGGTCTCCAGCTTGCAGATGACAGATCCTGGGACTTCTCAGCCTCCACAGTTGTGTGAGCCAATATCTATAATAAATTTTTTTATATGTGTTTATGTGTGTGTATCCTATTGGTTCTGTTTATCTGGAGAACCCTGACTAATACATGGGTCAATGACCTAATTCTTTTCCATTCATTTTATTCTGTCCAAGAAACCATTTCAGTGGCCTCAGAGTTATCCCAAATAATTGAGTATGTTCAATGCAAATGTAGTTGATGGCTCCAGTGTATAGAGTGGTTAGCTGAAAACCATTTTGAAAAGTATTTGGCTCAGATTTTCTGTTTTCCTCACATACCTTTTTTTTTTTAATCTATCAGAAGCTCTGCACAGTCTCAGGTCAAAAAAAGGCCCTAAAGAAAGCAGTGATGGCTATCAGAGCTCTGCACACTTCATTGGGAAGCCATAAACACAATTACTAGATCATTAGGGACTGTAAAACGGAAGCTTTGAAGCAACACGCACAACGTCGCCTAGTTGAGCATGAACAGTGTCCTGCATGTGCCCATGCCTCCCTGTTGGAAGCCACCTAGGAAAAGACAGAGAATTGTGAACTAAAATATCATAGTGGTAGGTATGAGCAAATCTGATAAAGAAGACCTGGCTTCCACTCATAACTCTGATGCCCCTTGAGCAATATGTTAACTGGACTCTCAGAGCCTCAGTTTTCTCACTGTAAAATAAGGTATTGAGGACTGCTTGCATTAATGCTTAATTCTTTACCTCTTGTATTAGTTTGCTATGGCTGCCTTAACAAAGTATCACAAACTGAGTGGCTTACATGATAGAAATTTGTTGTCTGACAGTTCTGGAGGCTGGAAGTTCGAGATCAAGGTGTCTGCAGAGTTGGTTCCCTCTGAGGACTTGAGGGAGAATCTGCTCCATGCTTCTCTCCTTGGCTTGTAGATGGCAGTCTTCTCCCTGTGTCTTTAGATCATCTTCCCTCTGTGCGTTTCTGTGTCCAAATTTGCCCATCTTGCGGGAACACTAGTCATATTGGATTAGGGACCACCCCAGTGACCTATTTTAGTTTGATTACCTCTGTAAAGACCCTATATCCATGTATTGTCACCTTCTGAGATCCTGAGGGTTAGGACTTCAACATCTGAATTTTGGAGAGGCACAGTTCAACTCCTAACACCCTCCTGCGCTCAACAGCCTTTGTAGTTCCTCTCATAAGAGAGGTGGAGTGTATTCACCCATCCTTTGAATCTATACTGGCCTTGTGACTTGCTTTGGCCAATGGGATATTAGCAAAGATGATGCGAGCAGAGGCCTGAAAAGTGTCTGTGCATTTCTACTTCCACTCTACTTCCTCCGCAATTGCCACAGGAAAATCCCCAGGCTACCATGCTGGAGGATGAGAGGCCCATGTTGTGGAGTCAAGTTGTCCCCGACATCCCAGCCAGCCAAACCCCAGACATGTGGGCAAGTCCAGCCAACATCAGCAGAGCTTCCTAGATAGCCTGCAGTTAACCACAGACATGTGAGCGAGGCAGCAAAGTCAGATGAGCCTAGCCCAGGCCAGCTGAACCCCACATAAATGTTTATTGATATATGCCTTGAGGTTTTTGTGGTTTCTTGTTATGCACCATTATTGGGGGAACGTATGACTGATTCAGGAGTAGTAATACCTACTCACTGAGTTGTGAGCACCTATGAGAGAGTGCATAGGTCTTAAATGAATTGTAGCCATGGTATTACAGTGTTTTACAAACTCTTGAGTCTTATATAGAAGTAAAGAAAGAGTCACCGATACACAATAACATGCATGTAATAATGATAAGAAGATTGGAATGAACAAAACTAACAAATTGTGCACTGGCTATAATGTATTAATATGAGCCTACACTCATGAACATAAACCATTCATAAGATTATACAATGTCTGCTCTGTGTGGGTTTTTAGGGACTGTCTATGAGAAAAATGAGGCTCAGAGAATCAAATTGATTCACTCTGGGTCACATTGCTCATAACGGGCAGAGCTTTCACTAGATTTGAGGTGTCTATAATTTGTCTAACGTGGGAAGATATATTTTCATATTTCCCCCTAAGGAAGCTATTGGCTTTAAAAAATGAACAGAGATGATCACTTCATTTCTGGAAATCTTTGTGTTGATTTGAAGTTTGAAATGGGGGCAGAAAAGGAGATTAGACATTCATTCATCCATCCATCTATTCATTCATTCATTCAGTTATGTACTCATTCAATAAATAATGATGGAGGGCCTACCATGCATCAGGCACTATCCTAGGCACTCCATGAAATGGGAATATGATCAGTGAATAGTGTAACATTAGACACTGACTTTTATTGAGCACTTAGTGTGTGCAAGCATTGTGTTAAATACTTTGCCATTTGCATGCTCCCATTTAATCCTTAAGGCAATATTATGAGTAAGGCAGGCTCAGAGCACTTTGGTAACTTGTCCAAAATCACACAGCTGGTAAGTAGGATGCAGAGTCTAGACTCAAATTCAGGCTGTAGACTATCTAAGATTTTACTCTAGTACAACACCAGTGGTTACTGGCCCCAGGGATGCCTTCCAGAAATTTGTGAGGACGATTTTGGTAGTTACATTACAAAGTCATGTAATGTAGATTACAAAATCATGATCTTAGTGTCATTTACTTTAGAGTCCCAGGTGGGTTAGATATTCGGCACTGTGTGGGGAAGACCTGTCTGGTATCCTGCTTGACTTTCCAGTGTCCTGTCAGACCTTCACGTGGGTGAAAAACCCATTTATTATCATTGAGTCTGTTTTACATATAAACATAGACTACATCTTGCGTGATTTTAGCATACTCTGATTTGTCTGAGAGTGCTACTTACTGTGTACATCAGGGGATGGTTGTGGTTAATTTTGCTCCAAATTTTACCAATAGTTGTACATCATTTCAGAAAAATCATCTCACCAATGGCAATGCTGCTCTAGGTATCTGAGGGGCCAAAAACAACCCCTGAATGAGCTTGCATTGTAGCTGTAATATACACAGTGGTTCTTTGTCTAGAGCCAACATCAGACTACCCAGGTCTTCTAGCATTTACATATGAAAGTGATTTTTGAAAATTTATATGTATATAGGTTATATTATCTCTGAATTTCATTTCAGGGTAGTAAAGGGACCATTACAATATATTTGTTATAAAAGGGTGGGTAGAATGGATCCTTGCTCCCATTCTTCATTCTCTCTCTTAATGGAATTACACATCAACATCTTTTGCCACGTGACTTTGCAGTACCTCCAACGAGAGTGGGTGAAGAATGTTTCTGTGCCTCACTGATTTGGAGCTTGACCATGAGACTTGCTTTGGCCAATGAAATGTGGACACCCAAGTGGAAATGTGTGAGTCCTGAGCCTGGTCCTCAAAAGGCACCATGTGTTTTCACTAGTCCTCTGTGCTTCTGCCATTTGCTGTGAGAAAAACATGCCTCAAGTGGCCACTGCTCTCTGGAGAATGGGGAGACGCTTGGAACAGATCTGAGCCCAACCTGGAGCCTGGAGCCCAGCTCATGGAGTCCCAGATGAGCTCAGCAGAACCACAGACTCGTGAGTAAAAAAATAAGTAGTATTATTTTCTTGTAAGTCATTGAGATTTTGAGATTGTTATGTACCGGAAGCTAACCGATACAGGAAGGTGTTGGGTCTGATACGATTGATCAACACTGCATCCTACTGTTCCTCCTGTAATCAGAGCAGTTAGCTCAGGTCTTGGCATACACAGAGTGATGCTTTATAAATAGGAATTCTATTATCATTGAAGAATGGCTCAATGATATTCAGATACCACCTTAAAGGGGATTATAGATAGATGGCTTTCAAATCCTTAGGTTTAGGGGCTCTGCAATTACTGTTGAACTCTCCGACCACCAGGGTAAGTGCTGGTGCTTTAGGAGGGTGTAAATTCACAGAGCAAGCAGGTCAGAGATAATTGATGAGTTCTCTTCTTTAAAAGGGGGTCTGGTGCCATGGAAACGACAAGCGTGTTCAGCTTTGTGACTGTGGATTATAATTACCAAGTTATTAACCAGAGTGTTATGTGAAAGATTGATAGTTCTTGCTCAATGTAATGTGTCCTTTAAATGCTAAATAATAAGTTAAATGCAAGGAATAAATAAGTTCTATGGCTTATTTATGGGGTAATTATGGGATATTTTCAGCCCATAAACTAGGGCATCTGTAGAAACCCAATGCTATGGAGGAGAATTAGAAATCAGGAGACCTGGATTATTTGCCACTTGCCAGCTAGTGACCTTGAACGGGTTATGTCCCTGCTCTAAGCCCCAGTCCCTTCATTGGAAAAATGGAGGAGGGGGCATCAAAATACCCATCTCATAGAGTGGTTATGAGGAGTCAATGTCAATGACATGGTTATGTGAGGTGCTGAGCGCAGTGCCCAGCATATAATAAGTGGTTACAAAATGTTAACTGTCATTATATCATCATATTTGAAATAAGAAATTTGGCCCTTCTAGTAAGAGATTTCCTACTTTATGTTTTTAGTCAACAAGTAATTGGTACGACTTGCAATAGACCATCACTGAATTCTTATTTTAAAAACACCCTTTAATTGTCCTTCTCTGCTTAAAAAATAATCAGAAACTTGGGTAAATACAGGCAGGAATAAAGAAGAAAATAAGTATCATCCATCTAACCCAACATCTAAATATAACCACTGTTAACATTTTAATGTAGACTTCTAGTCTTTATTTTTTTTTACCCATGTATAGAATTTCTTTCTTAAATCTGAAATTGGAATCATGCTGTACATGCTGATTTGCCACCTGCTTTTGAGATGTTTCCAATGTCATTAAATATTCTCTTAAAACACACTTTTCAATGGCTGCGGAGTAGGGTGTTCTTGAGGAAATCGTCTAAGTGGAAGAGAGATTCGTGGAAGCCTGCTTAGCCCATTCACTTAAATTATACTTTCAGACTTTCTGAAATCTTCATTTCAAATCGGTCTTAAATGGGCCAGGGCTTGGCTTTAAGATTCCTCTCCGCCTCCTCCTTCCTCCCCCAGCTGCCCACAGGTTCTCTGTCAAGTAGTTAATGATTGTACTAGGTAGTTATTCAGTAGGGGAGCTCTCAGTTTAAAGGGTCTCCATGGTGAGCCATTTTGTAAAAGGGAAGAATGTCATTCAAATAATCACCCTGTAATTTCTCTGCCAGCTGAATTTTTTTTTTTTTTAAATTGGGTTCTCTCCTAAAGTCCATCTTCAGATAAAAACTTCCCTACTAACCTTCTTAAACTACCTTGCTTGATGCCAAGTGGCACTTTTTCTCTGAATAACAAGAAGAAATACTTCTTTCTGTCCCTTGTGCCACTCACAATCCGGGCTTATTGTCTCCTACTGGTAGGATTTGAGTTGAGTTTCAGTGGTTTGTACATAAGCATCAAAAAATTAAGAGTTGAGGGGCCGACCCAGTGGCGCAGTCATTAAGTTCGCATGTTCCACTTTGGCAGCCCAGGGTTTGCCAGTTCGGATCCTGGGTGCAGACCTATGCACCACTAGTCAAGCCATGCTGTGGCAGGCATCTCACATATAAAGTAGAGGAAGATGGGCAAGGATGTTAGCTCAGGGCCAATCTTCCTCAGCAAAAAGAGGAAGATTGGTGGCCGATGTTAGCTCAGGGCTAATCTTCCTCAAAAAATATTAATAGTTGAGCCAGCCTTCATGGCCTAATGGTTAAAGTTCAGCATGCTTTGGTGGCCCGAGTTTGGTTCCTGGGTGCAGAACCACACCACTCATCTGTCAGTAGCCATGCTGCGGTGGTGGCTCGCACAAAAGAACTAGAACTTACAACTATACTCAACTATGTATTGGGGCTTTGTCAGGGGAAAAACAGGAAGAAGAAGGAGGAAGATTGGCAACAAATGTTAGTGTAGGGCAAATCTTCCCCTGCAAAAAAAAGAAAAGGAATGGTTGTGTACTTATTTTAATGTGGATTAGAAATATATAGGTACATTATATGTAATATACCACATATGTGATATGTAATATACCACATATACCACATATGTGTGGTATGTGGTATATTATATGTACATCCATCTATCTTGCAAATCAACCTTGAGATTTCATGGGTATTATTGCTTAGGGTGAGGTAGAATTTATTTAAGCACAAAATACATTTATGTGAAAATTACATGGCAAAAGTCAGAGATGGTATGGGAATTTTGGTGAATTTGGTGATTGCCATTTTCCAGCTGACATTTGGTAGTTGACATTGGGTAATCATTGTCCTGGTTCAAGCCACCACCATCTACCTGGATTTCTAAAGCCCCCTCCTAACAGATCCCTCTGCTTTCACTCTTGCCCTCCTCCCACCCATTCTCCACACAACAGCCAATATGATTTTCTCAAAACAAGTTGAAGAACTCGTCTCATTCAGTGCCCATCAAGGGCTTCCCATTGTTCTTAAAAATCAAAATTCTTAACCTCTGATTCTCACAACAAAGGCTATGAGATAGGTGTTAATGTCCTTCTTCGATAGATGAGGAAACTGAAGTTCAGACAGGGTAAATGTCTGGTTCAAGGGTACATAGCTCGTAGGTAATAGAGGAAGGACTCAAACCCATGTCTTCTGATTCTAGATTTCTGTTTGTTATACCTAAGCCATCTCCCAGTGCACGTGACTGCAACACGTCCTTTGCTCAGACAGAAGAAGCTGGGTATGTCAATTGGTAGTGTTAGTTGGAAGTCAGAGAAAAAACACAACGCAAATTGCCTTAAGCAAAGAAGGGACTTTATTGGCCCAAGTAACTGATAAGTCCAGGGGTATGTCAGGGCATGACTGGATCCAGGAGCCTAAATGATATCATCAGGGTGCATTGTTTCTCCCTATCTCTTTGTTCTGTTTTTATGAGTTGATCCCATTCACAGACAAGTTTTCCCTTTAGGGTCTTATAATGACTGCCAGCACTTCCCAGGAATACTTTCTTTCAGGTCTACATACAACAGAAAAGTAAGAGTCTTTGTCCCAGCATTCCTAGCAAAAGTCTCGTTGCATCTCATGGGCTCTCATTGGCTCACATGATTATCCCTGAGCCAATCATTTTGATTAGAAGGAGTTAATGGTTTCTGGGCTGGTTGGATTGGACCTGAATCATATGTTTTGACCCTGGGCTGAGGATGGACCCACACCTATAGCACATTGGATAAGAGTGGAAAGACAGTATTCTCCAGAGATAATTCAGGATACTTTGCTAGGAGAACAGTGAATGGATTCAGGCTGGCAAAAACTACAAGTGTCTAATACCTTCGTCCTACCTATGGACATGACTCTGAGTGTTAGTGTGGAAAATTTGAAGACTTGTGTAGGAAAGAAGAGAAGTAGGTAGGAGAGGAGAGAAGTGAGGGTGTCTTGTACATTTGGAAGATGGCCACGTGGGGTGATGGTGGTTCTGGTCCTGGGCAGAAGCAAAGCTTAGTTCCCCACTTGGTGCCAGTTTCCTTTAAGGCTCCTGTAGCGGTTAGATCTCACGTGCACGTGCAGGTTAAGCGAAACAGCAGTTCAGATTTAGGGGAAGTTGGAGAAAGCTGTTATTCCATTTCCTTTCTGGAGATCCTTTTTTATTCCTTTAAAATGAACATTTATTGCTCTTTTTTAATTACAAAAATAAAACATGATCGTAAAAAGGGAAATACGGAAAACACTCGGTAGGTACACAATAATTAAGAGGTGACTGAAGGAATAAAAATAAAAATTACCCATCATTTTGTAACTCAGAGCTAACCTCTTTAACATTTTTTTTGACCTTTTTCTATGCATGTGAATATTTTGGTTGTGCATCATGCACATGCATGCACACACAAATTTTTAAAAGAATTTTGGATCTTATTACAATACTCTTTAGAATTTGTTTTCTTCCACTTAAGAATGTATCAGAGATGTTTTCTGCTCATTAAATGGCTTTGGAAAATGTGAGTTTTAATGACTCCATAGTATTTCAATATATGTATGTAGCATAATTAATTTAACCAATGCCCTATTGTTGGACATATTGGTAATTTGGAAATTTCCCATATTATAAATAAGATTGAGACAAACATTCATATTCACAAATGGCTCTGTTAATTTGTCTCAAGCACAGTTTTAAAATTTGTAATACATATTGCCATTTTGCTTGAGCGCTTTTATTTAAAAATGTATTTTTATTATAAAGTCCGTATATACTCTTTAAAATATTCTAAAGTTACAAAGGGTATTAAAGTAAATAGAGAAATATCCTACCCTCTTCCCCTTCCACTCTCTAGAGGTAATTACTGTTAGCAATCTTAACATATTCTTGTAGACATTTTTCTGCGTGCACCCACATCAAGCATACAACCAGGTGTGTTAATTTCTTTTCCCTCCCTGCCTCCTGCCCTCTCTTCCACAAATATTTCCCAAGTGCCAGTCTTGTGCTGAACACAGTAACGGGACATTGAGTGATTATTTATAGGAATTTTCCGCAAACAGAGCTAGTAATTATGTACTTTAAAAAACCACAAAACTTGTGATAAATTCATATTGTTACTTCCAATTCACATCGTGGTTATAGGGTCTTTTTTTTTTTTTTAAAGACTTAATCTTTTAAAAGTAGTGTTAGGTTTCAATAAAACTGAGAGAGAGGTACAGAGATTTCCCATATACCCCCTGGCCCCACACATGCATAGTCTCCGCCATTATCAACATCACTCACCAGAATGGTAGATTTTTTTATCAAAGATGAACCTACATTGACACATCACAATCACCCAAAGTCTGTAGTTTGCCTTAGGGCTCACTCTGGGTGTTGTACATTCTGTGGGTTTGGGCAAATGTATAATGACATGAATCCATCATTATAACATCATATAGAGTATTTGCACTGCCGTAAAACTCCTCTGTGCTCCTCCTGATCATCTTCCCACTCCCAACCCCTGGCACCCCCTGATTTTTTTATTGTCTCTTCCAGCATAAAGTTTTCTCTTTTCCAGGATGTCATATAGTTGGAATCATTCAGTATGTAGCCTTTTCTGGTCAGCTTCTTTCACTTAGTAATTTAAGATTTAAGTAATTTAAGATTCCTCCATGTCTTTTCATGGCTCGGTAGTTCGTTTCTTTTTGGTGCTGAATAATGTTCCATTGTTTGGATATACCAAAGTTTATTTATCCATTCAACCTACTTACAGGTTTTGGCAATTATGAATAAAGGTGCTATAAACCTCCCTGTGCAGGTTTTTGTGTGGACATGTGTTTTCAACTCCTTTGGGTAAATACCAAGGAGTGTGATTGCTGGATTGTATGTTAAGAGTATGTTTAGTTTTATAAGAATAGGGTTTTCATTTAACCTCACTTCTCTTACATCTGTATTTCCTTTCCCCAGTGCTGAGAATCTTGGTTCCCAAAGATATCAACATAATTATTCTTTTGCTTCATTCCACAATATCCCACAATACGCACACAACAGTCTGGAAATAACAATATCATCATGTATACCATTGATAGTCGTTAATAAAAATAGTTTAAGGTTTTTTCTTTGTTGAGGTGAATTCACGTAACATAAAAATCACCTTTTTAACTATTTTAAAATGTATAATTCAATGGATTTAAGTACATTCACAATGTTGTGCAACTATCACAATTATTTTACTCTGAAACATTTTTCATCACCCCAATCAGAAGTCCCCTACCTATTAAGCAGTGACTCCTTCTTTTTTCTCCCCCATCCCTGGATCCCTGGCAACCACTAATCTATTTCTGTCTCTATAGATTTGCCTATTCTAGACATTTCACGTAAATGGAATCATATACTATGTGGCCTTTTGTATCTGGCTTTTCCCTTAGCATGATGTTTTCAGGTTCATTTATGTTGTAGCATGTGTCAGCACTGCATTCATTTTTGTGGGTGAATCATATTCCATTGCACAGATAGACCACATTTGTTTATGCGTTCATCCATTGATGGACACTTGGGTTGTTTCCACATTTTGCCTATTATGAATAATGTTGCTGTGAGCATTCATGTACAAGTTTCCTTTGAACATTTCATTTTCAATTCTTGTTGGTATATTGTTTTTTGCAGTCCTTTTTTTGTTCTTGGAGTATACCCCATAAGGGATATCTAGTCAAATTTTATATTTTAATGTTATGTGGAAGAATTCTTTGCTGTGTGGTTACAATACTAAGTGAATACATATTTAGATTTGTTTATTTTATCTTACTTTGAATTTTCAGGAGTTGCTTTTAAAATTTAATTTTGTTTGAAAGATAGAAATTTAGGATAGAAATTCTTGGCTCACATTTTCTTTCCTTGAGGATCCTAAATATGATTCTTCATTTCTTTTAGCATAAAGTGCTGCTAGTAAAAAGCCTAATGACAATCTGATTTTATTTACCTTATAAGTGACTTGATCCTTTTGGTCTGGTGCCCAAAGTACAATCTTTTTCTTTTTTTCCTCTTAAGTCCAATAGTTATCTTGGGCATGTTTCAGTGTTGGTCATTTTGGGTTGATTTTTTTGAATTATGAGTCTTAGTATTTTTTCTATTTCATTGCTTTGGATTTCTTTTTAGGGGATTTGTATTATATGAATACCTTAAAGCTATTACCTTCTTAATTTCTTTTAGCCCATTTTGCAATATCAGGTTATAGTTTTCTCTTTTTTTCCCTTCCCTTTCTGGCATGTATTTCTGTCCTGCTTTCCTTGTCTGTAAATTCTGTGTTTTCCTATAATTTGACAGTGATACTTTTTTGTTACTCACTGTTTAAATGAAATGAGTTTTCCTGTATTTTTATGTGGAAAAGCCAGGCTGGGACAGCATTTCAAGCTTCCTGTTTCTAGAGCTCCGTCTTCAGTTGTTCTTACTACATGATCAAAAATATGGCCTCACCCTTTCAGCCGCGTCCCTTCTCTACTCTCCACTTTCATTACATCCGGGCATTCTCTTTCCTTTGCCCCTGCTGTCCCTGTGCTATTTGGAGTCTACTCTCAGCAGTTTCTCCTCAGGGCAGGGCTTTGCCTTGGAAAAGCGATTCGATTCGCTAGACTTGAGACCAGCACCCAGACCTTCCTTATCGGGTGCTGTTCTCCTTGTACTCACTTGTGAGTTGGGATCCGCAGACCCCCCCACCCAGTTCCAGCTGATGTTCTCAGATGGGCCTGCCTTGCTTCCCTGTGAGCGTCAGTTCATTTGTGGGGCTCAAGAGCACCCCTTTTCCTTCTCTCTGTTTCATCTTGCAAAGACGCTTATACCACATGGGTCCAGTACCTGCTGGTTTGTCCCCATTCACTCATAGTTTGGGATTTTGGGGGACGCCAGTCGCCTAGTTTTGTTGTAGGTCTTGTCTGTGAGTTTCTGGTTTTGCTCCCTGTTTTGGGTCATGTTCCCTAGAGGCAGAGCCTGTGGTGGGGACTCTGGTGCATGTGATTAATTAGGGAAGTGCTCTCAGAAGAAAAGGAGGGAGGAAGCAGGAGACAGCAGAGGAAGGAGCTAAGCAATGATGGGGTCTCAGCTGGAGAAGACCACTAGCCTGATCCCATAGAATGTCTGGGGTGTGACTTGCACCACAGAGTTGCCCCACCTTAAGTAAGGGGGTCACATTTCTACCCCCCATGTTAGCCAGTCATTGGCTGTGGGCTGCCCCTGAGAGGTGTAACCTGGACAATGGGCTCCCATTGGACTGAGAGCAATTCTGCAGAGAAGGGAGCAGCTGTGAACTGTTAGTGTGGGGTATGGGTGCATCAGTCCAGTAAAGGGGGCCTGGGGGCACCAATAGCATCCACTACATCCAGTACTCTCCCAGCTATTCTCTCTGTTTTTATGGGGGACTTGGGACAATTCTATGACCCTGTCACTGTCTTTGTCACCTTCCCCTAATCTGAGTTATCCTTTATACATGATCTTTCTTCCTCCAGCAAGCACTGGTCCCTTCTTTACACAAAGTCTCCATCTGAGAGAAACAGAGTCATACAATAATAACTTAAGGATTATATAAAGATTTCCTTGAGGCGAGACTTTATCTATTTACTTTTGAGTCCCCAGTGCCTTGCAAAATCCATATGGTGGGTATAACGAGTTCATTGGATAGGCTTGACTTGATGGGGTGCAAAGAGGAAAGACCACTGCCCATGGACTTGTCCTTTCCTGATCTTGGAAGAAATCTTAGGCAAGTCCCACAGCTTTAGGGAACCGTTCAGTTACAAGGACAGGCTCCTTTATTAACTGCAAAGCTGTGACCCATCTAATTTAAATCTTCTCCTTCCCTCTATGAAGGAGGCAAGCTGGAGGAGGGAGCATGGGAGACTTTTCACTAGGTCTACAGTCCACTTCTTTCTTCACTGAAGCCTGCAGTTTTTGTCCCCTTGAGGTTGAAGGAGGGTGGATTGAAAGGAGAGATTGGGGTACAGGGTGGGGCAGCGATGAGGAAACTCTCATGCAACTGATGCGGTTGCAATTTGAGATTGCTATCTTGTGGGCAGAGTGGAAGTCAAGGCTTACTCTTTCCCATGAGGCAGTTTTGTGGGTTCTCAAGAGAGCCTCCCCCTTGGGTCTCTGACTGCAGAGCTCTTTCTGCCCTCCTAGCCACACATTGGTCCCTTCATGTCTCCAAGTGGTTCTCTTGAGCAGGATACTCTTTAAGATGATGCCAGCCAGCTCCCTTCTGTGGCAACCATATTAGTGTCCAGGAAACTCATTCCTCTGACTCCCTCTGCTGTGGAGAGGCAGCTTGCTCCCAGTGAAGTCCTCTTTTCATTCTCCTCCCCAGCATAGAAAATTCCAGACATACCCTCTGGTCCCGTTGGACTTGTGTTGAGGGTCCAACACCATGCACTGAGCAGACTCCAAGAGGCATGTATCAAGCTCTCTGACTCCTCTTCTGTTTGCCTTGATGTGAGAGGACATACTCCCCTTACCCTGTGGTGGGGTTTAGGGGAGCACAGCCCTCAACAAATACCCATCAAAAAATCCTCACTCCAACTCCTTCAACCCCTACTCTCATCTTTGTAGTTCAGAGATGTGAGATGGGCTAATGCCTGACAATACAATTTAATAGTCCCTTGGCATGTCCTGTACAGGTAGGGCAGTACCTTAATTTAGGATGTGGAGTATTGGTCCAACTGCAAGAAAGAAAATAATTTTAATTTCCTGTTTTGCAGCCATTCAATAAATATTTGTTTGCTGGCTTACTTGTGTAGGATTATAGTTTTGTTTTTAACTGAGAGAAGCTAATCTTTGTTCTTTGTTGGGAAAATGTAGGGTGCTATCTGGCCACTGTCCTGGGATTGGTACGTTAGAAGAACTCTTGGGACTCAATCAAGGTTGCCTTCCAGGTTGCCTGGTATGCAAAGCCACAAGAGGGGAAAAGTTGGATCAATTTGCCTCAAGCTTCTGGGGCTTCCTGGGAAGACTGAATCAATATACCAATCTCTAATCTCCCAAATTAATAGTTAGGGAGACCCAGTGGGAGGAATTTGTGGGGATCTTGACCAAAATCTACTGGCACAAAGAAGAGCTATGGGAGCCATGAAATAATATCAAGTTGAAGAAAAACACAGTCGAGGCTGATGACCCGGGCTCAACATGAAGCATTAAAATTTCCTCTGGAATTGAAAGCAGGGACTCAAACAGACACTTGTATAGCAATGTTTATAGCAGCATTATTCACAAAAGCCAAAAGGTGGAAACAACACAAGTGTCCATCAACAGAGGAATGGATAAGCAAATGTGCTGTATCCATACAGTGGAATATTATTCAGCCATGAGAAGAAATGAAGGTTTACAACATGGAAGAACCTGGAAAGCATTGTGCTAAGGGAAAGAAGGCAGACACAAAAGGACAAACATTGTATGATTCTACTTATGTGAGGTACCTAGAATAGGCAAATTCATAGAGACAGAAAGTAGAATAGAAGTTACCAGGATCTGGGGGGAGGGGACATTGGGGAGCTATTGCTTAATGAGTACGGAGTTTCTGCTTGGGATGATAAAATAGTTCTGGAGATGGTTGCTATGGTCTGAATGCTTGTGTCTTCCGTAAACTTGTCTGTTGCAATCCTGTTGCCCAATGTTTTGGTATGAGGAGGTGGGACCTTTGGGAGGGGATTAGGTCATGAGGGTGGAGCTCTCATGAATGGGATTAGTGCTCTTATAGAAGAGGCCCCAGAGAGCTCGCTGGCCTCCCCATCCACCAAGTGAGGATAGCATGAGAAGGCTGCAGCCTGGAAAAGGGCTTTCACTAGAACACCACTATGCTGGAGACTTGATCCTGGACTTCCGAGCCTCCAGAACTGTGAGCAATAAATTCCTGTCGTTTATAAGCCACCTGGTCTGTGGTATTTTATTGTAGTAGACTGAATGAACTGATACAGTAGTGATGGTTACACAACGCTGTGAATACTCAATGCCACTGAATGGTACACGTAAAAATGGTTAAAACGGTAATTTTTATGTTATGTATATATTTTACCACAATAGAAAAAATTTCCTCTGGACCCACCCACTGTGTTGTCCCTAGAAAACACAAGATTAGGTGAATAATGGAAAAATGAACCCAAGGGTGGTCTGCTCAGCCGGATTGGCATCTGAGAGTGAGTGGTGCTATCTTCCTTACAAGAGGGGTCATGGCCAAGTCTGGGAGCTGGCCCAGCAAGAGGCCATTGCAGAATGACCCAGTATTGCTGGGCACACTATGACATTCCATTTTCTCCCTGGGATATCAAGCAACAGAGTCAGCAAACACTCACCCATTGAACAACAGCACCCCCACCCCCCATTGAGGTGTGGATGTTGGACAGGATGCTTCCTTGGACTGCTTAATGTCCCTGGGCATTATGGGCTGGATCGTGTCCCCCAAAAATCCATAAGTTGAAGCCATAACCCCCAGTACCTCAAAATGTGACTGTATTTGGTGATAGGGTCTCTAAGGAAGTAGTTGAGGTTAAATGAGGTCATTGGGGTGGGCCCTAATCCAATATGACTGGTGTCTTTATTTATAAGACGAGGTTAGGACACAGACAGGTACAGAGGGAAGACCTTGAGTTTGGATTTCCAGCCTCCAGAACTGTGGGAAAATAAATTTCTGCTTTTCAAGCCACTGAGTCTGTGGTACTTTGTCATGGCAGCCCTAGCAAACTAATATGTTGGGTAATTTGAATAATTTACAGGCCAGGGGAAGTTCCCATAGGGACATATTGACTCCTGCTAGTGCAGCCTGTGGAATTCTTGAGTATTATTTAAAACAAGATCATCAAGTCACAAGAGGGTAATGCTTCTCACAAAAGAATGTATTGCTCATGGAGGAATTTCAAGGAAAGCTTGAGAAGGTACTATTTTGGGGTAGTGCTTTCCTTTAAATTATATTAAAATATTTCATGTATTCTAGTCCTGAACATGGCATTGAGTGTTTGTGTGTGTGTGTGTGTGTGTGTGTGTGTGTGTTTTCGAGACACAGGGAAAGGGGTGGGAAGGAAAGGCTGAAGAAAAAGAAAGAACAGATCAGACTCCCTTCTGTTCATGTTGCCTTTAATAAGGAAGAGTGACTGAACCAGGATTTTTTATGACTGGTTGTCTGTGTGAACTCGACTGGACAGGAATCATCTTTCAAAGCCGTTCTGAGTTGTCTTTAACACTCTGCCTGGAATAGCAACAGCATCAGCAGGAGCTTTTGCAGGTCAGACCAGCTCTGTTTCCCTGACAATAAGATCGTCCTATCTGGACCTAGGTACTGCTTAACTAAGTTAGGTACAGAATAATTTAAAGCCTCAGCACTCTGGATTTGGAAATCAGTGGAAGGAATGACATGCTAAGGGCTGATTTATCCCTTATTTGTCCTGGAGGGATAAAGGGAAGAATAATTGAGCACATGAGTCTTGCACAAAATTGGTATGAATGCATATTAGAGAGGATTGTTATATTCCCTGAATTTTATGATGTTACAGACTCTGCCCTCATCACCTGGACAATATTTTGATAACTGTCCTGGTTACTATTAGCAAAAATTTTTATTCTATGTATAAAATGCTTCATGCAAGGGCATTAGAGGCCTCTTGAGTATCTATTTTCCACCCATCTATAACCAACCCATCCATGTATTCCTCTACCCATCCATTGATTCACCCACCCATCCATTTACCCACATATCCAGTCATCCACCCATTTACCCATTCATCCACAAATCCATCCATCCGTCTATCCATCTATCCAACTATTCATCCATCCACTCACCCATCCCTCCACCCACCTACTCACCCCCTTTTAATATCTCCCTGATCTAGCAACTTCTCTCCATCCCAATTTTCTTCCTTGTGTGTCTGTAACAGCCTCCTCACTGGTCTCCTTGCCTCCAGCCTTTCTCATCTTGCAACTTTTGTCCACATTGCAGCCTGAATGATCTTCACGCACTTCAGTCTCCTTATTTGTAAAATCAAGGTAATATTTATTTCTCTGGACTGTTGTAAATGGGATTATCATTTATTCATCCAACAATGATTTATTGAGCTCCTACCTCATGTGTCAGTCTCCATTGTAAGCAGTGGGGATATAGCAGCAAACAAGACAAGCAGATCCCTGCCCTCCTGGAGCTCCCATTACGGTGAGAGAGACGCGCAGTAAGTGCATAATCAAATACATGATGCAATTTCAGGTAGGAACAAATGTTCAGTAGAAAAGTAATAATGCATGTGAAGTGCTTGGCACCATGTTTGGCACATATAGATGTTTAATTAATGGTAGTTGTCATATTACCAGCAATCAGTATTATCATAATATCAGTCTCTCTAAAAACTTTCAATAATACTTATAATTGCTGAGTATTTATTGAGCACTTAATATGAACCAACCACTATGCTAAGCACTTTTTTGTTTTTGTTGTTGTTGTTGAGGAAGACTCACCCTGAGCTAACATCTGTTGCCAATCTTCCTCTATTTTGTATGTGGGTCACTGCCACAACATGGCTGGCAGCGAGTGGTGTAGGCCTGCGCCCTGGAACCGAACCCAGACCATCGAAGGGGAGGGCATCGAACTTAACCAGTAGGCTGCAGGGCCAGCCCCGTGTGCTAAGCACTTTAATCTCACAACAATTCTATGAGGTGGAAATGATTATTTCCCTCATTTTAGATGTGGAAACTGAGACACAATCCTTTGTTGTCTTCAAGGAAAGTTCTGAACTTCTTACTTGGGTACTCAAGAACTTTCATGATCTGGGAATTTCCCTGGGAAAGAATTTCCCTGGGACCTGATGTTGATTAAGAACCCCAGAAAGGGGTTCCAATTCTGACCTGCTATGGGCTGTGTGACCCAAAGTTAGGTACTCAGCTTCCCTGTGCCTCTGCTAGACAATACAAACAGATACAAAGTTGGCAGGAAAGTATTTTGCAGACAAACAAGAGCCAAGAAACAGAGAGCCAATTGGTAGCATTGATAAAAGCATATTTGGTTAGGTCTGAATCTAATGTCCTGGCTTGACATATTTGCCACAGAAAAATATCCCAGATTTTTTAGAATCTAAATTTATAAGCTAAGAGTAGATTAAAAGATGAAATGAAAAAGGCTTCTTGCTCTTTGAAAGGGACCCACCTACTTGACCTTTCTAAATAACAACTTCTCTACAACAATCAAGTATGATGCCAAGAGCAGAGACTTTGCACTGAAGTATCTGGCTCAAATTCCCCTTACGCCACTTACCAGTGTGAGACCGTGAGCACAGTCTTAACCTCTCTGTTCCTCAGTTTTACCATTTGTAAAATGAAGAAATATAAGTTCTTGGTTCCTATGCTTGTTGTGAGGGTTAAATTAGAAAATAATGTCTGTGAACTGCCTGGCAGTACCTGTTTCTTTGTATTTACTTTTAATGTGGCTACTAGAAACGTTCACATTACAAACGTGGCTTGTGTTATAATTATACTGGACAGCGTTGTTCAAGACTGGCTTCCTGGAGGGTTTGGACTGTATTTCCTCATCTCTGTCTGTAGAATCCAGCACTTAGTCTGGGTGTGTGTCCACTGAATGTGTCCACGAGAAGTGTTCGGCTTCACTGTGGTCTCGCTGGAGGAAATCAGTCTGTGCAACTTGGAATGGTCATCTGACTGATCTTGCCTTGGTTGTGGTTCAAATGGAAGGACTCCTTTTCCAAAACCTCAGCCTGAGAAGGATAGATTGGAAAAAGCCAGGGCATAAAGCTGGGCATCACTGCCCTCCACCTGCTAAGGGCAGCCTGGAAACCCAGATGGTGGCCCCTGGGGACACCTCTAGGACAGATTGGCCTTCAGGAAGCGAATGGTTCTGCTTTCAGGAAAGAGAAGCTATTCCAGAGGAAGTCAGAGAGAGTAGGTTTTGTTCCAGGAGTAGTGTTGCCTCAGGCACTCCCAGAAAAAACTGGAGAAGCAGCAGATGGGGAAGTTGGCCAGGATATGACGGTTCTCATTCAATTAAAATATCAAATAGGGAAGTCATAGGAACAAGGTAGTTAGTGGTGGGCTTCTGATAACTTACAGGCCAGGCTGAGCGAGCAGGAAGATCAAAGCGACATTCTTATCATATGTGGAAGAGAAATGGCCATGGATTTTTTCCATTTAAAAAAGTTTTTCCCTTCTTAGTCCTTTTAGGAGTTGATATTGACTTATATTTGACAAGTCCAGTACCATTTAGAGTAGCTATTAAAAGAAACCTTTAAAATAACTATAAAAAGTCAGGTAGCATTTTCGCTCCTGGGTGTCTTAGTTTTTAAGTCTTGAATGTTCTGACAGGCCTCTCTGGACCCGCCCAACTTCCTGCCAAGAGGGCTGGGGATCCCTGGGTGACTGGGATTGAAGGAGAGAGGAGGAGCCAGTCAGCCCTTGGGCAGATGTTCGCCCTGCCCCTGAGGCATTGAGGGTGAGGTCCTGGAAAGGGTGTCCAGTAACTCAGGGGGGTCTCATCTTCCTCACGGTTCCAAGCGCCAGAAGCCTACCTAGACTGGTTGAGGAAAGAGGGCTTACTAAACAGGCATTGTGAAAGCTCATAGGACGCAGGGCATTGTGGGACAGAATTGTTGTCAGGCCACCATTTTTCTGGAGATGCTTCTTGCATCTGTCCCATGATTCTCTCTTCTGAGTAACTTCCCCTCCTAGGAGTATTCTAAAATACTTCAGTATTTTCCTCTCCCTTGATTTCGGCATGGCTTTGGTCTGCCACAGACCCTACCCCAGGCCCAACTCTGAGATTTCGTGGTCTCAGAACTCACCACTCTCTGATGATCATTTCTATCTCTTTGTGATAGGTGTTGAATGAGGGAAAATCTTGATTTTTTTGGTGAAGAGGTCAGAAGCTTTACACCTCTTACCAACTTAAAAATTGTGTAAGGCCTAAGTCCCTCATCTTTGTAATAAATCCTTTCTCTGGAAATAAATTTTCCTCAGGAAAGTCCGTACTGAGAGCTATGCCCTCCAGTGTGACCTCCAGAAATAGACTTCTCTTGGTAGTGGTTACATTTATTACTTCTCAATATCGATGTTACTCCTCCTTCCTGGCAGAATCCTAATTTTGTTTACAGATTCTCTCATCCCCAGCTTTAAGGGTCCATCTAGATCAAGGATGAGCAGGCTTTTTCAGAGAAAGGCCAGAGAGTAAATATTTTAAGCTCTAGGGAGGCTTATGGTCTCTGTCACAACCAGCAGTGTGACAATTCTCTGTTGTAGTAAGAAAGCGGTCACAGACAATACGTAAATGAATGAGGGTGGCTGTGTTCCGATAAAACTTTATTTGTCAAATCAGGCAGTGGGCCAGATGTGGCCCATGGGTTGTAGTTTGCCAACGTCAGTCTAGATTGATCTGAGCCAGGGTTTCTCAATCTCAGCACTATTGACATTTTGGACCAGATAATTCTTGGCTGTGGGGGATTGTTCTGTGCGTTATAGTATGTTTAGCAGCCTCCCTGGCCTCTACCCACTAGATACCAGTCACATCCCGCCCACCCCCAGTGACAACTAAAAATGTTTCCAGACTTGCCAAATGTCCCTGGGGGGGCATATCTCTCGTAACTGTTATTGGTCTGGAGTAGTCATGTGACTTGAGCTGGTCCAAATGGGCTAATGGGAAGGGCATATAGCCCATGATTTGGAGGGAGCTTCCCTCTCTCTCGTCTTAGACTTAAACAAAGGATTAGCACCAAGTGCTACCCACAGTCATCTTTTAACAGTGACAGGCATCAGCCCCGGAGGGAGACTGCACTGCAGATGGTAGAGCAGAGGGACGGCAAGAACCCGGGACCTCGTTGAACAGCTGAATCAACTAGACCTGAAACCCTCCTTACATATGGACTTCTTGTGGGCTAAGATGACACATTTCCTTGTTGTTTCAGATGGAGTTTCTCAGGGGCATTCAGGGAGGTAATTTATCAGTGTGCACAGAAGGCTTTCAATGTTTTAGCCCCCAGTGTGCCTTATTTGTGTGTAATGGCTAGATATCAGTCATGAGACCAACAGGGTGGCAGGGGCTGTGACTGGGGGCAGATTCTCTTAGCAAGGGTGCAGATGGGGGAGGCACCGATTGGTGTCTTGGTACCTTTATGTTTCCTTTTGGCTCCACAAAGCCCTTCGTGAATTTATCCTACTACCTGGCCCCCTGCAAATGCGGTGGTGCATGGCATTTTCCTGCTGTATTGGGATTGGAGTCCTCTGTGAACTTGTTCAGTGATTCGGGTCTTTTAGAAGAGCTTAGATTGCCTGATGGCTACAGATAATTTTTTTTTTTAAAAAGATTGGCACCTGAGCTAACAACTGTTGCCAATCTTCTTCTTTTTTTTTTCTGCTTTTTCTCCCCAAATCCCGCCAGTACATAGTTGTATATTCTAGTTGTAGGTCCTTCTGGCTGTGCTATGCGGGATGCCGCCTCAACGTGGCCTGATGAGCGGTGCCATGTCCGCGCCCAGGATCCGAACCAGTGGAACCCTAGGCCGCTGAAACAGAGAGCGTGAACTTGACCACTCGGCCATGGGGCCGGGCCCCATACAGAGAATTTTTGAGTAGTGTCTTCTTGGGAAGGAGATTTGATCAGAAAACAGTGGCAGTGTTTGGCCTGATAGAAGGGTGTCAGGTCCTGAATTTGCAAACGTGGTGGCTCCAAAGATAACAGGAGGCCAATTTCTACTCAGTTCCAAGCACAGTTCCTCCTGGGATCATGCCCTTGTTGTTTTCAAGCCTTCCCTGTCTCCCCACCCCTTCCCCACCCTCCCCTCTAGTTCTTGGCTGATGCTGAGGTGGTGAAAATGCGTGTAGAACAAAATCAAGAAAAAGCAGACTTCTAAGAAAGTTTTCAGTGCAAGCTATCGAGTGGTGTTGGAAAGGCTGCTGGACTCAGGTCAAGAGGACCTGGCTTCGGAACTCGGCCCTGAGCTTGCAGGTCATTTCACTTTGCTCAGCCTCAATTTACTCATCTGTGGGAAAGGGTTGAATGAGATGTCCCGGTAGATTTAATGAGATAATGTATGTGACATAGTTTACTGAGGCAGGAGATGGGACGAGAGCTGCTTGAACAGACCAGGCACGCGATCAGTGGATATTTGAGGCCTGCATTCTTCTCCTTTTCTCTTCTGGTGGTACCCACAGGAACCAAGGGTGTAACCTCTAATTCCTTCTACCCCCTTGGTATTTTTTGATTGTGGCTGAGGTTTCCTTAGACTGGGCTGAGATTAACAGGAGGTGCAGAACTGGGGTATTTGCTGGACATTGGTGAGGACATAAAACTCTAGGCAGTGGTCTCAGAGCCAGGTGTCAGGGGCACCTCTAGTCAGTTTCCCAGGTCTCAGGGGCAATGACTGGCAGTCCTAGGATATGCAGGGCCCACGACAAGAAGACAGGATCACCAGCTGGTCCTCAAGGACAGACCTGTCCAAATGGGGAACAAAGGGATGGGCCATAGCTTTATAATCTGCCAGTCCTGAGTCTGAAACCCCTCTGCCATTGATTGGCTGTGTGGCTCTTGGGCAAAACAGTTAACCTCTCTAAGCTTCATCAGTAAAATGGTAATGATAATAGGCATTTTATCAGAGGATATTTGAGAGAATTACATGAAATATATGCCTGGCACATAATGAGGATGCAAAAATTGCTAGCTTTGATTTTTACTGTTATTATTTGGAGGCCTGCTCCCTCCTTCTTCCCTCAACCTCCCCGACAGCGTATTATGGACTGTGGTGGTTATGGTGAAGGGAGGGACTGGGGAAGATGTTGCCTGGTGGATCGTTGAACCCCCTGGATAAAGCTTTGTGAAAGCTGCTTCTCTGGGGCCAGGCTTGAGACCTCCCCTCCCTCGCTCCTGAGAGTCATCTTGGATTCCTCCAGCTGCTTCGACCCTTGCACTCAACCCAGCACGATGTTCTGCCGGCGTTTCCCCCGAGATGCATCCTGAACGGAGCCTGTTTCTCCATCTTCTCTGCTCTCGGCCTCCTGGGAGCCACCATTGTCTCTCCCAAAACCCTCGCAGCAGCCTCCGAGCTGGTCTCTCTGCTCCTGTCTCCCTGCCACCCACTCTTCCTCAACAGCTGTTTGCAGATGTAAGTCAGACCACGTCTCCAGCTCTGTAAAACCCCCAGTGCCACCCCCCAAACAAACACCTAGAATAGCACCCAACACTCCTTACAGGCTGGTGGGAAGTGTTCTCCCCACCCCTCAGGGGGCTGAATTCTCATCTTTCAGGTCTTCAAGTGTGCCTCTGAACTATTTAAGTTAGCGCTTCTCATCCGCTTTGTGTCTGCAGTATTTACCACTGGTAATTATGAACCTGTTTGTGTGTTTATTCATTCAGTGTCTGTCTTTCCTACCGGACTGTAAGCCTCGGGAGGGCAGGGACAGGGTCTGTCTTGTTTACCACTCCATCCGTGTGCCTGGCACACAGTAGCTACTTTGTAAATATCTGGTCCAGAGGCTGAATGCCATTGGGCCAGTGATTCTGTTTGTCTTTCTTCACTTCGTGCCTTCTGAGGGGGAGAAGCCCCTCAGACAGACAGGTGCTGGGAAGCGCTCTGCAACTGGCATCTCACTCCAGCAGTTAAGAGGCAGGAGAGCTTAGTGGTTAAATATGTGCATTCTGGTGCCAGACTCTCTGGGTTCGAATCTCAGCTCTGCCCCTTACCTGTGTGCGTTTAGCAAGTTACTTAACCTCTCTTTGACTCAGTTTCCCCTGTTTTCAAGTAGGGATAATGTCAGTATCTACTTATGAAGGCCAACTGAGGTGACGTTTGTGAAACCATTGGCGTGGACCTGGGCCGTTATGTGTGCTGAGCAATGATGGCCGTGATTATCCAATTTAGTAGAACTTCCATTTCTGAGTGATGTTATGCCTGCCTTCTTTTTCTATTTTTTGAAGTCAAAGCATCATTTATTTGACTCCACACTGAGCATCTATTTTATGCTCCACTCTGGGGATATAGAAATGATCCCAAAATACAGTCCACGGTCTCATGGGGCTTACATTTCAGTGGGGAATACAGGCTTTGAACAAATAGTTACAGGTGAGATGACTGAAATGAAAAAGAAATAGTGTGCAAGGAGAACAAATTCCAAGGGAACGAAAACTTTTATGTGTGTGGGGTGTGGTCAGCGAAGTTATCCCTGAGAATGTAGATCTAAGCCAAAGGTGGAGTGAGCTCCATCCAGGAGATGGAAGGGGCAGTGGGGGGGGGGGGGGGGCAATGGGAGAGTATGGTAGGCGAGGGAACTGCTTGTGCAAAGGTCCTGAGGCTGCAGAGAAAATGGCACATTCATGTAGAAATAAGTAGAAATAAGAAATATGTAGAAATAAGTACATTGCTGGAAAACCTGGTTATGGAAAATAATTGCTTTTTCAAGGATCTCCCCAAAGAAGAGCCTGACATAAAGATTTGAATGCAAGAAGTTTATCTGGCAAGTGATTCTGAATACCAGTTGAGGAATGGGGAGGTGAGACAGGGAAGGGAAGGAGCCTGCAAAGGATGCATTATCAAGGAAGTTACTACTGTGGGCAGGTGGGGAACTCTCGGGGCCAGTGGCAAACATGCCCCTCATTATTTCACCCAGTGGATGCTGGAGCTGGGGTATTTATACACGATCTTCCTTCAATCATTGTTTGAAGGTTACTCTTGGTGGGGGCACATTAATTCCCTGGCACTTCCATCCTGCCACTGGAAAGTGGGTTCCAGTCTCTAGAGAAAGCTATCAGGCAAATGAACCCTGGTGCTGGTTATTGGAAGCTGAGCCAGTTTGATAAAAGTGAGGGAACCCAGCAGGGCACCATGCATCTGCTACACGCCCCAACCTCCTTTGATGCTTGAAGCTGTTGGGGTTGGCCAGGATCAGCTTGTGAAGGCCCTTGTGAGCTGCTGTGAAACATTCTGGACTCTCTCCTTTGGGGAGCCACTCTTGGCTTTTAAGGTGAAGTGAGGCTTAATCAGACCTGCAACACAGAAAGATCACGATGGTCATTGGGTGGAGAATGGACTGTTGTGGCCAAGGAGCAAATACAGAGAGGGAGGATTTGGAGGCAGTCACAGCTCTCCAGGCAAGTGGTGATGGTGGCTTAGAGCAAGTAGGGTGGGGATGGAGCGCAAGCTGGGGAGAGGTTGAGGAGACGAATAGACCAGATTTAGTGAGAGTCTGCATCTGGGGAAGGTGGCAGCCCTTTTCCGTAATATCCTCCTTATGCTAAATTAGACGCAGGTGTCTCTGAGACTTGGCAAGTGGGGCTGTAATTTCCCTGTGCCCCCCGTCCGCCACCCCTTACCTGATAAAGCTCTGTCATCTGCTGTGGTCTCGCTGCCCACTTTTCACAGTACTTTCCAGGCTGCTGGGGCCAGCATAAAATAAATAACCCCTACTTCCCACCTTGCCAGCTTTCCTTCTGCCTTGCCCATCCTGCTGTGCCTAGCGAGGGTTGACTCCAGTGCCAGCTTCTGAACCGGCAGTATTGTCAAGGAATGTGGAAGCAGCAGGGCCAGGGAGAAGGGGCGGGGATGAACATTCCATTTGCCATCTGCGGCTCAAATGAGAGCTGTGCTGATGAGAGCCAGGGCCATCTCCTAGTGATCTGGAGAAGCGCATTTCGGCTGAACTGGCCACGGGACATCCTCTGCAGGCTCATGTGTGTATCCTGTGCGGTCACTGTCTTCTCTGAGCGTGGGGCTGGCCAACGGTTGAGATGAGGGGCTGGTGATGCAGGGTATAAGGGTCTGCCTTGTCCCCAAACCCTACTCCTCTGCCGGGCCCTGCTGGGCACAAAATGCTGCCATGCTGTGCGTGCAGCTCAAGAATGGTGCCAGCCCTGGCCAAACATATCGTCGTCGTTAAAAATCACTCTGTTAGCCATTTTCAACCATAAACAATTTATCTGGAGTTCAAATCTTAAGATTTTTCCGAATTTAAAGGGATCTTAAGGGTCATTCATCTAACAAATATTTATTTCTGGAAAATTCCTCTTTTCTTCCGAGTAAAGCTCACCCCCACCCCAATTCAGTGCTCTCATCACAAGGGCACCAACAGAGCTGTTGTTACCACAATGAGACTTGGCCCTGGCCTTTGATGCCTGGTCCAGATACAGACTCCAGACCTGAGCTGGGCCTGTTAGAATGCTTCCCTGGGAGTCTGCTCTGAAAATAGAGAAGAAAAGTTATTCTCTAGGGCCTGAAATTGTAACACATGGGAGCTGGTGGATGGCTGTTTTTCTCCCATGAATACAAGAGAAAGAGAGGAAACTGGTGGGGTTGGGGTGGAGCCTGAGGGGAGGAGAGAGAGGAGGAAAGGCACAGATCGTTCCTGGTCCAGCTATTTCCTATTCTTTCAGTTCCTTGAAACCCCTCAATGTTCTTACAGTAAATTTGCCCTTTTTAATTATGCTTGTTCAAAGTGAGCATCTTTTATGTGGATGAGAAGAAAAAAAATCTCTGCCCACAGACTGGCAACCCTTTAGAAATCCCTTGAAGGGTAGAAGAGAAAGTTTGTCTCAACTCCTGATCCTGGAAATTCTTTTGGTATTTACAGAGGCACCCTAAAAAGAAACCCTGAGCTCATGAGCTACCACTGCCCACTCCTCCCTGCGGTGCCCCTGCCCAGCCCCTAGCAACTGCTGATCTTTCTGCATCCGTAGATTTGCCTACTCCGAGCATTTCACATAAATGGAATCATTCACTGCATGGCCTTTTGTGACTGGTTTCTTTCCCTTAGCATCCTGTTTTCAAAGTTTATCCGTGTTGCAGCGTGTGTCAGTACTGCATTCCATGTATAGCCGAGTCCTATTCCTTTGGATGGATAGACCACATTTTGTTTCTCCATTCATCAGTTGATGGACATCTGGATTGTTTCCACTCTTTGGTTATTGTGACTCATGCTGCTATGAGCATTTAAAATAGAAGGTCAAAGCATGTCACTCCTGTGCTCAAACTCTCTCGTGGCTTCCAAGCTCACGATAAGATCACAAGCTCTTGCCATGGCCCAAGGGACCCTGCCCGACCTGGCTCCTGCCTCCCTCTCTGACTCCCTTCTTCTTGCTGTTCTTCGGACACACCAAGCTTGGAATGCCCTTTCCCCAGGTATTCCCAGGACTCCCTCCCTTACTTTACTAACATCTCTGATCAAATGTTGCTTCCTCGGAGAGGCCTGCTCATCCATCACTCCTGACCCCACTGTGTTCTTCTTCATAGGATTTTCCACAAGTGATGTTGTATTACTCATGTGTTTGCCTTTTTGTTTTTTTTCCTAGAAGGTAAATTCTATGATAGGAGGGACTTTTTCACTGCTGTATCCCCTGTGCTTGGCACATATTAGGAGCTCAACAAATATTTGTTGAAGGAGTGAATGAATGAAAAGATGGGACCTTGCAGATGACAGATGAGAAGCTGAAGCCCGGGGAGGGGAAGGGCCTGCCCAAGTTTACATGGCTAAGTTGGTCTGGACCCCAATTCCAGTCCTGTGTTTGTTTTTCAAAACTCCCAATCCCCTAGACATTTGGATGCTGGTATTTTATGTTAATTCTGGCCACCCCTACTTGGAGCTACTTCCTCCTAAACCAACAAATAAATCAAAATGTCAAACCCTTCAGACTGGGCACTTCTCACATTTTCCTTACCTCGCCCATCATTTCCCTGAGACGCATCCTGCCTTTCTACCCTTCTGAAGGCCTTGCAGTACCTTGAACACCTGCTGTTCCCTCATGCCTCTGTACCTTTGCCCACGCTGCTCCCTCTGTCTGAAACACTCTTCCCGCAACCACCTTCTATAGGTGCTCAACTCAGACTCATTTTCATGACTTTGGTGGCCTTCTGTTCCTTTATGAAGCCTTCCCTGCTATGTCCTTCCAGCCAGACTGAGTCAGATGCCTCTCCACTGCATTCTCATAGCCCCTGTCATAACCATTGCACTCTACTGGGGTTGACTGGGTCTCCTCTAGATTGTAGACTCCATGAGTCTACCGTGACAGGGTCATGCCTGTCCTGCTCAAGGCTTTATCCCCAGCCTCCTGCACAGTGCCTGGCACAGTGAAGGCACTCGACAGCTGTAGGTTTGTGTGAGTTCCTTTGTTTTGATTGGAGGTAAAGTGGATACAACAGATACCCATAGCCCTCCTACCTTTCACTGTGCTCTGGCCAACTTCCAACTGCCAGTGTCTGTGCTGTGCCAGAACTGCCTGGATTCAGACTGCCATGAGTGGCAGGCCAGAGTGTCAAGGAATTAAAACCCCCTGTTTCAGGCGCAGCCCTCAAGCAGTGACTCTTGGGAGCTGATGTATAAATACCCAAGCTCCCTTGCTCCTTAGGTGGGTTATTTTGTCTGAGACCTGAGTGATGAGTACGAGGGAAAACCCCAGAGTTTCCTCATGGGATCTTACTCCTACTCCTACTGCCCTCTGTGGTAGCTTGCTTAATAGCACATCCATTATTTGCTATATCTTCCTGGCTTCTATACTACTGTTTCCTCCACTTCTTAAATATACCACTTTCATTAGTTCATTGCCCAATCCAGTGGCATTGTCAGAATGCCGACACCCTAGCCAAAGGCCCCAGCATGCATGGGTTCCTTTTATCTTCAAGACCATGATGACACCAGCCTGAAGATATCAACCAACCAAACAAACTCATAAATGTCAATTAGTTATATTGATGAGCAATGTTTATGGGTTCCTGCAGATCAATTCGTAAATATTATAAATTGTAACAATTTCTAAATAATGTCCTGTGACTAATGGCTCTACTTGTAGTGGATTTTATCACTTTGTTGAGTACCTAATCGTCCTCAGCCTTGCTGAGTGTTTCTGTGACCTGCGACAACACTACAGTGACTCAGAGCCCAGCAACTTCAAGGTCAAAGAGCCTGTGTTTCTAGCTTCTGTCCTGGCTGACAGGGATGCTGGTATTTCACTTTTGAAACTAGCTAGTGGTCCAATCGGTTTTTGGTAGTGGAGAGCTGGCCTTCTCCACTGACTTAGGAAATATCATATGTTCTGACTTCTACCGGTTGTTTCAGAGGCTCATTCATTCATTTAACAAATATTATGGAGTACTTTCTATGTGCCCAACACTATGTGAATGTTGGGAATATAGTGGTATATTGGTTAGGGTAGGCTGGGTTGTGCTGCCATAATAAGGTAACTCTGAAATCCCAGAAGCTTAACAGAACAGAGTTTTTTCTTCTCATTCATGCTACATGTCCAGTGTGGATCCACAGAGGGCGCTCCTCCATATAGTCACTCAGGGGCCCAGGCTGATGGAACATTGCCAACCACTGCAGTAGGGGAATTGGTAACTGGAGAGTTACTGTGCCAGCTTTGCTATGCTTCAGCCCAGAAGTGACATGTATCACTTCTGTACTCAGCTCATGAGCCCGGATTAGTCACATGGCCCCAATTAACTTCAAAAGAGGCTGAGGAATGTGGAGGGAACACATGGAATATTTGGTATGCTTAACTGTCCTTGGAGAGCTTGTATTATAGCTTACATTGTAGGAGAAGGCAGGGATCAAACAAATTATTGCATAAATAATTGTTTAACAGTAATTGGGATGAAGGCTACAAAGAGACTTGAGGTGCTGTGAGAGTGTGAAACAGGAGACTTGATGCCTTCTAGGTGGTCTGGGGTGGCTTCCCAAGGGGAGGTTATTTCAGCCAAGACCTGAGAAGTGAATAGGAGCTGGTCAGGAGAAGAGAGGGAGTGAGGCACCCACAAAGACAGATCACCTCAGATTCTACTCCCAAAGAGTTACAGTGTAGCTTGAGAGATGAGAAATACATAGAAGTAATGATAATACCAGTTAGCCAACAATGGCAGCCTCCACAGTTGAGCATGTGCTACATTAAGTGCTTTCTGTGCACTATCTCACTTAATCTGCTCCCACAATGGGTTTAGAAACACACTGCTCAGCAAGTGTCTGGGCAGAACTTGAACTCATGTGTACCTGGAGTTCGTGTGTGCTCCTCCTTCTGGGGTGATTGCTCAGTGACTGATGGGTTTAGCTGAGAGCTCCGTGACTGCTGGGCTGTAAGAGAAAAAGCTCTCACTTCTAGGCAGATGTTCCTCTGTGTCGGGACGCAGGGCTGGCCACTCCAAGATATTCCACAAGAACATACTAATCATTTTGAATGAAAGTTACTTGATAAGTGAAAACAGCATTCTGACCCTCCTGTCTCTGTTCCCCTGAAAGCAGTAAAGAAATCTCCCCTGTGAAGGGTGCTCTCCCTGCATCCTTAGCCCCAGAGCTGGGGATTCAGGGCTGGGAAACCTGCACAAGCAAACCTTGCTAATTTACTACCTCAAGTCTAAGCTCTACTTAAATTCCTCACTAATTACATAGCCCAAACCTAAGTTTCTTTGTCCTGTCAATTCTTCACAAATATATGTTTCTCTGTGTAAAAGATAAATATCCTGCCTGCTTTGTTCATTCTCTGAGCATCATTTCTTTATGATCTCCAATACATACGTATTAAACTGGGTTTTTCTCCTGTTAATCTGGTCTTGTGTCAATTTTACTATGAGTCTAGCCACAAGAACACAAGAAAGGAAGAAAGGGGATTTTCCTTTCCCTGACATCTGCTTCTCTGATAAGTCACTGAATCTCCTCGGATCTCAGTTCATCATTAAAATGAGATTATTTGGCTAGATCAGAGCTTTTCAAAACTGTTTTAATGTAGTGGAATATTAAAAAAAAAAACGCAATCCCATATATAAAGCAGGTGGGAGTAGTTAGTAGCCTGGGGAGGATTCAGATGTCATCCCCGTATCTTCCCATCCCCTTTAGCAGTTCCTGGGGCCCCTCTGGGGGACCTGGCATGTGGGAAGTGCTCAGTAAACTGCTGGACCATCTAAGGTTGTTTCCAGCCCTCAAGTCTGCTGCATGTTCCTAGTATTACGATTACCTGTGGCTATTCGATTATAAGAATGGACTCCTTTCTTGTCCCTTGTTGTAGGTAGAATAATGACCCCGCCCCGCCCAAGAATAGCCACATCCTCATCCCTGAAACCTGTGAATATATTACCTTCCATGGCAAAAGGGGCTTTGCAAGATAAAGTTAAGGATCTTGACATGAGAGGATTATACTAGATGATCTGGGTGGGCCCCATGTAACCTCAAGGGTCCTTATAAGAGGGGATGGGTGAGTCAGAGAAGATGTGATGACAGAATCAGAGGTCAGAGAGAGGCAGATTTGAGGATGCTAAGCTGCTGTTTTTGAAGATGGAGAAAGGGGCCCTGAGTCAAGGAATGTGGGCAGCCTCTAGGAGCTGGGAAAGGCAAGAAAATGGGTTCTTCTCTAGCGCCTCCAGAAGGAACACAGCTCTGCTGACACCTTGCAGTTAGCCCTGTAAGACTCATTTTGGACTCTTGACCTCCAGAACTGTCAGATAATAAATGTGAGTTGTTTTAAACCACTAAGTTTGTAGTCATTTGTTCCAGCAGCAACAGGACACTCCTACATCCCTCTGAGACAAGAATCTGCCCCACACCACAAGTTGCTTGTATCCCTATTTAGTGACCAGGCCATTATCTGAAGCTACGATTTGCCAGCCACTATGCTTAGTGATTTATTTCTCTTATTTTCTTTAATTCTCCAAACAGCCCTGTGAGTAGAGACTGTCATGTCCATTTAGTAAAGATGAGGAAATGGGGGCTCTGAGAAGTTCCGTCACCAGCTCCAGGGCAAACCGGTGAAACACTGTTATGACTTCAAATTCAATATCATGTAAATTATTTATCTCCATTTCATTAAGGTTTTTTCTGAGGTTTTGTTCTTTCATTTGAAACATCTTTCTTTGTTTCTTCATTTTGCTTGACTCTCTGTGTTGGTTTCTACACATCAGATAAAGCAGGCCCCTCTCCCAGTCTTGAGGGAGTGGCCTCCTGTAGGAGATGAACCGCATCATTCAGCCCTGCTCTGGTTCTTGGTTGTCTCTTAAATCTCTGTGATTGTCCATTTTCTTTTTCACGGCTCCCAGTAGCTGAGGGTAT
The DNA here is from genome assembly GCF_021613505.1 of Equus quagga. Classification (NCBI taxonomy): domain Eukaryota; kingdom Metazoa; phylum Chordata; class Mammalia; order Perissodactyla; family Equidae; genus Equus; species Equus quagga. The sequence continues at coordinate 78,290,922 of NC_060281.1, forward strand.
GCTGAAAACTGTCCCAAAGGGGAGGATCTCAGTCAGCACTCAGATTCAGGTTGATTGGAAGCCAGACCCTCAGGCAAAAGCTTTTAAAGTTTGCAAATATACAGTCCTGTGGCACCGCAAGTGTCAGCCTGTCTGGCCACCAGAGCCAGGCCTTCCGGAGATGTCCCCCTGGGCAGCAGTCACAAAAATCCGGGCTCCAGACAAGTACATAAGCGCCTTTCTGGGACATTCCTGGGAACTGTTGTGAGGCGGGAGAGTGCAAAGATGGCGTCTACCGGCCTACATTCCCTGTCTGCCTGTAGATGCGTGCCAGACCTCAAGCTTGCCCCTCAGGCCGAAGCTCCAGGACAAGCAAATAGGGCTCTTTCACAGGAAGACTGGGCTGTGTTTGTCTTTTATCTGTGCAGTACCCTGGGTGGTGGTCTGCCAAGAACTGTCCTTCTAATAGTTCTAGTCCTGTCAGACTCAGGATCACAAGCCCCCTGGCCCCCAGAGCCAGTCTATCAAGGGGCATCCCTTGGGCGGCAGCCACAAAACTAGTCATGGGATGTAAAAACTGGGGCGCCAGATGCGTCTAAAAGCTCCTGTCTGGGAGATACTGGTGCTCTGGAGTGTGGCAGAGGGAGAGTGTGAAGATGGCATAGCTAGAACAAGACAGAAGGAAAATGTACAGATGGTGCCCACAGATAAAAGAAAGAAGGGGGGGGAACCCCTAGAGTTAAAAAAAAAAAAAGATGGTGCCCACTGGCTAGAGTGAGGCAGAGAGAGCAAAAATGGTGCCCACCAGCCAGCAGGCCCCTAGATGTGTGCTAAATTAGATGCCTGCCCTCAGGCCTACACTCTAAGATGCCATCCACATAAAGCCTGGGCCGTCTAGATCGGCTGCCTCTGCGCTGAGCCCTGGGCTGGGTGAGTGCACGTGTGAGCCCTTCCAGAGCCGTTTCTCAATGTTTTGTAGCCTTATGGGTCTCGTGGGTGTGAGTCCTGTTGGCTTTCAAAGCTGCATGTTTTGGGGGCTTGTCTCTCAGGTGCAGGTCTTAAAAGTTGGGGTGCCTGATGGAGGGTTCAGACCTTTTGCCCTTCAGGGGGAAGCTCCAGGCACTGAATTCTCTCATGATTATGGGTTGCCCTCACCGGGGATGGTGTTTGTGTTGTGATTGTGTCCCAGCCTCTCCTACCTGCGTCAATGTGGGCCTTCTCTCATTTGCTGACGCGTAGGAGTTGCTCTGCCAGTTTTTAGGATTTTTCAGAGAAAGTTGTTCCATATGTAGCTGCAGATTTGGTGTGTCAGGGTTAAATGTGAGTTCATGATCCTCCTCCATCGCCATCTTGAACCAGAACCAAGGTCACACAGCTAGAAAGTGTGCATGCGTGTGTGAGCTTTGATGCAAATCCAAGTGTGTATAACTCTAAAACCATCATTTTGTCTTTCTTCCTTTAGAAGATAGCTATTTCCAATGGGTGCTGGGAAGGGATCCAGACCACACCTTGCAAATAATGCCTCGTGCATAGTCAGACTACAAGCTCACACCAGCTAGTGTAGGACGTCAGTGTCTTTATGGGTGTGTTGGTGTGTGGAAGGAGAGTGGAATTTGGAATTATATTTAATTTCATCTGGGTGGCACGTTCCTTGGGAAGCTCAATTCTCTTCCCTGAAAAGGGAGAGGAACAAACTTCCCTACTACTCCTTACGCTTATTTCTTCTGGGGCAATTACTGAACCTTGTTTGTTCAATGTGCAGAGTCCTTCATTTGAAAGGAGGAGACGGGGAGAATCGAGTGATCACTCTTAGTCTGAGCACAGACCAGGCTTCTTAGGAAATGCAGCGGACTGGTCTGGCTCTTGTGAGTGTGGGGTCCTTCTATGTGGATATTCACAGGGTTTGGCAAATCAGAAGTTGAGCAAACGTAATTCAAACCGTAGATACAAAAGTCACCAAGCCCTTTTTAAATGTGCTTTGCTCATTTCTTTTGGTAAGTGACATTTAATATAATTTTTAGTATTTGTTGTTCCTGATTATAAAAGTCATAAATGCTCATTTTAGAAGTGTTGGAAAACACAGAAAAGGATCAATAAGGGCAGTCACCCCAAATCCCACCATTCAGACCAAGTTACAGTTTATATTTTGGGATATTTTTCTTTTTTCTATGACTTTTATCTAGGTGAGGTCATGTAATTTGGGGTCTGTATTTTTTCACTTAGTATTATGTCATAGATATTTCCCCATATCTTTACAAAATCATTTCGAGTTAGAGGAAGTGTAGTGGTAAAGAACTTGGTCTCCAGCATGTGCAGCCTGGATTGGAATCCCAGCTTACCACTTGCTATGCGACCACAGAAGATCACCTAACCCAGTGGTTCTCAACCAGGGGGAATTCTGCACCCTCAGTGGGCATTTGGCAATGTCTGGAGATATTTTTGGTATTCACAAATTTTGGATATTTTGGATATTTAAAAATCGGGGAGGGTGAGGCTGCTCCTGGCATCCAGTGGGTAGAGGCCAAAGATGCTGCTAAACATCCTACAATGCATGGTCAGCCCCCATAAGAATGATCTGGTTTCATGTGTCAATTCGGTTGTGGTTGGGAAACTTCAACCTAACTTCTCTGAGCTTCAGTTTCCCTGCTTGCTAAATGAGGAGGACTCGTAACCACCATAGGTTTAGTGTGAGGTTTAAATGACAGTCTGTTTAAAGTGCTTGGCAGCTAAGTGCTCAATAAGTGTTAGCTATTATTATTAATATATTAGCAACATTTAAAATATATACCAGACCCTCAGCTAGGTACAAGAGATATAGAACAAATGATAATATACACACAATCCTTGATTTTTTACTTAGAGGCTATTCATGTAACAAACAGAGACTATTTTGGTGAGCTCAGGAAAGGGATATTCTTGGGAATCTCAGGGACACAGGAAATAAAACAGATCTGAGCCTCCGGGAAACTGGAACGTGGAGACCACTAGGCACAGAGCAGCCCTCCCTGTTTCCCAAGGTGAACATGTTCTCTCCTCTCCATTTCTATATCTTCTTTCTCTTGAGTGGTCTTCTCTGTCTATCGAGGACTCAGCATGTCTGCCAGCCCCACAGCTGTTTGACCTGATAACCTCATTGTCCATCACAGATGAGAGAGAGAGAGAGAGAGAATGAATGACTATGAATGAGAATCCAATTGGTTACTGACCAGAAAAAGGGATTGGCTTTCTTTGGGTCCTGTGTGCAACTCTGATCCAATCAGCTGTGACTGTGGAAGGCAAGGTCACCTGAAGGCAAGGTCAGTGCCTAGTCCTGCCCTACCAAATTATGAGTTCCTTCTCAGATGAGGGATATGGGGCAAGAGTGGAGCCCTAAAACATGTCTGCTACTCCCTACCCTTAAGAGAGTTAAGCCTAGTTAGGGAACATCGGTAGAAGCAGTGGCTGGCTGAGAAGAGAAGAGGCAAAGTGGGGATCTAGGATGCACTAGAGAGAATCATTCTTTAGTTGAGAGGGTCAAACTTGGCAGGAGCCTTAGCAATCACTCAGGCCCACTCACTCCCTAGTGGGAAACAGGCCCAGGTCAGGAAGATATTTGTTGGCAGATCTTGGAGTAGAAAGCAGGAGCCCCGGGCTGTTGATTTGCCACCTCACTCTCTCCTCTCTCTTTCTGCTGCCTTTCCTGACTCCTTTTAAAAAAATGGGCCCTTGAAGACCTGAGATCAGCTTCTGTTTTTTGGGACTCCAGGAGGACTCCAGCCATTTTCCATCGGGCAATTTGAGATGCCAGGTTTGAACCACTTCGCTTCTTTCCTTGTCGTCTTCCTCTTCTGCCTTCCCTTTCTTTCCTCCCTCCTTCCTCCCTTCCTTCCAAGGGACACACACTGCCTTTTTAATTAAACAATACATTAGGCTTGTCATTACATGCCAACAAACATAATTGTATATCATACCATTTTTAATGACTATATTCCCTGGCATGTTAGACTGTGATTGATATGACAAATCCCCTTCAGGTGGACACTTAGGTTGTTTCCACTCTTTCATCATTATTTTCAAAATTGCTCTGATGAACAGCTTTGTAGCTAATTCATCATCAGGATACATTTTTAGAAGAGGAATTGCTGGTTGAAGGGTTGATGCCTAGGCACAGACATGCTTTCTAAAAGAAGACACTCAACATCATGTCTTCATTATTCAGAGCCAGGAAATTCTTCAGGATTTGGACATAACTAGCTGTTGGCTGCTGCTTGCTATGGCCAGCCTGCTGCGGCCTTATCCCAAGCAGATGTTGCTGCAAAGGTCAGTCTGCTGAATTCCATCGTTAGCCTGCCAGCTCCCTGCTGCTGAGCTGGGGGGGCCACTGGAGTCAAAATCTTCTCAACAGGCAGGAACCAGAATACAGCTGGTTCCCAACCTTGGACAATTAATCATATAGGGAGAGATCCAGGTCTGGGAAAATGGTTTATTTACAGCTCAATACTTCTTTCGGCCCCAGGTGCATTTTGCAATTGCATTTCATCTTCTGGATCCACACCTGGACTGTCTTCTAAATACCATCTGAATCAAGAGCGGGAGGTCAAGTGCAGCACAGATTTTATGTCTCCTGGCTTGAGATGTTTGTGGACTAGGCTGGCTTTGGCTTCTGTACCTTAGGTTTGTGGCTGAGAAGAAAGTAAAAAGCCCGTGACAGTTGAACTGTGAAATGCTTTCCCCACCCCCAAGCCACTGGGAGCAACTGTTTAGCAGTGATGTGCCCAGACTTCAAAATGGCAGAGAGATGCTGATAACAAGGGGAAGGAGGGCTTCCCCTGGCTTGATGTCACCATTGAGACTGGTGGAGTTTCCTTAGAGAGCTCCCTCACCTTCTAATCAATCAATCGATCAATCAATTCAACAAGTATACATTGAGTGTTTATGAGCCAGGCACTGTCTCGGCACCGAGAATGCAGTGGTCTCGAAGTGTTGCAGAGAAATTTCCCTGAGAAACAGACTCTGAGGCAGAGATTAATATGCAGCAGGTTTATCAGGGAGCTCTCTGGGATCAACGTCTGTTGAGGGGAAGGGACTGAAGCAGGACTGAGCAGAGGGGGAAACTGACCTGTGATGAAGTTGTGCTTGAGCCATGATGACTACCTGATGTCGTCTAAATGGAAGCCTTAGCCAACTCTCTGGGGAGTCCTGAAACTGGGGATCCTTTGGGTCTGCCCCAGGTTGGGGATGAGAGGACCGTCAGTCCTTGGATGCGGGCAGCCCTAGGAAGTGGCCTTGAGTGAAACAGCTCTCTTCAGCGGAGGCAATCCCTGGAGGAACCCAGTGGTGGGGGGAATTAAGCCCTTTAGTCCTGAAGGAGGACCTGGGTGATGTAGCACAGAGTCCACCGCAGCCCTCTGGAGCCCACAGTGTGGTGAATGGTGTGTGTCGTGGTTGGGGTTCACTTCAAAGCAGGGCCTGAGACGAGGACTTGGGTGTAGATAGTATTCAGGAGGTGACCTCAGGAAGCAAGAATGAGAGAATGGGGATAACGAGACAGGGAAGGACAGAGAGATAATAAAGGACGCATTCTGGAGCAGGTCAACATTGTAAGGCAACCCTCAGGGGAACCATGGAGAAAGCACTTCAGAACTGTCAGCCGAGGGACAGGAGATGCGTACCCACTGCCTTCTATTCCGCATTGGCCAAGGGTTGCCCCAGGGGACGAGAACCTCTCTATACTTCTAGAATGCACCTGTAAAAGCTGTGCCTATGGTTTCAAGGCAGAAAACGAGAGAGTCAAGAGGGCTTTTGATGTGGGATGTTGTCAGTGGACTTGCGCTTGTCCCCCATAGATGCAGCTGAAATCTGAAGTGGGTTAAGGGGATGTGGCATGGACCCTCACTTCTTTGGGAAAGAAAGAGTCTACAACAGAAATCATGAGGAAATTAATCTTGTATAGGGTAAGAGATTGTAAGAGGGTGTCTAATCTGGCCCCATCCCTCCGTAATCCTGTAATGAAGATACCCACTTTAGAAAATTACATCCTCTCCTCTTAAATCTAACCAACTAACTAGCCAATCAGCCAACCAACTAACTAACGTGTATTGAGCACTGACTTGTGCCAGGCATTGTGCTGAGGGCTATCACAGTCCTTCCAAGAGTTCTTCCTCTCTTTTCCTACTTTTCTCGAGCCCCCCAGCCCCATTTTCTGTCTTCCAACCTTGCTTTTCGGGTCCCAGCAGGGGACCTTGGCTTCTACTTTGCTTCAGAGGTTGGGGCCATCACACCTGAATTCCTTCAGGTGACCCCTCCACCTTTAAACATGTCCTCACCGTCATTTCTTCTGTCCTTCCAGCCTTGGAGGTAGAAGAATTCTTTCTTTGTTTTGTTTTTTTCCTACAAGTGAACCCATCTCTGTTCCTCATCACACCTCTAGGCACTGCCTTTCAAGGCCTCACCCCAAGAATTCTTGTTTTCTCTAGCATCTTTGATTTCAGCATCTTCACAGAGTCTTTCTTTGCCTACAATCATATATATACACACAGATATATATACACTCTTTAAAAAGGAAAAAATAAAGACCTTTTCCTTGAACTTGCTCTCCTTTTTGGCTACCTTATTCCCATTCTTCTTTTCTTCTTCTTAAAAAATATTTGCAGCCTCCATTTCACCGTCCACTCAACCCCAACCCCCAGCAAGTTTGCTTCCAAACCCCACTCGACCCGCATATCTATTGAATCTCAACTTGCAAAGGACAACAGAGATCTTGCAAATGTAATTCTCCATTCTCTTTTTCCTCTTCTCTCAATTTTCTTCATTCCAGCAGCATGGTCCCTCTTCTCCTTTAAAAATTCCTCCTTAGTTTTGAAAAATTCCCTAGTTTTCACGACATTGTTCTGCTATCTCTGTAAACTTTCTTTATCCATCTTTCTCTTTCAAAACTCACTTCTTCCTCTCTTCCGAGAGCAAATGCTTTTGAAGGTTTAATGCTTATAACTCTCTTCTTGCTGGCACAGCAGTGGTTCTCAAGCCTGGCTGTACCTTACTTAGAGTCACCTGGGGAATTTCAGAAAATACTGATGCCCACAGAGGACTTTTAGGACAAGGAAACTGTTCTGTATGATGCTACAACGGTGGATACATGTCATCATACATTTGCAAAACTGTGGGGACTGGAATTGGCCACCCCAAGATATGTCTCTTTGGCATGATGATTATTTGAGGCTAGTTACTTTGCAGACAGGAAAGCAACTGAAAAGCAGAATTTACTTACCATTTGTAAGAGACATTTACATTGTAAAGGAACTCTCCATCTGTAAAGATATCTCCCTCTGTACCAGATAGAAGGGGGGATGACCTTATCTCTAGAAATTCTTAATCAATGGGGAAGGCAGGACTTAAATCTGCATTTGTGTATTGTGCTTGTCTGGTAACCTCCTGTAACTGACTTCCCTCCCCATTTCTTTAAAGATTAAGCATCTTTCCTTAGGCTAGGAACTGATTGCTGCGCTCACCTGTGACCACCCAGCTCAAGACAATAGACTTGCCTCCTGCTACGCCCTCCAAGATAGCAGACCCACTATCTGCTGTGTCCATCAAGCGCCATGCCGACAGGGCAATCTTGTGACTATTGTGGGAGGGACATTTCAATCATAAGTGAAATATCCTGTTTGGGGGTATATAACCATTCTGTGTGATGCGGGGTCGGTGAGCCGAGGAGTCGAAAGAAAGATTTCTTGGACTCTCAAGATCTGGCAGTAGTGCTCTTTTATTTAGAGAATAGTATGGAATAGCATGGGGACAGGGCCATGGGCAGTCAGAGCTCCTGCTGCTGCCCCGAGTTGAGGGTTAGGGCTAAATTTAAGGCATAGGTATGTGACTCATCTCTTTACAAAGACAAAGGAAGAACATGAAAAAAGTTAAAATGGTATCAGTGCAGGTGGGGTCTGGTCGTTGGGTGATCCCATAACTTTTAGACAAGAATCAAATCGGATTAAGTAAAGATCAGAAGCCACCACCCAAAATCAGTTACATGAGATTGCCAGACAGCAACCAACTTAAGTTCTTGCCTTCCCCATTAAGAGTTTCTAGGGATAAGTTCATCTCTCTTCTTCTTCCTGGTACAGAGAGGGAGGTTACAGATAGATTTACCTTACAAATGTAAATGTGTCCCAACAAGGGTAAGTTCCATTCCCCAGAGCCTCCTTCCCTGTCCCTGTTATCAAAAGCGATCAGCCCCAAACAATCCCGATGCCAAAGAGACATATCCTGGGGTGGCCAATTTCAGGTCCCTACAAGGTCATCCCCCCTTCCTTCACAAATGCAAATGTCTCTCAAAACGGCAAGCAAAATTCCAGTCCTCGGAGCCTGCTTCACATGTGCAGTTTTAAAAGTAACCAGCCTAAAGATCCTCATCATAAACCGTTTTAAAATTAAGCAGCCTAAAAATCCTCATCACTGTGCACCCCACTTCTTCGGTGACCTTTCTTCCTTCGGGCAGAAAGGCCCTGGGCCATGGTCCTCATAAAGCTTTGTTTAATGTTCTCCTGCTATTCTGTCTCATGTGAATTTAATTCGTTCTCTGGCCAGACGAACCCACATTAGGTAGAGGAATAGTCTTCCTTCCCTACAAAACCATAGAACGTACAACACTAAGAGTGAAGCTGAATGTAAACTGTGGACTTGGGGTGATAATGATGTGTCAGTGTAGGTCCATCAGCTGGAACAAATGTCCCCTCTGGTGGGATGTTGACGGTGGAGGAGCCTGTGCATGTACGAGGAGGGGTGATGTGAGAACTCTCTGTACTTTTTGTTCACTTTTACTGTGAACCTAAAACTGCTCTTAAAAATAAAGTCTATTAATTAAAATTACTGATGGCCCCATGACCAGAAATTCTGACTTATGTGGCACAGTAGGTTCTAAGGTGCAACAGGGCAGAGAAATACTGGGCAAGGCTCTCTTCCTGACCATCTTTCTCTCTGTCAGGCTTCACTGATCACTTTGAAGAAGGAAAGTCCCGAATTTAACTTTCTAACTCTGCCCTTTTCTGTGATCCCTTTTCCATGAGGTTTACAACCTCGACTTGTACGGATGTGTCTGAAATCATATCAAACTCACTATTTTGTTCATTTTTCCAGACTCCTTCTGTCGTCCAGTTTTTGATCAGTGCACTCATCATTAGCCTGGTTATTCAGACTTTATAAACCTCCGAATCCCAGCAGTAAGGATTCTTTGAGCTCAGATCTCTGACCTTCCCTCCAAGCTGGAACCCCTGAGCCCCGTTCCCTGCCTCTGCTTGAACCTTTCTAGCCTTGGAAGCTCAGCCCTTGGCAAGGATCATCTGCTTTTCAAAGACGCCTTTATTTTTTCATATTACACAAGCTGGTACATATGCATTATAAAGATAAAAATAAATATTGGAAAGCATGCTATCCCCCACCAATGGCGACTAATGTTTAGGTGTATAAAAGTAAACAAGGAAAAAAGATTACCTTGTGAAATGTATTTTATGTCACTTTTCTCTTAGCATGACATCGTGAATATTCCTCCATCATAATGACAAATAAAAATGGCAAGTAATAGGATATACTGGAATATATGAGGAAGCCATTTGGTGTAAACCTAATTCCACCTGACCTTGTCTTTCCAAAAGGGCCTGACCTTGGCTGTTGAGCACGCATTGTATATCTGCTTTAGAGATTCCCTCTGGCAAGAGCAAAAGGCCCTTGAGATAAAGGTGCAACTTCCCTCCCCCTCCCAACGTTGGTATCTCCTTAAGGATTGAGCATCTTTCCTTAGGCTAGGAACTGATTGCTGCACTCACCTGTGACCGCCGGGCTCCAGACAATACCTGCTACGCCCACCAAGATAGCTGACCCACGACCTGCTGTGTCCATCAAGTGCTGTGCTGACAGGGCAATCTTGTGACTATTGTGGGAGGGACATTTCGATCATATGTGAAACACCCTCTTTGAGGGTATATAACCACCCTGTGTACCCCCACTTCTTTGGAGTGCTCTGTTCCTTTGTGGAAAGACTCTCCCGGGTTATAATCCTAAGATTTAAGCTCAGAATAAACTCACCCAAATTTTCATTTATAGATTGGTTATGGATTATTTGCGTCAACAATAAATACTTTCAAACCATTTAAAATAACTTCATATTATTTTGTCTGCCAAAGTAGTACCTGTTCATTGTCCAAAAGTCAAACAGTGGAGAAGTCTGTGGAATAGAAAATAAAAGTCTCCCCACTCCCTCCCGCCGGATTCTGCAAAGAGCAGTCTAAGGGGTCCCTCCCCCCATTTTTCTTGTTGGGACAGACTATGATATTTCAAGGAAAGCATTTGTTGGCATTCCTTATGCTTATTTTCAGGATTTTTTTTTTTTAAATTGGATTATATAATCTTCCCAGAGCTCAGGGCATCTTGAAGTTTTAAGTGGGCTCTTTGGGGCCACCTCACCTCCCTCCGCCACCAGCTCCCTGGGGCTCGCCACACTTAATGTTTGCAATGTGCTTTTTAATGGCTAAGGCAGCCTTTCTTTTTAAGGGCAGTTCCGAGGGTTGGAAAGCTCTTCTTTATGTTGTGTTGAAAACTGCTCTGTCCCCTTTACTCTTGGCCCCAGGCATGCTTTATGGAGCTAGTAAAAAAACCCCAAAATCTAACAAAACAAAAACCATTAAACAAATAGACGAAAAAGCAAAACAAAACAAACACCCAAACAGACAACCCCTAGCATCTTTTTGACTTGTGTCCTTGCCTCCATCTCCACTGAGGCCTGATGTTTGGCTGCCTTTGGAGGCAGGATGAGGTCAAGAGCACAGCTGTGTTGCCAGCCCGCCGGGGTTCCTTGGGCAAGTGTCTTAATTCTCTCTGACCCTCAGTGTCCCCATCTGTCAAGTGGGGATAATAGCAGCGCCTACCTCGTCAGCTGCTGTGGGGATTAAATGAGTGATGTGTGTGAAGCCCTCAGACCAGGCCTGGGATGTGCTGTCATCAGGTATCCATGGGGTCTGGCTTCTCCACAGAGAAGGGGCAGGTGGCAAGATGGTCAGGCTCTGCGACTCTCACCTGGAAAACTCGCCGGAACACAGGGACCCTGTTTATGTTTGCATCTTTGACTCAGAACTCCTTTTGGCGATTAGCGTTGCCTGTGGCTGCAGGGTCCAGAACCCAAAGTTGTGAGAATGGTGGGAAGAACACAGGGGACAGACACAGGACCAGGAAGAGGGAAGGCGCACAGCCCGGGTGTGGCGTGCTGTAAGAAGCAGCAAGGGGTTTCTGACAGCTGCTGGCCCCAGTGCTTAGCAGCTGGGTGAACTTGGACAAGCTGTCTAAGCCTCAATTTTCTCATCTGCAAAATGGGTTCATTAATGTGTGATGAGGAATAATAACATGACTTACCTTAATTATTCAACTCTTATTTGATGCTACCCAGCTTCACTTCTTTAATTCTCATAACAACTCTATGAGGCAGAAATCAACATCTCTGCTCTACAAATGCTACATGGAGGCCCTGAGAGGTGAGTCGCTTTCTCACATCCCCACATGGAGGGAGCCACAGGGCTGGGATTGGATCCCAGGCAGGCTCCACAGTGTGGGCTTTTAACCACCTCATTATGCTGATAAGACAAATAACAATCAGCCCACCACTTACTGGGCTGCTTCTTCGAAACCACCTTTTCTCCTTTCATCCTCATAACCCTGGTTAAATGGCTGGTCCCCGAAAATCAGCTGGTAGGTGTGCAAGGACTCTCTTCCCTTGGGTGGGACCCTCTTTGTTTTAGAGCAAGGGTCCTCAGCCCTGCCTGCACATTAGGTTCATGCAGGGAACTCATAAAAAGTAACAATGCCAGGCCGCACACGAGATCTTCTGATTCCATTAGTCTGGGGTGGGGGCCTTGCATGGGGAGTTTTTAAAAAGCATCCTGGGTGATTCCAACTGTAGGCAGGATTGGGAACCATGGTGTAGTGGGGTTTACCCCCTCCAGGTGTGGTTCTCAACCTCAGCTGCATGGTAGAATCATCTGGGAGCTTCTAGATTCTGAGCTCATTGGTTTGAGCATCAGCCATAGTCACTGAGCTAATTAATGCTTATTGGACCTTACTCAGTGCCAGACACTGCATGAACTCATTGAATCCTGAAACAACCAACTCGTCCTGGTTTGCTGGGGATTTTCCATTCCGAGAACCCCCTCAGGTCAGATGCGGGCAAACCAGGGTGGTTGGTGAGCCTATTTACTCCTTCCCTAAACCTTTGTTTCTTACTGACCTCATTCACTTATTTCACAACAAATCTCTAAGGAAAATATACTAGTCAACCCATGTTGCAAATGAAGAAACTGAGGCGTAGAGAGAATCGGTGACACAGTTGGTAAAGAGTGGTTACAGAATACTTCCACAATCAGGATTTCATTTCCTCTCAGGGCGACCTGTAAGGTTAGCAGGGAATGTCTCGGTCCTCATTTTACAGATGGGGAGAGCGAGGTTCAGGAAGGGTGATGACTTTCCCATGGTCAGTGGCCACCATATTAGATGGGAAATCGGATCTTCTGACCCCCAGGCATTGCACGACTTCTGTTATGTTGCGTGGGAGGATGAAGAATGTCCTCTTGAAGAGGTTTGTGGTTCACTGGCTCTGACACTCTTTGCATCCATCGGCAGATCTTGGGCCTCCCGGCCTTCCCTCATGCAGCGGCTGAGAGGCTCGCTGTGGACTCCTTTCCCGGAAGCTGTGGGCTCCATGAGTTAGAAAGGACCAAGATGATTACCGGCAGTCGGGTGCTGTTCATTTAGAACATCTGCCCGAAGGTCCCCAAGGCCAGCTCCATCAGAGGACACACATCCGAGCCAAGCACAGCCAGACTGAAAACAGCCTCTTGCCCTCTGGGGAGAGATCAGGCTGCTGAAACGTCACCTGAGGTGCCGAGTCATGGGGGACATGCGGGCAGAGAGGCAAACTTGTACAAAGGAGTATGCTAGCATCATCTGGTGTTCCTGGGATAAATGGGGAGAGAAATGGGAGATAAGGGTGGCCTGATAACTCTAGGCAGCCAGAATTTTTTTTTCTCCAGAAAAGTGATCAGCTGAGTGTGTTCCAGGGGAGAGAGGTGGGGCCCACCCTGCCCCAGAGCAGTTCAGCAGCCTGTTTTGAAGGAAGATCTGAGTATTTGAAACATCAGTGCAGGAATTCTCATAGGACCTGTGCTGATTCTAAGAGGTCCAAGGGCGCACTTAAAAATGTTCATTGTCATATTAATAGAAGTACAAAAACTGTAATATAACTATGCACTCAAATGGAAGTTCACAAGGGCAGGGACGTTTGTGAATTTTATTCATAGCCGTAGACGCAGGATCTGGGACAGCTCCTGGCACATAGTTGGTCCCCACTGAATAAACGAATGAAGTCTCCCAGCACGTGTGTGGCTTTACCCGAAAATGGAATTTGAATTTAGGCTTATAGGATGGGTAGGATTTAGTTAGGAAAAAATAAGAGAGACTAGGGGGCAGGGACAGTCCAGGTGGGGAACAGCGTAAGTGAAGGCTAGGAGGTAGCGTAAAGTCGGCCCACAGCAGTGTAAGCTAACAGCCGCTGTTGCCTTCTAGTGCCAGGCAGTCTGCTGAGCGCTTTCACGTGCTAACTGATTCAATCCTGCTGACAACCCTCGAAATAGCTCCACTTTACAGCTAGGGAAATGGAGGCCCAGAGCAGTGAAGTATCTTGTCCACCGACAGGCTGTAGCCCTGGCTTGGCTGTTTCCAAGAGAGCTGCGCGGTCCTGGGGTCTCAGGCCCATGTGGCCATGTGCGGCAGGTGGAGCGTGTGCCCAGCCTGCTCCAGGCCCGCTGCGCTTCCGCTCGAGCAGCAAAGGCCGGGCATCCCTCCTGCTCTCGGCCTGCAGGAGTCGGCTGGGCGCGGACCGGGTCTGCTCCCGCTTTAACCCAGCTGCTGTTTTCCCAGCTTTCCATTTTTAGCTCCCCAGCCCGAAACGCAGTGTTCACTGCACTGTAAAGCTCACTGTCAGTTTGATTATACGAGACGCGGGTGTGGGCTCCCGCGCTGTTTCCAGGGCTAATAATAACCCTCCGGACTCGCTCGCTCCTTTTCTTCCAAGGCCCTCAAAGCGTTTCATGCGCAATGTCCCATTTAAGCCTCCCGTTCCCCAGGGAGGCAGCTGGTGGGTATTATGTGAAAAGACTTCGGCAACTATTCAGTTCTCTTCAAACGGAAAAGGTTACCGTCATCTCTGTCTTAAATGTGGGAGAACCGAGTCACGGGAGAGTAAAGAGAAATGCTAAAGGGAGCTGGTGTTTAATGTTGCCTACTGTGTGCATCTTATCTTATCAACCCTCGGAGGTGCACCTGTGAATTGTCCTTTTTTATGGATGAGATAAATGGCTCAGAGAGGCCAAGTGACCTGTTCAATGTCACACAGCTAAAACTTGCTAGACTATGGATTTGACTCTGGATTTACCTCCAAGGCCTTTGGTTTCTCTATTCCATCCATCATTGAATGGGCTGTTGTGGAAATAAACGCACAGTCAGAGCTTAATTCTCTCAGCTCCCATACCAAGCCAGGCCCCTGTCCCTTTCCTTCGAGCTTCACGTGAGGAAACTATAGATTGGAAGAATTCTCTCTCATCAGTCCTGACCATCTCTCCCCTTCTAAAAAATATTGAAAATAGGAAACTACTCATTTAGTTTTCCTTCCATCTCATCCTTCATTCATTCACGTGTTCATTCATTCATTCATGCATTCAGAAAGCCTTTACTCTTCCCTTTTCTGTGAGCGTGAATGGGATGAAGACACTGTCCCACTGAGTGTCTTTTCTCCAGGGTCTTGATTTCTGCTAAAATCCCTGTGGGCTCTGGAATAAGTGACTTCGCCTCCCTGAGTCCCAGTGTCCTCATCTGAAGAACGGGGTAATAATGGCTCCTAGTTCATCGGTGTTGTACGAGGAGCAAAAAGTGTTTGAGAGTCAAGGGATGAAGCACCGTCCAGGGCAGACACATGGGCCCTGCCAGGAGTGTGTGGGGAGATGTTCTGGGGGCAGAAGAATGTACCTAGTTCAGTGCTACTGGCATTGTTCTATGGAGATGATGACCTCCACTGTTAGGCTGCCCAAACTTACTGTATCCTGTCCCACACATTGGCTGTTCCGGGGAGGTTGGAAAGTTGAATTGATTTAAATCAAAAAGCCTTGATTGAGTACTTATTTGGCAGAGAGGCTGTGGGGCCTGGATTCAAGTCCCAGCTCTGCCACATGGCAGCTGTGTGACTTTGGGACAGCTGATACACCTCTCTGGACCTCAGTTTCCACTTCTGTGAATGGGAAATGATTATGTCTGCAGAATTCTTGTGAGGATTAGAAATGATGCTTAGAAAGTACTTAGCAGAGTGCCTGACACCTGTTGTTGCCCAGTAAATGGATGTTATTACTAATGCTGTATGAGATGCTGATTGAGATTCTAGTGCATCAAAAAACTTACCTTAAAAATCTATGGGTTAGGTCTTCAGGTACAGCTGGATCCAGGTGCTCTTATGATGTCATGACCTGGTCCCATTCCATACTCCTCTCAGCTCTGCTTTCATTCATGTTGGCTTTGCTCCCAGGAAGGCCCCCTCCTGATGGCAAGATGGTCCCCAGTAACTCAAGACTTATATACTACCGACAAACTCAATGGAACAAGATCTTCTTTTTCCCTATAGTTATAGCAAAACCTATGGTCTTGAGTTCCATTGGACCAACTTGGATCATGTGCCCATCCTTGAACCAATCGCTGAGGTCATGGGTGGATAAATTAAGGTGATTGTCCAGGTCTGGGGTGTGTCCTTCCCTCAAGCTGGGGCATGGTGTCATCAGCGTTAAACAAACCACAAGGACTAAGAGTGGGAGAGGGCAATTTCTCCCAGGGAAAATCTAGATTCTTTTACTAGGAGGGGAATGGGTACCGGACGTGTATCTTAGGCTGGGTTCTCCCAGCAGCAGACTAAAGATGAGGATTTGTGTGTGAGTAATTTATTAGGAAATGCTTATGGGAGAAACTGGTAAGGGAGTGGGGGAAGCAGAATAAGGAAAGGGGGGGCAGTTAAGTAAGGAGGTGATTTCAGGGGAAGTCCCAGCCTTAGCCTGATCCTGTGGGGAGCTCTGGAGTGTAAATTACACCTCAGAGTATGTCCTACATTGAGGCACAGGGACTGGACATTTGTACTCGTCAACCAGGCATTGGCAATGGGCTTTCCTGTGTCTGTGTCCCAAGGACTTCTGGGTCTCCAAATGGGGGACACAGCAACAGTAGCTTGAGGACAGTGCTCTGAAGAAGCTCATAGGTGTGAGGCTTTGGTGACAAAGCACATGGGGAGAGTAAGAGAGGTGCAAGGGGACCTGGTGCCCACTGTTATAGTGAGGAAAATCACACCTGTCTGCAACAGAAGGATATGAAGGAGGAGGGAAGGGGCGGGACAATGGAAGGGGAAGAATGGGCACCGGTAGAAGACGGACAGATGAGATGGTCTCTCGTCCTGGTCGGGGTCGAGGAGGAGAACCAAGAAGAACCCCCTCCTCCCCTGTTCTCCTGCCACCCTACCACTGACAATAATCATCATCCCTGACAGTCCTCAGTAACACGCTGAGACCTCACTGTACAGAAACAAGCAAGGAGGTGATTCAGCAAAGGGCACAGGTAGCCAAGAAGCCAGAAGGACGGCCTCAGCCTCCCGCTAGATGGATGATGTTGGCATGAGGTCACTGGGCCCAGGGAGCCCTGGGTACCTGCCCATGCCAAGGCTCATCCTCCAGCAGCTGGAGGTCTGGAGGTTCAGACGTCTCTCGGGTGCATTTAGTCTCTAACTGCCTCCTCCCTTCCCTCCTCTCACCCCTCCGGTGGCCTCTCTATCCATCAGGAGCAGCTACCACCTTTGCTGCACCAGCTCTCATCTGTCATTGTCTTCCCCAAGCCATCTGGCACTGGAGCTTTGCGCAGAGGGAGCTGAGAGGCAGTGGGGGAGAAGTAAGTGAATGCACCAGGCCAAGCCAGCAGCTCTGTCCTCAGGGTCATAGCTGCTGCTTTGCTAATTATTTTGAGGGTGATGAGGTGGTTCAGGCCAGGGATGATGAAAAGAGTCATTTTTGAGCCAGGCTTAATTATATTAAATGTGCCAGGCTCTGTGCTAAATGCCCCACAAGCATTATCTCATGTCATCATCTCCAACAGGCATAGGAACTGGCATACTAGGACTCTTTTGGTTACAAGTAATAGAAACTCAAGCCAAACTGGCTTGAAGGGAAAAAGAATTGTTTGGCACATGAAATGGCAGAGTTTAGGGGAATTAGGCACAGCTGGATCCAGGAGTTTAAATTAGGTCGCCGGTCTCTGTCTTTCTGCTGTGCTTTCTTCTGTGTTGGCTTCACTCTCAGACAGCTTCTCTCTTCCTGTCCCTTCAGTGATGGCACTTTGGGCTCTGGCAGTCACAAGGGTGCCAGTAACCAGCTCAACAAACCCACTGGGAAGAGAGGTTCATACCATAATGGTGTCTCATTGGACAAACTTGGGTCTTATGTTAATTTCCCAACCAATCACTATGGCTGGGGATGGAATACTCTCATGGGCCAGGTCTTGGTCATGTGCCCACATCTGGAGCTGGGGGGTGTGGTTAACTCCATCTGAAACACGCAGACTAAGAATGGGGGAGTGGTGGTTCGCCAAAGGAAAAGTCTACATATTCATATTCCTCCCAGAAGAGGGGGACTGAGTCCTGGGACAGAGAACTAAAGGATGAGAGGTCTACTAGGGGTTCAAGTTACTATTATCCTCATTGACATAGTAAAAAACCGAGGTTCAGACAGATAAAATAAGGCTCTCAAGACTATACGTCGAGTAAGTGACAGGTTGGTGATTGGGAACCAGTCTGATTCCAGGGTCTGCGCTCTTGACCACCAAGCCAGCGTCCTGCTTTGATGAGAGAAGAGGTGGCTCCATTCTTGGGGGTCACTGCCTGTATCAATACATATTGATTCATTTATTGGGAACACGTCTTGGATTAGAATTCAGGAATCATGGGTTCTACTTCTGGCATCCCAGTTGTTGCACATATGACCTAGGGCAAGAAATGTAACTCTGAACCCCTTTTTCCTCATCTAGGTACAGGACGGAATGGCAGCCCCTCTGCCTACTTCATGGGGTAGAAATGGGATGTGAAAATGCCTCTGCGTCTGCTTTTCCTTCTGCGTGGTGTGACTTTTCCTCCAGGCGGAGGCAGGTGCCCTCCTCTGTGCCATTGCAGTGACAGATTTATGAGTCCACTTTCTCCTGAGGGCAAGGACAGACCGCATTCATTCATTCATTATTTCAATTAGGAATTTTGAATACCTACTACGTGCTGGACATTGTGCTCTGTACTGGTTTATTCATCTGATGCCTGGCCCATAGTAGGTCCTGGGTAAATTTTGATTAAAGTGAACCTTCCTGTCAGTGTCCCGATTTAGCAGTGAGTGATGGTCCTGACGACCTCCTGCCTTCTGCTTCTTGCTGCTGTTAACCAAACCACTAGGGATGTGTCCTAACCTTCACACTCCACCTGAAAAAAGTCACAGTGTGGATTTTGGGGAAAATGTATTAAAAACCTCAAGAATGAGAGAATCAAAGTCATAAAAGACTGTGCTTGGGCATGAAGGTGCTCTCGCTGACCGGCTTCCTGTGGGACTTGCTGGCTTGGGCAGCTTTGGGGGACGCAGTTTCTGGGAGCCCCCGTGGGACCAATGATCCTGGCTGGGCATGTCCCAGGTAGTTGGAATGAGCCCTAGTCAAGGCACTGGCAGCATATGCCTGGCTGGGTTTCAGAATTGCTATGGACCCTTGCATGCCTCTCACTTCCCTGCTTTGCAGTGGGGATGTCTGTGGCGGTCTGGCTGTCCCATCGTTGTAAGTTGGGTGTGCTGAGGGAACGTGTTCTGTCTATTTAGTCCACAGGTCTTCAGATCAAGAGACACTGCACTTGAGGAGCTGTGCTTGTGGGATTTCATCTGAGAAGCCTGACCCACCCTTAGACCTAATTTAAACAACAGGATCCTCAGCTGAGCTTGATGCTTCTAGATGAGATTTTGGGGTGTCCTCGGGAGCGTGTCTATGTGTGTTGCATGTATATAATTTGTGCCATGAGGGCAGACTGCAGTGGTTTTGAAACATGTCCACACACTCCTTGACACTCCTCCAGTGAAGAGGCTGAGCCTGTGTTTTCTGTCCTTCAATCTGGCCAGGCCTTTTGTCCACCTGGATGAAAGAATGCAATGGAGGTGACACAGTGTACTTCCAAGGATAGGTTAGAACAGAAAGGCATGCAGCCTCTGCTAGTTTCTCTTGGGACATTCACTCTGGGAGCCTTCAGCCACCATGTAAGAAGTAGGGCTACCCTGCAGGCATTATGTCGAGAGATCACGTAGAGAAGAAGAGATGTTCACAGAGCCCCAGCTGTCCCCACCCTCAGTTGTGTGAGTCGTCCCAGCCCGAGCACCAGGCATATGAGTGAAGGGGTGACCCAGCCCAGCCACAATGATTGCAGGTGCATGAGAGATCCCAAGCAAAAGGTGCCTGGCTAAGCCCAGCCAACCCACAGATTCAGGAGCAAAATAAATGATTGCTATTGTTTTAAGCGCTGTTTGGGGAACTTTGTTATATAGCGATAAGTGACCAGATCCTGCTATCAAGAGCAAGGGTGAGGCAGCATTTCTTAAGAGAGGGCCCCACTATGGACCCCAGGGTTTTCATTCAAGCCCCCGACACCCATTCTGCAAGTGTTAATGCTGATGCTTTCTTGGTCTTACCAGGAAGAATCAAAGGAAGGTTCTCAGACAACAACCAGGACTTGTGGTCCTTGCTCATATGATCCTGATATGAGTTTTAAATTGCAGCATTGAGAAGGTGCAGTTGTCTGCTCAGACCATGAGGAAAACCAACCCAGTTCACCCATCTGCAGGGGATGTCCATTGCATCACAACTGCCGTCTGGTCACGGAGCAATGAGATGCCTTCGATTCCAGGACCCACTCTCATTTCATCCAGGTGACACTGCACATCTGCAATGAAGATCTCAGCCATAGAATGGGGGTAATAGTGTCTCTCTGTAGTGTGGGGAGCCCCCTGCACAACTCCAGGCCCATGGTAGACTGTCAATGAGCAGAGGCTCTCAGTGCAGAGGCATATTATTACATCGACCCTGCACAAGGAAGTGGGCGGAGGGTAGTGAGTCAGGCACTGAAACCCCAGGAAAAGGAAGTGCAAACCAGAGCGGAAAGGGGAGCCCCGAGGAAACGGCTCAGCTGTTGCAGTGCCAGGACCTCATGAAAAGCAATGCACCAGAAACGCTTTGGTTACTCGAGTGAAAAAATCAAATTAAACTTTGCATCCAGGAGTTGGGCTGCTCTAGCCAGGAAACAGTGTCAGCTTCACTGAAAAGGGCTGCGTTGCCACTCCCTCAGCCCCAGGAAAGCCAGGAGCTCCAGGGGGGCCTGCCGTGTTCTCCCGGGGGTGGTTTCTTTCTAGGACATGGTGTTTAAATATCTCACTCATGTGATTCTGTGTGACAGCAGCTGTCCCTTGCTCTGTCTCTGGGTGAAGCCCCCCTTTCTCAGAAGGGGGCCTTGTTTATACCAGGCTCCCCTCACTCCTCAGATAAAGCTAGGAGAGATGGAGAATGAGGAAGTTGCAGGAAAGCAGCAAAGAAGGACTGTGATTAAAATTTTTTTTTTTTAAATTTGTGGCTGCAGAATGCTTTGATCAAATGGAATCTTACTACGAAATCTAACAGGAAAGGAAATCTTTAAAGAAGCTTCTGGTGTAAACACTTTGGATAGCATTTTTGCAATATCTAGTAAAGCTAAATAAACATGGGCACATTCTATGACCCAGTAATTCCACTTGTTGGTGTGTCCTCTAGAGAACCGCTCAAACTTCAATGGACAGATGAAGAACCTGGAGATCTTATCAAAATGCAGATTCTGGTTCAGTAGATCCTGGTTGGGGCCTGAGAGTCTGCATTTCTGGCTGGCTCCCAGGTGATGCTGATGCTCAGACCATCCTTTGAGTAGCAAGGCCCCAGGGAACTGTTTTCTAAACTTTCTTTTGGCTGTGACTGCCGGTGAGAAATACATTCTAGAATGCAGCCCAGTGTACACTTATGTATAATTGAAACAAAAGTTTTATGAAGCAATACTTACCCTTGCTCTGTGATGCACACTACTATTTTCTCCTCTCTTTTGCCGAAAGGAAAAAAAGCGATGTTGACCACAAAGCGACTGAAATGATTTCATTATTCACCAGTGGGTCTCAAGCCACACTTTGAGAAACAGAACCCTGGAGAAATTCTTGCACATGCAGACCAAGAAACAGGAAGTCTCGCTGATGAATTGTTTGTAATAACAAAAAATTTGGAAAAAACAAAAGAAAAAGAAAACAAGAGAAAAACCAACAACCCGTAAGATCCATCCACAGGAGAATTTATCAGGACATTTGTGGGATATGCACACAGTGGAACAGTGAAAATAAATGAATTCGAACCACGTGAATCAGCATGTATCTCAAAAACAACACTGAGGAAAAATACAAGTTGAGAAAGGATACATGTTATAGGACACCATTTATATACACTTTAGAAACAGGCAAAAGAATTCTGTTTGTGGTTTAGGAATTCATACATATGTAGTAAGGGTATAAAAACTCATGAGGGAATATTAACACTGAATTCAGGAGAGCGATTGCCTCTTTGGGAGGGAGTGGACTGGGATGGGGTGCCTCTGAGGCATCGTTAGTATGTGTAAAGCTTCATTTCCCGAGATGGGAGATGTGTCCATGGTGCTCATTATATTGATGTCTATCATTTTTCGTAGACTTGAGGCATTTGGTAATAATTAAAATTTAAAAAAGAAAGAAAAAGAAAATGAAAGGAGGAGGTTCTTGAGTTGAAGTTTGTGGGAGGTTCTGTCAGTTTCCTGGGGCTGCCATGACAAATTCCTAAAACTTTGGAGGCTTAGAACGACAGATACTTATTCTTGCACAGTTCTCAAGGCCAGAAGTCTGAACCTAAGGTGTCCACAGGGGTTGTTCTCTTTGGAGGCTCCGAGGGAGCATCTGCTCCAGGCCTTTCTCCCAGCTGCTGATGACTGCTGGCCACCCTTGGCGTTCCTGTGGTGTGGGGCTTCCGTACTCGCATCTCTGCCACTGTCTTCACATGGCCTTCTCTCTGCGTCTCACTCCTTCCTCTCCTTTCTTTATAAGGAGACCAGTCACTGGATTTAGGGCCCACCATAAATCCTGGATGCTCTCATCTGGAGATCCTTAACTTAATTCCTTCTGCAAAGACCCTCTTTCCAGATAAATTCACATTCAAAGGTATTGGGAGTTAGGACTTGGGCATATCTTTTTGGGGGCCAAAATTCAACCCACTATAGGGGTATAAAACCCATATAACTCTTTCCCTTCAATATTATTATGATTATATTGCTTATTGCAGGGTTTCTCAATGTCAGCACTCTTAACATTTTGGGTTGGATAATTCTTGTCACGGGGGGCTTTCCTGTGCCTTGAAGGATGTTTAGTAGCATCCCATTAGATGCCAGTAGTACCCCTCACTAGTTGTAGCAGCCAAAAATGTCTCCAGACATTGCCAAATGTCTCGTGGGGGTAGGGTTGCAAGATAAAACATAGGGCCCCAGTTAAATATGAATTTCAGACAAACAACGAATACTTTTTTAGTACATGTCCCAAATAGTGCATGGGACATGCTTATGTGAAAAAATTATTCATTGTTTATACTGGGCATCCTGGTTTTATTTTCCCCATCACATCTGACAACCCTACCTAGGGGGCAAAATCACCCCTGGGTAAGAACAACTAGTTAAGAACCATCCTATGAATCCTATTCATCAGGTGCTTACTCTCGACTCCCCCCCGGTGCCAAGCCCTGTTCATGATTTATTGCATTTACTCCTCGAAACAGCGCTGAGAAATAGATGCTATGATTACCTCCAACAAGTCAGTAGAGGGATTAGGTTTGGAACTCAGATCCGTGTTGTCACAGATAGTGTGTGTTGGGTGGGCGGTGGCTGCTCAGCTGATTGTGTTCCCCTCCTGTGCTGAGTGGAAAATGGTGCAGATGTCCAGACCGTCAGGGTGAGAGGTGCTGGATTAGAGAGAATGAGAACCGCAGCGGGGGGATGGCTCGAGGAGAGCGTGGGCGAGTATAGGGCGAGCTGCTTGTTGAAGATGGTCTGTCATGGACGATGCTGGCCTGTGGGGTCATTTGCCCAGAAGAGGAGCAGCAGAGTTGTGAGTCCTGGTGGGAAGATCACACTATTTAGCAGACCTGGGTTTGAGAGTTGGCCTTGGGTAGGGGCTGTAGTGACAGCAAGATCTGACACTTAGTATGCACTTGGTGTGTGCGGGGACTGCTCCAAGTGCCAGCCCTGCATGATCTCGTTTAAGCCCCAAGTGCCCCTTTTAGGGCAGGTCCTCTTACAGAAGAGGATGCTGAGGCTTCAGAGAGGTTAAGAAACTTGCTGGTATCGTGAGGTCGTGAGGGGCAGAGCTGGGACTTCCACAGGGAGGTCTGGACCCCAGCGCCCATGTTTTCACATCGCTGCTCTCTCCTGTCTCCATCAATGCCTCTTTAGATCTCAGTTTCCTCCTCTCTCCAACGGGAGGAACAGTCCTGGCCTCTTAGGATTAAGTGAGTTTGTGTGTCTAAAGCACTTAGTGTGGAGCCTGGCACAGAGTAACTAGCAGTTATTATTATTGAGGGAGAGAGAGTGGGTCTGAAGCAGGGTCCCTCCTGCCCTCCTCACAGGCTATGTGTGCTTAGTGGGTTGTGTCTCGCTCATCCTTGTTCATCTCATTTTTAAATCAATGTGCCGTGAGCACTTACGGTGTGCCAGGCACTGTTCTAGGCCCTAAGCCTGCAGCTAAGACTACGACACAATCCCTGTCCTCAAAGTCGAGCCTTTCCCCACCAAGCCCGGAGCCCATAGTAAGCCCTACTATGACTACACGAATGAATGACTACATGAATGAATGAATGCAGAGAGCCAGCGAGTCCTGCCTCCCCAACAGAGGCATCGATCTAGCTGTGAGAATTGCCAAGGCTGGTCCTGGGATAATGGATGAGCATTGTCTTCCAATAAGGGTGTTTCACCCATTTGAAGGATGGGGGTAATAATATATTCCCTGCAAAGCTGTTGGGCGGCTTAATTAACAAATATTTATAAAGTGCCTCCAAAGCTACGGATGAAAAACAAGGTAAAAACACCTTGTGCTATTGGTATTAATAATTGACTGCCCCCTGCACAGGGCCTGTCAGATGTGTTTCTCGAAGAAGGAAGAGGTAGCACCTAGTTTTAAGATAATTAAACCCTAGATAAAGATCATCTACTCCTCGATTAGAGCCAAGCCCTTCTCCTTTCTGTGGAGTCTCTGCATTTTCCTCGTAGTCAGCTGAGCTGCCTTGTTTTGGGAACATCTGCTGTTGAGACAGTAGCTTTCTCTTTGTATCTGTCATTTAAGGCAGGTATTTCCACTAAAGTCTTCCTGGCGCCTTCACCCACGCCTATGAAATAGAAGGGCCACGAGGCTATTTGCATAACTAGCTGTTGTTTTGCATATAATTTGCATAACCTGTCTTGGTCCCATGCAGTTATATTTATGTGATTCCAAAAGCTTTGTCGTTTCTGTTTATGTGATCATAAACGTGCCAAAGATCTCAGATGGTACAAGGGACTCATTCCACCAGAGTTATTGGAGGGGTAGAAGGAAGAGACATTTGTTGAACACCTACCATGTGCTTACAAATGTCATTTCATTTAGTCCACGCGTTCTCAGGTTTGGCTGCACATTGGAATCATCTAGGGAGCTGAAAATTACTGATGCCTAGTGCCCACCCTCAGAGGTTAGGATGGAATCAGGAGTAACTGCGGGGTGGTGGCCATAGTGTCAGGATCTTTAACTCCTCCCCAGGTGATTCTAAGATGCAGCAAAAATTGAGAACTTCTCATTTAATCCTCATAAAAACCCATGAACAACCTCCCACTTCCATGTTAAAGGTGTGGAAACTGAGGCTTGGGGCATTAGGGGAAGGACATTCATAATAATATTTTTAATGTTAATAGCTGATCACTTTTGTACTTACTGTGTGCCCGACTGTGCTAAGCACATTGATGTGTGTGTGTATTTAATTCTTGCAATGATGCTTTGAGGCAGGGATTAATATCCCCCTTTTCTAGATGAACAAACTGAGGCTCAAAAAGTACGTAATATTCCCCCAAAACTAGCAAGAGATCATTCACAGGGGAGGATGATGGTGCTGGATTAGGGTTAGAATGTGCTGGGATTTGAGTTTTTCTCTTGACCTCTAGCTCTTGCCAGATCCAGCCTGTATGTTCATTGAGGATCCTATCTTTGTCTTCTCTGTTCCTCTGGGCTTCACATAGTCCTGGGATCTTAAAGGGCACCTGGAAAATACTGAGGGTTGGCATGGAGCAACTGGAGCCAAGGAGTGGACTTTTCAGGCAATAAGGAGCAAGAATTTTTGGCCTGGTGGATTGCTTCTTTCTCTCTCCCTCCCTCCAAAATTTATTGAGCTCCCTGCCAAAGACACAAGGCAGACAAGGGCTGTTATGTAGCATCCATCCTGTGTCAGCCAATATTGGAGCTTTGAATTAACCTACAGATGTAGGACTGTGCTTTTTTCTCCCTGTAAAGTGAACTGAAGCTGATGTGGGGCAATAGTTAGTTTCAGCACACCAAAGGGAAGAACGGTGACTGGTTTTTATTTATTTGGAGGGGTTTTTTCTTCTCATCTGGGAAGTGGCAAGAGGAAAGAAATTTTATCACAGTCATCCAGCAAAATGTGCCCCTGAATGGGAAGTCGTTTGGTGCCATCCTGTTCAAATATAAATTCATTCATTTCCTCAATACTTTTTGAGCTCCTGCCATGTGCCTGGCACTATTCTGGATGATGGGACATACTAAAAAATGAAACAAAGTCCATTTATCCCTTTCGACCTGAATGATGAGAACAAGTCCCGTGTAGATCTGGAGGAACAGTGTTCTGAGCAGAGGGAACAGCAAGTTAGAACTCTGAGATGGGAATGAGCTTGGGGGGGGTTTAAGGAACAGCAGGATGGAACGTGGCTCACAGTGGACGAGTAGGGAGAGAGTCAGAGAGGTGGGCAGGAGCCAGACCACACAGTGCCCTGTAGCCATGATGATGCATTTGAATGTTCCTCTGAATGAGACGGGAAGCCATTGGATGGTTTTAGTAGGGAAAGTGACACAATTCAACTTACACTTCCAAAGGATCACTCTGGATGCTGTTGAGAGAATAGACTGTAGGGGGCAGGAGTGGGAGCTGGCAGCTGAGTTAGGAGGTGCGAGATGACGGCGGTTTGAACCAGAGGGCAGTGATGGAGGTAGTTAGAAGTGGTTTTATTTGACATCTATTTTGAAAGTTGAGCCTACAGGACTTGCTGATTAATTCAGTGTTGTGTGAGGAAAAGAGGGGAATTTTGGCCTGAATGAGTTAGACCAATAATGTATTAGGGAAATATGAATGAAGTCTTCTGAGATGGGAGAGACTGAAGGAGAAACAGTCCATATTCAACTAAATTTGAAAAACATCACCTATTGTATTTTCTTTGTAGCAAATTCACAGTAGCACGTTAAAGGTTCTGAGATGGCCCGCAATAAAGATACCTGCTTAGCTTTGGTTAACCCAGCATTTGCCACGCTTATTTGATCAAGTAATTTTGTTTTCAGACTCTCCTTGAATAACACCAGCATTAGAGTGTAGAATCTTTTCTCTTTCTCTTTCTCTGTCTCTGTCTCTGCCTCTCTTTCTTTCTGTGCGTGTGCGTGTGCGTGTGTGTCTGCCCAGGTTTGGGAAGTGTCTTGCCGCTGCGCAGTGTTCTAACCTCTCATGGATGTGCTGTGTGCTTCTGCTCTTTCCACCTTCAGATACTTCACCATTTCCATCTTCACTTCCATCTAATGAGTATTTCCCTCCAGTCTCACCAAAGCGTGTCTCCTCACCAAATTAAAGCGAGCGAATAGGAAAATCTGTGCCACTCCCCTGCCTTAAACTTTAAATGGCTCCTCATTGCCTTCAGGATGAATACCAAATGCTTTACCATGGCTTCACCGTATGCTTCGCAAAATGACTTTCTCCCTACCTTCCCAGACACATTTTCACTCTATTTTCTAGTTAAACAGAACTTTTTAAAGCTTCTTATGCTCTCTCTCACCTCTGTGCTTTTGCACACGCTCCTCCCTCTACCTGGAATACTTTCCAAGCTTCTTTTCCTCAATCTTTAGGCATCATTTTGGATAGCACCCCTCTGGGATGCTATTAGCAACTCTGTGCCAGGAATGGGGACAAAGACCAAACATACATTTCTTATTATAAATCACAATATCAGAGCTTTGCATTACTCACATTTCCAATGTGCCAGGTATTGTGCCAGATGCTGGAAGCACCGTGATGAAGCAAGAAGACAAGGTGCACTCATGGTCCCCTAGGCTCCCCCATCCAGCGTTACTGAGGTATAATTGACAAATAGAAATTGTATATATTTAGGAGTACAACTTGATGTTTTAGTATGTGTAGACATTGTGAAATAGTCACCACAATCAAGCTGATGTCTAGACAATGATGTTTTGGATATGACACCAAAAGCAGAGGCAAAAAAAGCCACAATAGATAAGTGGGATTGCATCAAACTAAAAAACTCCTGCACAGAAAGGGAAACAATCAACAGAGAGAAAAGGCAACCTAATGGGAGAAAATATTTGCAAACCGTATATCAGATGGGGTATTCCCTATATCTGATAATATCTGATAATATTCCAAAATGTGTAAGGAACTCTTACAACTCATTAGCAAAAATCCAAATATCTAGATTAAAAAATGGGCAAAGGACCTGAAGAAGACATACAGATGGCCAACAGGTACAGGAAAAGGTGCTCAACCTCACTGATGATAGCAGGGAAGAAGTGTGAGCTTGTTGCTAATGTTTCCTACACCTCTCAACAGTGGCCAATCTACCTTTGAACAAGAAAAGAAAGCAGCCCCTAGCCTGAGAGTCTCCAGTGGGCAGCAGTACCTATCGAGAATTTGGCAGAATTTGGGTATATTGTATTTATTTTTTTGCAGTTGCCTTCTAATAATGATAAGGGATAGTGGTTTTCCATTTATATGTTATATGCTAGAATTTATATGTTAGAATTTTCCTAAGTAAATAGATGTGAGTCAATTTAAACAGGCCGGACTGGTGGTGCAGTGGTTGTGTTCGTACGTTCTGCTTCTCGGTGGCCCGGGGTTCGGATCCCGGAAGCGGACATGGCACCACTTGGCCAAAAGCCATGCTGTGGTAGGCATGCCACATATAGAATGGAGGCGGATTGGCAGAGATGTTAGCTCAGGGCCAGTCTTCCTCAGCAAGAAGAGGAGGATTGGCAGTAGTTAGCTCAGGGCTAATTTTCCTCACACACACACAAAAAAAGAAATGCATAATAGTTTTTGGTGAAGATTGTTAAGGTGGTAAAGGACTGAAGTCTGTGAAGCAATGGTTGGATCGACATGGGGAACCAACCAAGCAACATTACTTTTATTGTTCAGTCCTCTTGATGTATCTAGGCTCAGTTCAGACCCATCATAGTAGGGTGTTTAATAAATATTTGTTGAATGAATGAATGAATGAATAAGTCCTTCGAAAAGTCTTAGCCCCTTCCAGCTATAGGAATTCCTCCCACCTGGAAACTCACAGCACTTATTGGACTAGTACTCATTCAATAAGCAGTTTTTGGACGCCTGTTGTGTGCCTGGTACCAAGGCAGCAGTCAACAAATGCCAGATATCAAGCAATTAAACAAATACGTCATGTGACAAGGCTTCTATATTACGTTATAAAATTTGTATGGTAATATGTACTTTTTCATATGCAGGCCCTATTTTGCATATTAATTCTAACCTCGAAGCCAGGGTCCAAATGACATACTGAGAACATTAGAGAAAATAGAATGAAAAAGGAAAAAAAAAAAAATGAAATGATGATACAGCTATACCTGCACTGCCCATTATGGTAACCGCTAGTCACATGTGGCTATTGAGCACATGAAATGTGGCTAGTCTGAATTGAGATGTTTCTTAAGCGTAAATTACACACTGGCTTTCAAAGACTTAGTAGGAATAAAAGAATGTGAGATATCTCATTTGTAATTCCATATATTGTAACATGTTGAAATTATATTTGGGATGTGTTGGGGTAAATGGAGTATATTATTAAAATGAATTACAGCTACTTCTTACTTCTTTAATGTGACCAGTAGAAAATTTAAAATTACAGATGTGGCTCACATTCTGTTTCTATTGGACAGTGTCAATGGCTGGTCTGTAAGGTCCAGGAGGGTAGACACATTGTCTTCTTGCTTCATCACTGCGCATCCAGCATCTGGCACAATACCTGGCACATTGGACATGTGAGTCATGCAAAGGTGTGATATTGTGATTTATAACAGGAAATGTATGTTTGGTCTTTGTCCCCATTCCTGGCGTAGAGCTCCTAAAACTTGGAATTTCCCAAGTGCAATAAAGGTGTCTTTTATTATGTTAATGAGGCGACTTTTGGACCCCCCCACCTAAGCATGGTTGTTTGCCAGGAGAACCAACCATGTGATTAGAGGGTTGGAACTTTTAGTTCCACCCCCTAGACCTCTGGGGAGAGGAGAGAGTCTGGAGTTGAACTAATCACCAATGGCCAATGATTTAATCAATCACGCCTATGTAATGAAGCCTCTGTAAAAACCCAAAAGGACTGGGTTTGCAGAGCTTCCGGGTTGGAGATTCAAGGAGAGTGGTGCGCTCCAAGAGGGCATGGAAGCTGCTGGCCCTTTCCCCATACCTTGCCCTGTGCATCTCTTCCATCTGGTTGTTCCTGAGTTACATCCTTTTATAATAAACCAGTAATCCAGTAAGTAAAGTGTTTCTCTGAGTTCTGTGAGCCGCTCAGCAAATTAATCACAAGCAGGGTGTCATGGGAACCTCTGATTTATAGCCAGTCGGTCAGAAGCACAGGTAACAAGCTGGGCTTGTGACTGGCATCCGAAATGGGGTGGGTGGGGCAGTCTGTAGAACTGAATCCTTAGCCTGTGGAATCTAATTTTATCTCTGGGTAGATAGTGTCAGAATCGAATTGAATTCTGACACTTTGCTGGATATGTGGGGAAACCCTCCCCACGCTCGGTGGAATGGGTACCTATTTAAAAGCCTTCTTCAACAATTGGTTCAGTATCCAACGATCATTGCTATTTCTTGGACTTTACTAATTTTTTTCTGCAAATCTTTAAGAACTCTACTTTTTTTTTTTTTAAGTGCCTCGGATAATGATTTAATTTAGATTTAACAAGCCAGTTATTGGAGGTCAATTAAGTGCCACTTTACGATTTAAAACCTATTTATTCAGATTAACAGCCATTAAATGGTTTTATCACACCTCTTTTTGGTTAATATTATTTAAAACTATTTTCAATTATTTAAAACGTCATTTTCTATCCACGAACACTTAAAATAAACCTTTTAAAGTCAAGATGATCTGTTTTTAAAAAAATCTCTTTGGTCATTTGCAACCTGATTTGCTATGGATGAATACGCAGATATATTTTGCTAAGAAGCAAAATAAACAAAATATCTTTCAAGAGTTCTTCAGACAATTAATAGAAGGTGACAAGCAGGTAGATGAAGTTGACTGAGCAGTGAGGTCATATTTAAGTATTACTATTTTTTCAATAACAGATTTATTGAGGTATAATTCACATACTATAAAGTTCACCCTTTTAAAGTATTCAGTTCAGTGGTTTTTAGTATATTTACAGAGTTGTACAACCATCAGCATTATCTATTCCAGAACCTTCCCGTCACTGCAAAAAGGAAATCCTACACCTATTAGCAGTCAGTCCCAGTTCCCATCTCTCCCCATCCCCTGGCAACCACTAATCGACTTTCAGTCCCTATAGATTTGCCCACTCTGGACATTTCATGTAAGTGGAATCATACAATATGTGGTCTTTTGTGTCTGGCTTCTTTCACTTAGCATAATATGTTCAAGGTTCAACTATGTTTTTTTTTTTTTTTTGAGGAGGATTAGCCCTGAGCTAACTACTGCCAGTCCTCCTCTTTTTGCTGAGGAAGACTGGCCCTGAGCTAACATCGTGCCCATCTTCCTGTACTTTATATGTGGGACGCCTACGACAGCATGGCTTTTTGCCAAGCAGTGCCATGTCTGCCCCCGGGATCCGGGCTGGCGAACCCCGGGCCGCTGAGAAGCAGAACGTGCGAACTTAACTGCTGCGCCACCAGGCCAGCCCCAAGGTTCAACCATGTTTTAACATGTATCAGTATTTCCTTCCTTTTTATTTTTGAATAATATTCCATTGTATGGATATACCACATTTATTTATCTGCTCATCAACTAATGAACGTTTGGGTTGTTCAAAAGTAGTATTCTTTTAAAATTACACAGCTTATAACATAAATCCCACATGATATATACATGTACTAATCATGATCACTAATATTTATTCGGCACTTATTATGTACAAGGTGCTGTTCTAAATGCTTGTATGTTTGAGCCTGTTTGTGTTGACAACAACCCTAGGAAGAGGTGTCACTATTACCTCTGTTATTCTTATGAGGAAATTGGGAATTAGGGAGATTAAGTCACGTGTCTCAGGATAAGCAGCTAGTAAGTGAGTCAAACCTAGGAAGTCAGGCTGCAAAGCCTGCACTTTATTTTTCTTAAAAAAAATTACTATGTAATAAAACTGACTTTTTTGGGGGGATATATAGTTCTATGAATTTTAACACATACATATAAATTTGTGTAACCACCACCACAAAGAAAGAAAGAACTATTCCATAATGCCAAAATACTGTTTTGTATATCACCCTAACCTGTCCTAACTGTTGGAGGAGGTCAGCGAGACGACATGACCACTGTTGACCCTCTCGCGGAATCCGGGGCTCCTTTCTCCCTCCCTTGTCCTTGAAATATACATTCTGCCCACTGCTCCCACAGTGGGAGCCGGTTACAAGGACGTAGCCTTGAGAGAGTAAGGTGTTGTTGAGACCATCTGGACTGAATATGTGGGGCTGAACCCCATTAGGGCCTCTCTATAAACTTTTAAGATTCTGGAGGGTGAGGATGCAGAGATCTACTCATCTTGAGGCCGCCTAAGACAAACCTTGTATGTAAGTTCCCTTGTTTACTAAACCTGCCACCCACCAATCCGGAGAGGTCTGCCTCTTTCTTTAGTCTCTCCTTGCCCTCTGTGTATGGGGGCCAGTTTGAAGACCCATAACTAACTCCATGGCAACCACTGATCTATTCTCCATCCTACAGTTTTGGTTCTTTTAAGAGTCTGTCATATAAATGGAATCATGCAGTACGTAACTTTTGAGACTGGCTTATGTCACTCAGCATAACGCCTATGAGATTCATCCAACTTGTCGCACGTAACAATAGTCTATTCCTTTTTAGTGCTGAGTCGTATTCAATTGTATGGATGTGCCACAGTTTATCCATCCACTTTTTTAAAAATAAAATTTTAATCGAGGTGTAACATTCAAACAGAAAGTGCGCAAATTATATGGATACAGACAGATGAATTCATGAACACACTGGTATAATCACCTCCTAGATTAAGAACTAGAACCTTGCCAGTGGCCTAGAGGTTACTTTTCGTGCTCTCTTCCAGGTAACCTTACTTCTATTTTTACTTCTATCTCCACGGGCTAATTTGGCCTGTCTTGGAACTTTATAGAAATGCGCTCGTATAAAATTTGTTCTTTTTATCTGGCTTCTTTTGGGCAATATTACGTTTGTGAATTTTATTCATGTAGCTGTAGTTTATTCTTTCTCATTGCTCTGTAATATTCCATTTAAAAATATATCACAATTTATTTATCCATGCTACTGATGGTGGACATTTGGGTTGTGTCCAA
The DNA here is from genome assembly GCF_021613505.1 of Equus quagga. Lineage (NCBI taxonomy): Eukaryota > Metazoa > Chordata > Mammalia > Perissodactyla > Equidae > Equus > Equus quagga. The sequence continues at coordinate 78,323,910 of NC_060281.1, forward strand.
TTTTGGGCTATTTTGAGGAGTGGAATTGCTGGATGATAGGGTGTGTATATGTTCAACTATAATAGATGATACCAAACACTTTTCCAAAGTGACTGTATCAATTTTCATTGCACCAGCTGTGTATGAGAGTTCCAGTCGCCCTATGCCCTTGATAACACTTGGTATTGTCACTGTAAAAGGATTAAGCTATTTTTGGGGCCGGCCTCATGGCATAGTGGTTAAGTTTGGTGTGCTCCACTTTGGTGGCCCAGGCTCACGGGTTCGGACCCCGGGCATGGACCTACACAACTCATCAGCCATGCTGTGGCAGTGTCCCACATACAAAATCAAGGAAGATTGGCACAGATGTTAGCTCAGGGATGATCTTCCTCAAGCAAAAAGAAGAAGATTGGAGATGGACATGAGCTCAGGGCGAATCTTCCTCAGCAACAATAACAACAACAACAACAAAATAAATAAATAAATACATAAATAAATGATTAAGCTATTTTGGCATATGTGCAGTGGTGTCATTGAAATTTTAGTTTGTGCTTCCCTAATGACCAATGATATTGAGCATCTTTTCTTTTGTTTCCTGATCGTTTATATATTCTTTGTGAAGTGCCTGTTCAAGTCTTTTGCCCATTTAAAAATGGGTTTTCTGTTTCTTTTTTATTGATTTGTATGTTTAACTCTGTATATTCTGGCTCTGAGGCTTTTGTTAGTTATGTGTTTTGAAAGTATCTTCTCCCGCACCAGGGTTCGCCCTTTTGGTCTCTTATTGATGAGGCTTTTTTATTTCGGTGAAATACAAATAACGTAAAATTTATTATTTTTACCATTTTAAAGTGTACAATTCAATGACTTCAAATACATTTACAATGTTGTATAAGCACATCACCACTATTTAGCTCCAGAATTTTTTCATCACCCCAAGAGGAAATCCATACCTGTTACGCAATGACTTGCCATTCGTTTCTCCCCTCAGCCGCTGGCCACCACTAATCTACTATCTGTCTCCATGGATTTGTCTGTTCTGGACATTTCATATAAATGGAATCAGATAGTATGTGTGGCCTTTTGTGCCTGACTTCTTTCAATCAGCGCACTGTCTTCAAGGTTTATCTAAGTTGTAGCATCTTTTATGTGTTAGTACTTTACTCCTTTTTATGAGTCTTTAGGGAAATGCAAATCAAAGCCACAATGAGCTACCACTTCACATCTGTTAGGATGGCCATAATAATAAAGAAGGAAAGAAAAATAACAAGTGTTGGTGAAGATGTGGAGAAATCGGAACGCTTATACATTGCAGGTAGGGATATGGAATGGTGTGGCCACTGTGGAAAACAGTTTGGCAGTTCCTCAATATTTTATTGGTGAGTTTAATGAACAGAAGTTCTTCATTTTACTGACGTCTAATTTATCAATCATTTAAGGTCAGTGCTTTATAGGTCCTGTTGAAAAATCTTTGTCTATTCTAGGTTTATTTTCAGAAGCTTTGCTGTATTTTGCATTTAAGTCTCCCATCTACCTGAAATTTATTTTTGTATATAGTGTGAAGCAAGATTCTTTTTTTCCCATGTGGATTTCCATCAACTGAGCCCCAGTTTTCAACAATCGTGTCTTTCCCTCCTGTACTTCAATGGTCTCTTTGTTGTAAATCAAGTAACCATATATCATAGGTCTGTTTCTGAACTGTATTCTCTTCTACTGATCGATTGATCTAAACTTGCGCCATTATCCCACTGTCTTAATGACTGCAGTTTTATCATAATTCTTAATATCTGGAAGTGTAAATCTTCCATCTTAGTTCATCGTCAAGATTATCTTGGATGTTCTTGGCCTCTTGTATTTCCGTATAAATTATAGAATTAACATGTCAATTCCAACAGAAAAGAAACCTGTTGGGATTTTTATTGGGGTTTTGTTAAATCTATAGCTCAATTTAGGGAGAGTTACTTCTTTACAACACTGAGTCTTCCAATCCATCAACATTATTTAATCCTGCACTTATTTAGGTCTTATATCAGTCAGGGTCCAATTAGGAGACAGAAACTAGACCAGTAATTTGAACAGAGAAAATTTAATATAAAAATGTATTAGCTAGTATAACTAGTAAAAAGTGGATGACCATTTAAAAGGGCAGAAGATGACTCTAAGAAGTGTAGAAAGAGCTACTGCAGAAAGTGGCTACTACCTCTGGGGCAGAGAGATAATAAATAAGTGAAGATGCCTGGAAACTTAAAAGGCCCCTCTCCCCACTGCCAAGGCTGAGATTCAGGCCTCTTTGGAGAAGGCGTGGCTGCCATAGAAACATGCGGTCCATCAACGATGGAGAAACAGGAGGATGTGGGCCACAGCTGACGGGTAGGGCTGGAGGAGGAAGTTGCCAGAGGACGTGGGCTGAACAGCTGGTCTGCAGGACTGCTGATTTGTGGGTAGAAGTGGTGATAATGGGTGTCCTTAACTCATTCCCAACCTTATAGAGAAATTTTTCAGTATTTCACCATTACGTGTGATGTTGGCTCTGGTTTTTTTGTAGCTACCTTTTATCAAAACTATCTTAGTTTGCTAAGATTAAACTGTGAATGGGTATTTGACTTTTTCAAATGTTTTTCTTCATCTATTGAGACGGTTCTATGCTTTTTTTTTTGTCCTTTATTCCATTAATATGGAGAATTATAGTGATTTCTTTTCAAATGTGAAACCAATTTTGTACTCTTGGAATAAACTAAACTTGGTCATGATATAGCATCCTTTTTATGTGTAACTGCATTTGATTTGATAATATTTTGTTTAGGAGTTTTGCATCTGGGTCTGCGAGAAAGATTGTACTGTAATTTTCGTCCTTCTACTTTCCTTGTCAGGTTTTGGTATCTGGGTGTTTGTACCAAGGTTATACTGCCTCAAAAAATGAATTGAGAAGTGCTTCATCTTTTTATATTTCCTAGTAGAGGTTGTGAAGGTCACTATTATTTCTCTTCTAAATGCTTGGAAGAATTTACCAGTGATGATATCTGGGCCTGGAAATTTCTTTGTGGGAATGTTAATTATAGGTTCAGTACCTTTAATAGGTATAGGAGTACTCAGATGATGTATTTCTTCTTGTGTCAATTTTTGGTAAGGTGTGTTTTTCTAGTTTATATACTTCATCTCAATTGTCAAATTCTATTGGCATAAAGTTGTTCATAATATTCTATTATTATCTTTTCAATGCCAGTAAGATCTTGCTTGGCACTTATCAATTTTATTAGCCTTTTGGAAGGACCAATTTTGGGCTTTATTGATTTTTCTCTATTGTAGGTTTGCTTTCTATTTTATTGATTTCTGCTTTTATCGTTATTATTTTCTTCCTTCTACTTTCTTTGAGTTTGATTTGTTGTTCTTTTTCTAACTTCTTGAGATGGATATTTATATCATTGATTTCTGTCCTCTCTTCTTTTCTAATATATCTATTTTAAGCTGTAAGTTTTTGTCTAGCCAGAGGTTTAGCTACTTACCACACTTTTTTTTTTTTTTTAAAAGATTTTATTTTTTCCTTTTTCTCCCCAAAGCCCCCCGGTACATAGTTGTGTATTCTTCGTTGTGGGTTCTTCTAGTTGTGGCATGTGGGACGCTGCCTCAGCGTGGTCTGATGAGCAGTGCCATGTCCACACCCAGGATTCGAACTAACGAAACACTGGGCCGCCTGCTGCGGAGCGCGTGAACTTAACCACTCGGCCACGGGGCCAGCCCCTACTTACCACACTTTTTGATATATCATATTGTTATTATCATTCAGTTCAAAATATTCCTAATTTTCTTTGTGATTTCTTCCTAATTTCCAAGCAGGTTTTAAGAGAGTTTTTAGTTATCATTATTGATTTCTAGCGTAAATGCATTGTAGTCAGCACATATATTCTGAATAATATTAATTCTGGAAATTGGTTTAAATTTGTTTTATGACCTGGTGTTTCATCATCTTAGGTAAATGCTCCATGTGCACTTGAAAGGACGTGTATTCTGCTATCCTTGAGTGCAGTGGATGATCTTTACTGACTTATCTCCTGTTTTACTAATCCTTTTTTTTTTTTAAGCTGTGTCCAGTCTGTTGCTAAACACGCTAGTGTCAAACAAGTCAAATTCATTAATCATGTTGTTTAGGCCTTTATATTTCTACCAATTTTTTTGTCTGCTTGTTTTATTAGCTACTGAGAGAGGTTGTTAAAATATTGCACTATTATTATAGATTTATCTACTTTTCTTTTTAGTTTTTTGATTTGTGTATTTTGAAAATATGCTCTTCTGTGCATGCAAATATAAAATTGTTATATCTTCCTGGTGGATTAATCTTTTTATTGAAGTTTTTCTTTTCATGCCTGCTTATGTATCTTGCCTTCAAGTTTACTTGGCTTGAGATTAATATAATTCTACCATCTTTCTTTTAGTTTTTTTTTTATCCTTTTACTTTTGATCTTTTTGCGTCCTTGTGTTTAGGGTGCATCTCATATAAGCAGTATATAACTGTTTTATTCTAATGTAGTTTGACAAGCTAGGTCTATTCATTGGTGTGTTTAGTCTATTTACATGTAATGTCATTACTGATATATTTGGTTTAATCTTGACAATATTACTATTTTTTCTGTTTGCCCCACTTTTTTTCCTCGTTTCTTGCCTTAATTTGAAAGAATCAATTTTTTTTATTAAACCCGTTTTTCTTTTATTAGCTTGTTAGTTATACCTTCTTTTAGTAATTACCTTGGAAACGAAGACTTACCTCCTTTCTTTATTTGAATCTGCTATAAATCAATGTTTTTACCACTTTCCAGATAATTCTAGGGCCTATTACACTGTAACTTATCTTCCTGCCTTTTGTGTTTTTAATGTTATTTGTTGAAATCAACATATGTTTAAACCCCATAAGAAGTTATTGCTGTTGTTTTCAATATGCGTTTAGATTTATTCATGTCCTTTTTCTGTTGCTTTTCAGTCTTCCCTGCATTTCTGTCTAAGATCATTTTTCTTTTGGCTAAAGAACCCCCTTTATTATTTGTTTTAGTTGGATCTGCTGGTGACAAATATTCTCAGTTTTAATTTGTCTGAAAATATCTTTATTTTGCTTCCATGTTTGAAGGATATCTTTGGTATGTGTCGAAATCTAATGACGTCACTTCCTGTCATTATCTTTCTGCTTCCATCATATCTGTTGAGAAGTCAGCTCATATAGTTGCTTCTTTGGAGTTAATGTTTTTCTTTTTCTCTGAGTACTTTTAAGTTTTTCTATATCCTTTTTTAGTTCAAAAATTATTATTGAAAACTTTTACTGTACATGGTAAAATAAAAGACATAGTCCCTTAAAACCTTTTCTATTTCATTTGTTTTCAGGTCTCACTATACTGTGATGTGCTTAGCTTTGGTTTTCTTTAGATTTATCTACTTGGGGTTCTCAGAACTTCTCAAATCTATGTCTTGATATTTTTCCTCAGTTTTGGACATTTCTTGGCTGTGAGTTCTTCATATATTGCTTCTTCTGCATGTTCTCTATTTTTTAATTCTGGTGCTAATTATGCATATGTTATAACTTTGAACTGTATCTCTTATCCTTCTTATTTTCTTTTCTGATTTTCCATGTCATTTATTCTTTAGCTTCAATCTGGATATTTTCTACTGACTTATTTCTTGTTTCAATAGTACTTTTTTTTTTTGAGGAAGATTAGCCTTGAGCTAACATCTGCCGCCAATCCTCCTCTTTTTGCTGAGGAAGACTGGCCCTGAGCTAACATCCATGCCCATCATCCTCTACTTTATACGTGGGACGCCTGCCACAGCATGGCTTGCCAAGTAGTGCATAGGTCTGCACCTGGCACTCGAACCAGCAAAACCCGGGCTGCAAAAGTGGAATGTGTGAACTTAACTGTTGCATCATGGGGCCAGCCCCCCCCCCCCCTTTTTTTTTTTAAAGTTGTGTCTGATCTACTGTGAAACATTCTACTAAATTCTTAATTTCAGTTTTTGCATTTTCAGGTTCTAGGATTTCTATTTGTTCTGTTTTCATTGATTTAAGTTCTCTGGTGAAGTTCTCTCTCTTGTCATCTATTTTCTTGATTATACTAACCATGATTATTTTAGATAACTCCAATATCTGGATCACCTATGAGTTTGTTTCTATTGACTATTTTTTTTCTCGGGCTGGGGTTTTAGTATGCCTGGTAAGTTTTGATGGAATATCAGACATTGTGTATACAAATTGTGAGGCCCTAGGTGATATATCTTCTTCTGAGGAGCGTTCTCCCTCTCCTCTGACAGGCAGCTAGCGAGGGACAGATCACCTCTATCCACTCAGGGACTAAGTTGACTAAGGGTCGAATTGTGATCTTTGTAACTGCTCTGATCTACCCCCACTCCTCTGGAACCAGGGCTCCCAAATGAAAGCCAGAGCTGTTTACTAGGGTATCTCCTAATTGGTGGTCCTGAACTCTAATTTTACGCCCCAGTATTGGGAGGATGCCAAAAACTCCACTCAACTTTTCAGCTGCTTTTCTTTGATTCTATACCACTAGCCTTATATAGCACAAATAAGGGGGAAACTGATGTAGTGTTTTGGAATCATTTCTCATTACCTCCTTTTTTTGGAGAGGAGTATTTTGGACCCTCAACTCCTAGCTGTTTTGATATCCCCAGATGCTAATTTTAATCTCCCACCTTCATGAGGCTTCTTGATCACTCTGATGGCTTCCCTGCCTTTTAGCAGCTGCCCTGTGCTCTGCTTCTGAGCTTCTTGTCCCATGGTCCTGAAGAGTCATGACTGCGCATGGGAAAAGGTGATGTGCACAATGTCAGGCTCATTTCACTGAACCTCCCTTCTTCCCAGGATTTTTGTACCTCAAGTCCTGGCTGCTTCCTGATGCTTTCAAACAGAATTTTTGTGTGTTTGTGTCTTATCCAGCTTTTCTAGTTATACTTGGTGGGAAAATTGGTCTGCCTCCATTACTCCATCACAGCTGCACTTGGAAGTTCCATAATTTATTTTTTCTTCTGAATGCTTTCTCTTGCACACTTTGTGTTTTATTTATGGTTCTGCTCTCTCGCAGTTTCTATTTCACGCATATTGCCTACCAGGGCTGCTGATCCTGCAACACAGGCTGTGTGTTCAACGTAATTGGTGTCTCCTGTGGTTGTGTAATGTGGCGGCCCTGAAGTTCACCCTGTAAGGCCCAGTATAATCTGGCCCCTTGCTTACTCTCTCAGTTCCACTTTCTATCCTCTTACCGCATTGGGAAATATGCTTGCAGTGCAGAATGAGCAAGAGAGCTCTTCTTTAGGGAGGCCTTGCTTAACCTCAGCCAGGTGGTCCTACCAAACTCTCGTTAACATCCTACGTTATTTCTTCTTAGCGATTCTCACAAGTGTATTTTTCCATTGATTTGTGCTGTTGGCTGAGTAATTTATCTATTCCTCTCCAGAATGTGGTCTGGACTGTGAGGACAGTGGCCTTGTCAGTCTTGTTTATCACTATATTGCCAGTGTCCACCACAGTGCCAATACACATTTACTGACCTAGTTTGAGCCTTATAATGATGGGTGATGAAAAGGAGGGGATGAGAACTACCATTCACTAAAATTTTACTATTTACCATCTCATTTAGTTTTCATCTTAACTCTTTGAGGCAGATGGTGTTACCATTTTAAGTGGAATAAACCATGGCTCAGAGAAATTAGGTTGTTTTCCCAAAGTCACACAGTTTCTAAGCGTCAGATGTAGAATTCAAATCCAGGCCTACCTGGTTCAAAAGTAACCCGACTCTGTGAATTCTTAAATACTTCTCACTCATCTATGTGTTTTGTATTTTTCTCCTTTGTTTATCAACTTTTCAGTCTTTATCTGAGGCTCATAGGATGCTAGGTTACATCAGGTGATTTTTTCTGGAAAAAAAAAGGAAAAAATAAAGAAGAAGAGCTGACAGTTTTTTTTCCTGTTATTTCAAAACCAAAACGACATGCCTTTTCTATTTGGGTGGCAGGACTATGTGGGTCAACCTAGATTGGTGTGTAAATTCTTACTTCCTTCAAATGGCCCAGTTAAGGGGGAACATTAATTTGTTTAATGAACATTTGTTAACTTCAGTTAAAAAGAAGTACTGGGGCTGGCCCCGTGGCCGAGTGGTTAAGTTCGCGCGCTCCGCTGCAGGTGGCCGTGTTTCGTTGGTTCGAATCCTGGGCACGGACGTGGCACTGCTCATCAAACCACGCTGAGGCAGCGTCCCACATGCCACAACTAGAAGGACCCACAGCGAAGAATATACAACTATGTACCAGGGGGCTTTGGGGAGAAAAAGGGAAACAATAAAATCTTAAAAAAAAAGAAAGAGGTACTTACAGTCATAGCAATAACTATTTATTGAGAACCTTACTCTATGCCCTGCCCCAAGCTGGGCACTTCACATACCTTCTCTTCAATCTCAAAACACTCCTGGAAGATAGATATGATTGTTTCTATTGTACAGATTTGGAAATTGAGACTCAGAGAAGTGAAGAAACTTGCCTTAGGAAGTTTCAGATCCAGAATTTGAACCCCTTTATGGACTTCCATAAAGACTGCTTATTTCTACAGACACTACTCAAAGCATCAAGCCTGGAACACGGAAGGAGCTTAATAAATGTTTGCTTTTTCCAGATTAGTGATAATATGGTGAGCTTCCCAGGAAAGTCACAAAGTAATACAATGAGGCTTCTTTGTGTCTTGACAGGGACTGTGAACAGTATCTTCAAACTGACCTCTTGGAAAAATCACACAGCTTCCGAGTCACGACATCTTCCAAGCGTCAGGTAAGGATCACACTGGTCTCAATTGCAGGCTCTACGCTGCTGTTTGCTCCAAATATTTTCTGGTTGCGAATGTTATTGATCTGCCAGTTTATTTCCCAAGACACATTAGTTCCAAACTGATGTGATATGAAAGTCCCATCCTAAGGAAATTGGCCTTGTGAATGGTTATCCTCTGGGAGGAGCGTGCTGCACTTATGACTTTGCTAATGTGATGAAGAAGCTGCAAATACAATTAGCGGGCCTGGTTGGTGATTTTCCAATAACGATATCTGGGGTACATTATTGGTTTAGCTGTAATTGAGCTTAAGATGATCTGAAAATGTTTAAACTCATGTGAAAGTCCTTCACGGCTGTGGCTCCAGTGGGGATGTTCATGAACCATGTGGACTGATGACACTTGGATGTGCTCAGACTGGGGCATGTCTTCCTGGACAGCCCGTGGCTTGTCTCTTAATTCTCTTTCATTTCACTCTGTCACTAGTAAGGCGACAACAGCTTCATCATCTTCCACCCTCTCCCAAATCCCACACCCATCCTTATCATTTGGAGTTTACTATTTATTTTCCAGCTCTCTTATTTCTCATGCAAGTATAACTTGTTTGATGACTTTAAAGTCATCTTTATTAGGATACTTAATGCTAGCTGTCACAATAAACAAGACTTGAAATCTCAGTGGTTGAACATCATGTCAAGGCTCACGTGGGTCAGCAGAGGCTTCCCTCCATCGGGTGACTCAGGGATCCAGGCTCCGTCCATCCTGTGGTGCCAGCACCTTGGCACATATCTGTTGGGAGACAATTCTCCCTTGATTTATTGGGTTCTTGTATAGTCTGGGCCTTTCCAGGAAAGGGCACTGACGAGTTTTGTTCAGGGATGACTGAACAGCTTACTGAAGAGAGCAAACCTCTCTCTCCCTGGAGACACTCCAGGATAATAAAGTTCCTTTTCTTCCTGCAGGAGGTTTGTTTATATTTGAGGGCAGTACACCTAGAGACGCCTTCCCCCATGTGCCAGAGCCATTTACTTACTGTCTCGGGTAAGGAGTAATCTCTCTCCGGAGGGGTGATGGACAGGTTACCAGCAGCTTGATGGGAACGCAGGGTCTGACAGGTTCAGGGTGCCTCTCCAGTGGTGCAGTGATCCGACTAGATCAAGGTCAGACTCCTCTCACTCCATGCTGTCGTCCAGTATCGTAAACGTACATTCTTCCCTTTCCCATTCAAACCCCTTTCACAGGGCTCTGTAATGGGTCCCAAGCAAAGCAGTTCCGAACTGCAACAGAGAATTATAATGCAATTTATGGGTAAAGAAAGGGCCAGTTACAGGTCAGCTAACAGTGAGGGTTCACACTTGAACACTTGAAAGTTTCCTCTCTGAGTTATTAGACCTCATTAAAATTAATACTCAGCTACTGTATGATTATCGATGTAGTTCTTTAACAATTGGTACACGAGAATTTGCAAATATAGTATTATACCAAATTCATTATTTAAAGGATGTCTATGTTGAATCATAAAATGCAAAAGGTTTCTTAGTAAGCCCATTCAAGCCCACAAATATTTTTTGAGTGCCTATTTCATGCTGGGCACTAGGGACACATTGCAAGACATTGCTTCTGCCTCCGAGAAGCCCGTGGTTTAGTGAAGAACTCCTTGCCTTTACTACTATGCAGAGTCAAATTTTCTTGCATTGGCTAAATTAAAGGAATACACATCTGTTCTTAAATCCACCCTGATTCCTGTGTTATGTGGTCATGATTACCCACCTAATTTGTTCTGTAAATATTCCTTCCACTTTCCAGCCCTGTTCCTTGATCCTCTCCTTTTCTTTCTATTTCCTTGGCATCTGCAAGCTCCTTAATAATTAAGTAGGGGCTATACTAGTCAAGACTTCTTCAGTTAAAAGTGACAAACCCAACTCAAACTGGCTGAAAGCACAAAAAGGGGTGTTTAGTGGATTATATGAGTGAAGTGTCAAAGTGAGCTTCAGACTCAGCTGGATCCAGGGTCTCAGATGATGCTATCAAAACGCAGTCTCTCTTTTTCCATTTCTCTATTATGTTTTCTTCTATATCGGCCCTTTCCATATGATGACCCCAGCAGCTCCACTTCGCATTATCTTCATGGCTCACCATCTTGCAGATGAAAAAATTCTCTGTACCTAATAAAAATTTTTAGAAAAATGCCTAAGAATCAGTCACTCTAACTAGGGGGAAGGGGAATATTTGGGGAGATCTGGGTCACAAGTTGTTATGGGCTGAATTGTGTCTCCCCCAAATTTATATGTTGGAGTCCTAACCCCTAGTACCTCATAGTGTGACTGACTGTATTTGGGGATAGGGCCTTTAAAGAGGTAATTAAAGTTAAATGAGGTCAAACGGGTGGGCCCTGATCCAATGTGACTGGTGTTCTCATAAGAAGAGGACATTAGGTCACAGACACACAGAGGGAGACCATGTGAGGACACAGGGTGAAGACGGCCATCTGCAAGCCCAGGACAGAGGCCTCAGAAGAAACCAACTCTGCCGACACCTTGATCTTGGACTCCCAGCCTCCAGAACTGTGGGAAAATTTCTATTGTTTAAGCTACCCAGGCTTAAACAGGCTGTGCAGCCCTGGCAAGCTAATGCACAGTGTCAGCCTTGGGATTGGGGTAGATTTATTTAGTCCCCCTGGAACCACCCTATGAGTGGAGGAGGGGTGCTGCTCAAAGGAGACCGAATGGGCTATTACCACAGGAGGAATAATGGACACCTAGTGGGGAAAAAAAGGCAGATTATCTTCCCTAGGGTCAGATTCATAATAATTTTTGGACATTCATTGTGTGTGAGCTCTTGAAAGCACCTTATACTTAAGACAATAACCCCATGAGGTAGATACTATTATTTTTCTCATTTTACAGATGAGAAAACTGAGGCACACATGGATTAAGTGACTTACCCAAGATCATGCAGTCAGTCAGTGGCAGAGCCGAGACTCACGTCCATGCCTGTCTGGCTGCCGAGCCTCAGCTTTTTACCCCTATACTCTTTTGAGAGCCAATGACTTAGTTTTAGATGTTCTTGCTTTTCTGTTCCCAAGACTGAAAAAGCTCTGACTCAAGGCATGGGAAGGATGTATGCTAATATGTTAATTAAGGAAAATTCACAGTCTGCAGAATTCACAAGCTCGCTTTCAGAACTGTTTCTGATCTGGGCAAGCCTTTGACAGATTTGAGTTAATTAGCATTGCAGAACATGAAGTAATTGCTGTTGTGTCTCAAAATTGGGGGCGAGGAGACACCCAGTGACCTGTAACCACCCAGCCCTGACTCCTAAGACTGTGGAACGGAAGCCCAAAGCCCCAGCAAGGAGACAAGGTGGAGAGATTCATCTATGCCTCTGCCTCTTCTCCTCTTGGTGTGGATGATGTTTCCTGTCCCACGATTAGCAAGGCAAGCCCCACGTCTATCTGAATCAGGGGGTGAAATCTACATCTGTCTGAATCAGGGTGTGAAATCTACAGCTGAGTAGGGGACCAGTCCTGAATTTCATCAACAGGATTTCCAGTTTGAACCATGTAGGCTGATATTTGACTGTTTTCACCTAGGAAACAAATTCGGAAAATAGCAGAACCAAACATGGTCATTGTATTTTTCCCAAGCGGGTCTGGTATTTCTGTAGAAACCATCTGGCGACCCTATGTGTAAACCCTGATTGTCATTGGCAAGACTTCCCGGTTGCAAGAAAGGGCAATCCAGGCGAGCTAGTTCACAAACAAAATTCAGAAGATCCTTGTTCCTGAGTATTTATGATCTGAGTCCTTGAGATTATGAAGTTTCGTAGTGAAACAGAAGTCATCGTAAAATTTTTTCAATAATTATACAACTTCAGTTATTAAAATTTTAATAATTAAATGACCCTCCCCGTTTAATACCAGCATGAATCCTTTTCTACCACGTCAGCATCCTTGTGGCTCAGTCCCTCTGAAGAACTCTCTGAATTTTGAATGCCCATCACATGTCCTTGAATGGATTGCCGTTTCTTACAACCACCGAGTCCTGTCAAAGAATGTCAGTCTCTCACTGGCTGTCTGACCCTGGTGCTCATAAAGCGTAATCCAACTGCCAACGTTTGATTGAAAACCTTGCCCAAAATATAGGATTCCCTGAAGTTGGTGAACGTGGTGTTGAAACATGCTTAAAGAACAGAAAACTTACAGACGAGGCGTGAGAATCCAGTGGTTTCAGAAAATCAGTGCAGATACTCACCTGGAACCCGCAGGTTCAGCCACACTGGCTGTTGCAGTACTGTTCTCATTCATCGATGCCTGCATCGTACTGCTTATTCAATATTTTGAACATCATCCCCAGAAGAGTTAACAGCTGAAGGAAAAAAAAAAATGACAAGGAAAGTGACACGGTGAGTGCTTCAAAAGAGAAAGATTTCAATATCAAAAGATTCAAGGGGGCCCTAGGAAAAATGGGTGAAGCTCTTGAATATTTTTTTAAATGACCTTTTTGCTATCATGCTATGAAAGCCAAACCTGAAGTGAAGGATTTTGTCAGAAAAATTATACCCCCCAAATTTACTGCTTAATTCATTTTTCGCTCTTCATGAGAATTCATGCGTCGTTGAAAAGGTAACCTAAATTTTGTTATGCTGATAAGCTTTAGTTTCATTTTTCACGATGAAGTTTCAAATCAAATCCCGCTTCTCCCCCATGATTTGCTCTGAAAATTGGGCTCGTTATTAAGTGAGTGACGTTAAGTATCTTCCACAGGCATTGATTTACTCAGGGCTGGAAGGAAGAAAGCCAATGAAGGGAGCCCCTCCCTCCTTTTCTCACGGAGCTGCACAGCCTTTCCCTTCTGCTTCTGGCCATGACCACCCCTTTCCCCTGCTTCTGTCGTCACATCTGTGTTCTCTGCTCCCTCGTGGTGTACCTGCGAAGACATCCATGTTTATACCATATGTCTCCTGTTCCCAGCTATTGGATCAGGGATGGCCCATGACCCAAGGACAGCTATTCCATAGGCTGGCCGGGGACCCAGACTTTATGAGAAGGACAAGCTGAACCAATCCGGTTCACTCTCAGGAATCTCTCAGGAATACGGTCACATTTAGTCAGATACCACGATGACCTGATAGTAGATCAGCACAATGTAGAGAGAGTCTGGAGGTCCTAATGGGCCAGATGCAAGCTTCAGGAGCAAGAGTGAGTAATCCAGCAGAACCAGGATGATAACTCAGGCTTCAGACTCCCCACCCAGTGCCCTACTACCATGTCACATACAGTGTGCGGCTATTCACTCTTCTTCTGATGACAGTACTCCACATTTTTGCAACGCATGTAACTTGGGTGGAACTGATCCTGTCCTTATATCTAGGATCATCATGTAACGCAGGCCTGGCCAATCAGCTCATTACATGCCCTTGGCCATAGGATTGCTTAAGGGTGGGCATATTGCCCAACTTGGGCCAATAGCAGTCAGGAGGACTTGTATATAAAGAGTTAGGGAAAGAGAACCCAGCAGGTGTGCACGTGAGGCTGCTGGCAGCCAATCGGGAAATGAAGCAACCTGGAGGAGATCAGGACTCAGAGGTGGAGAAAATAGGTTCTGCTTACCATGTTTGAGTTGCTGGATCCCACCATGCGTGAAACTGGAAAAACTCTCTCAGACTTCCAGCCAATTTTTCTCCCTTTTCCTTAAGCTAGTTTGAATTGGATTTTATATCACCTGTTACCAAGAGCCATAACTGACACAACATGCTTATGTGATTATGATAATAACAATAATCCCTCTTAACCATTCCGAGATATTTACCAGCCATCCCATCTGATTCTCTCAACAATCCTGTGATGCAGACAGGGCAAGAATTATCATCTTGATGAAGATTGCTGCCAGATCTAGGGAGCTATGGTGATGTTTTCTCAAGCACTTGGAAAACGAAGGGAGTGAAGATTGCCTTCTGAGAGTTAAACCACGAAGTCAATATATTATAGATCAAAGCAAAGCGATGCAAAGTCACCTTAAAGAGACAGGATGGCTCCTAGGCCTGCAAGACGTGTCTGTCATGTGATCGAACTTAACATGTTTAAAGAAAGGCTGTGTCCATCATGATCTGCCACAGAAGCCTGGAGACAGGGGGCTGCAAATGCTGGCCTTGGCAGTGCCGCCACTGCAGCTGGTCCCAGTGGAGAGGGAGTCTGGATCTTTAATATTTCTTGTTCCAGCGGCAAGGCTGGATTTAGAAACGCTTTCAGCTCCAAGTCGTATAGAAGCAGATTGATAACTGTGGTCAATTTAAGGTGGCTGAAACTTCCTGGCCACTCCTCCCATTAAGGTGCAGGGTCTCTTTCCCTTCCCTTTGACTCCGAGCTCAGCCGGTGACGTACTCTGAAAAATAGAACGAACTACAAGTGATACCGTGTGATTGCTTTCTCAGCTGGGCGGCAGAAGATCTGCAGCTTCTACTTTCGCGCACGTGGAAGACTTCCTTTTGGCACCCGGCTGCCATGCTGTGAGAAGCCCAAGCCATATGGAGAAAGGCTGAGCTGTCGGCCACTGCCAGTCACGTGAGTGGTACTTTGGGCATTCCTCCCAGTGGTGTCTCCAGATGACTACAGCCCCAGTCAACAACATATGGAGCAGAATAGCCACCCCATCGAGCCCAGTCAACTCACAGAATCGTGAGAGACAATAAATGGTTGTTGTTTTAAGCCACTAAGTTTTGGGGTGATTTGTAATAGTGGAACAGATAACTGAAATAATAATTACTTAAGCAACAAAGACATTTAATGATCTTGTCTAATGGGAAGGCTGGATATAGGGAATTTCAGGGTTGGTGCAGCAGATCAACAATGTTGTCAACAATCTGTGCCCTTTCTCCCTTACCATTCCATAATCCTTAGCACATGGGCTTTTCATCTTCCTCATGGTTACAAAATGGCTGCTGAAGCTCAAGGTATCACATCCATGTCTAGAGGAGAAAGACGGGGAAAGAAGTAGTGCCTGTGAGCTCTTCTCTTGCCTCTGTACTTTGCACCAGGAAGCCAGATATCTTCCCAGAAGCCCATAAGATGACTTGCCATTATGTCTCATTGGTGAGATATGACAACCCTTAGTTCCAAGGAAAGTGAGTGTATGTTTATCTAATCTCTATAGTGTGAAGCAGCCATGGGAAGGGGGTCAACAATGGCTTTTTGGCAGCAACCAAAAATCTCTATTACAAGATGGATGCAGGTATTGTTGCCAATTGGCTTATGACAGTTATGAGCCCATCTGAACTCTCCTTTCCATAAGATGTTTGCTCCCAGCCATTTCGGTCTATTCCCACTGAACATTCCATGAATGAATTCATCCCTCCTTGTCCCAATTTTATTCATTAGGAAACCAGATTATTGTTTATTTCTCCAGGCTGGTTTTCTTACCAGGAGAGAAAGTACTGGTTGTGTAAACTTTCTGAACCAATCCCTACAACAGTAATTTCTCTTTGTAAATGAATAAATTATCATCTGGTTTATACATCAGTCTCAAAGTGTGGCTAATGTGAGTCTAACCCTGAGAGGTGACACCCCTCTCAGAGTGTTAAGAAAGCATGTTTCCATGTTTGTAGCAATGTGGGTAAAGTCACTTCACCTTCATGCTGTCACATAAATCTCTTTGGGAGATAGCTTGCTGGTTCTTTATTTTAGTGGAGACACAAGTGCTGGCTAGAGAAGACATCCAGAATTACTACAGAGACGAGAATGAATAGGGCTGAGTGGCCATCTGTCCTGCTTCCTGCCCTCCGAAATACACAGAAACCCTGGTGACTTCAGGCTTAGGGAGATGTTTGCCCTCATGTCCCAGATTTCTTGATTCTATCCTGATTTAAAACAATCTGCCCCATGAACCTCAAAATGTCAGTGTAGCGGTTAAGAAGATCAGCTCAAGCTTGTCTGTCAGCTCTACCACATACTGACTGTGTGACCTCGGGCGAGTGTCTTCCCCTCTCTGAGCCTCAGTTTCCTCATCTGTAAAATGGAGACAGTATTCAGACCTCTACCTTGTGAGACGCCACCATGAGAACTGACAGGTGTGATGTAAAAAAAGAAATGTAAGACATGCTCGCCGGGGTCAGGGAAGTTATCACCCGGTTGGAGAGCAATATATAAAAATATGGAATGGTTAAGTAACCACGCACGGCATCTCAAGATGATGGAGTCTCCCCGAGGGCAACGAAGGCTGCTTTCATCCCGCCTGTCCTGCCTGGTGTGGTGGAAATCACAGTGGACTGGGAGTCCAACAGTCCCCCTGGACAGTCCCCACCCGTTTGCCCCTGGGATACCACTTTGAGAGTACTCACCAGGTTGAAATGTGGTTGTTCACTCGTCAGCCTCCCCTGTTAAACTGGGAGCAATGGAGGGCTCTCATTCATTTATTCATTCATCGAGCAAGTGCGTGTTGGGCACCTGCCATGTGCCAGGCACTGTTCTGGGCAATGAGAACAAGACAGTCGTCACTTATATCCTTGAAAACCTCACAGTCCAGTTGTTTGGAAGGACACTAAACGAGGACGTATGTGGATAGATCTGAAGCCAGGTGGTGGTGAGCACGGACCCAGCAGGGTAAGGAGTGTGGGAGGCATGGAGATGCGCCGTCCACACACCCATTGAGGAAGAACTCACCGTTCAGCTGTGCGGAGGGTGGTCAGCAGGCGGCCCCACCCGTCGGCTCCTTCAGGGGCTGCCTAAGCTGCTGAGAGCCACCTTGCCCAGGCTCACGGCTTTTCCAGGGTAGCTGCGTCCAGTGACATGGGAGGAGGGGAGCAAAGGCCCGGCCATTTCAACCTGACTCGAGACATTCTGGTGGGCAATGCTTGCTCATCGCCAATGTGGACGAGGCTTTGTCGAGCCTGTGTCACTGTTTATCTTCCCCCCTTTACCCAACCTTCCTTCCCCCCAACACCCCACACTCCGCTCTGTTTGTTTCAGGAGAACCCGACGTGCGACAAGGTGATGAGCATCATGGCCTGGGAGGGGCTGGCCAGTTTGGTTAAGGTGGTCAGGGCCGTCCTCTCTGAGCGGTGACATTTGAGCAGAGACCAGGAGGGGAAGGAGTCACTTATGCAAAAATCCGGAGGAACAGTGCTCCAGGCAGAAGGAACAGCAAGTACAAAAGCCCTGAGATGGGAATGCACTTGGCACCTTTGAGCCCCATCAGCAAGGCAGCGTGGTGGGCTGAGGCCCAGTGGTGGAGGGCGACTGCTGGAAATGCAGATGGAGAGGCAGCCAGAAGTCACATATGTAAGGACCTCCCTACCGGGTATTCCTAGTGCCAGCACATAGTAGGCACTCCATAAATGTCTGTCGCACCTAACTGGGTTGTCCTTCCAGTTCCTCTTCTCTCTCCCCATGTGATCATAGACAGGTAGCTACGTAACCTTTCAGTGCCTCAGTTTCCCCACCTGTGATCAGTGGCAAAGGTGGGACTCTTGAGCTCTGCTTTAGAGCTCTTGCCACCATACCAGTTTTTCTTCTTGCAGTCCCTTTTTCCCTCTCCCTTCTCCCTCCAGGGATGGGGAGCACGCCTGGCCCCACCCCCAGCCTCTCAGCAGATGTCTCCACTAGGAAGGTGGCTGCTCTTGGCAGCTCAGCTGCGTCTCCTGGAGCCCCTGAGCTGAGAAGCAGCCACGCCAGGGCGGTGGGTGGAGGAGGTGGCAGAGCAGGGAGAGTTAGACTTCTCTCCTCTGATAATAAATAAATCCGATTAAGGCATCCCCATACCCGCGGGGCAGGGTGCTCCTTTGGTGGGCCTTATTGCTTTGATAAAAACTGCAATATCTGAAAATTGTCTCGGGCGCCTGAGAACTCCCATTTTATGACTTGCACGTGCCTGGGATAAATTGCTTTTGCTGCCTTGTTATATATAATTCAGGTCCTTATGGATGCTGGTGGGATGCGGAACGCTCTCCTGTAATGATTTATTCATCGGGGGAAGGAGAGTGCACCACTGGGTTCTGCCTAGCTTGTCTGACAGCTCAGAGGGTGGGTGCTGCTGAGCGTGTGGGATCCGCCTTGGAGGGAGGAGCCGGGTTGGGCAGCTCCGCATTCCTGGAAAGCAGACCTGGGAAAGAGGAGGGCGGCTTGTCAGGATGAGGCTTGCTCTAAGGCAGTCACTGGCCACGCTAGGGCCTTTGCAGGTGTGCTTTCAAGCTTTCTCACCACCCCCTGGGGATGTAGGGTACTCATAATCCCATTTTATGGATGGATGAGGTTCGAAGAAGTTATGATGAGATTCAGAGAAGTTAGGTCCCTTCATGGTTTGGCCAAGGTCACCTGGCCAAGTGGTGAAGGGATTTTCATATCGGATGGGTCAGCCTTCATTTTGCCCATTTGCACCTGAGCCAGGTGCTTAACACACATCTGGACTCACTTCCTCTTTGGCACGCACCTGTCAGGTACAGGTGATTTACTTCCCCAGTTGACAGACAGGGACATGAGGCTCAGAGGGGAAGACAGTGACCAGGTTTCCCCCTCTAGAAGTTGAACGCCTGGGATTTTAGCATAGGTCAACATTCATTCATTCCTGTATTCATTTATTCATTCATTCACCTCTCCTGCCTCAGTTTCCTCATCTGTCAACTGGGGATAATATTAGTACCCACCTCGTGGGGTTGTGGTGAGGTTAAATGAGGGGTTAGAAAAATGAGTTAACACACAAAAAGCGTGAAGAACAGTGTCTGGCACACACGAAAGTGTGCAACAAATTTTAACTGCAATAATAATTATTTTATCATTCACTTATTCATTCTTTCATTCCACAAATATTTTTAAGCATCCTACTATGTGCCAGGAACTCTCATAGGTGCATTGCACACATGAGCTCATTTTCATCCTCACCGCTATCCTCAACTCAGATGGGGAAACAGCTCAGAGAGGTGAAATAAATTGACGGTGGTCCCCCAGGTAGGAGGTGAGTGAGTTCAACATTCATCATTCATTTGATATCTTTTCATTAAGAATATATTGTGTGTGGGCTAGGTGTTGCATATATTTTTGGTGACTAAGTGTGTGAATGAATACAAGGGTGCATACGATTGGTTCCTGTCCTCAAGATGTGTGATCTTTCGTGTGGGATACAGCAAGCAGATAGGAAAAGACTGTATTTCTTGAATTCTGAGATACACTTTTATTCACATTGAGCCTCTCTGAGATTGGAATGCATCTTAAAGTTGATGCTGTAAAGTCACTGTTGACCAGCAGTGGTCAGGATGCGGGCAGCCTGCCTGGAGATAACGGTGGAGCTATCTTTCAAAAACTCTTGCGTCTCTAATGCAGATAATGTCACAGAGGACAATGTGTTATAGGAAAACATGGACACTGGCAACTGTGGTTTAAAAAATGATTTAGAAGACCCAGATTTTGTATTGAAGACATTTTTGGAATATCTTAGCCAGTATATTTTGCTTCTGTTTTCTTTTTTTTAAGTGTACCAGAGTGATACATTATAAAAAATTGATGTCTAAATAAGTCTAAAAGCGCTTTTTATATAAGTAGAAATAAACATTCTAAGTGATAAGAAAGCATTGTGACTCCTAGGGGTAGACCCAAGAGAAATGAAAACATACGTCTGCATAAAAGCGTGTGCACACACGTTCACAGCAGCACTATTCACGATAGGCAAATGGCAGAAACAAGCCAGATGTCCATCAACTGATGAACAGATGGACAAAATGTACTCTGTCCACACAATGGGATATTCTTCTAGCATAGAAAGGAAGGGAGTACTGATACAGGCTACAATGTGTGTGAACCTTGAAAATGCCAGGCATGTAAGTCCATGTATTATACGATTCTTCATATAAAAATCCAGAATAAGGAGATCCATAGACGTAGAAAGTAGGTTAGTGGTTGCTTATGACGGGGTAGGGGCGGGGGTAAAAGGGTAGGGAGGTGACAGCTAATGGGTACAGGGTTTCTTTTTGAGATGGTGATGGTTGCGTATATATGTGAATATACTAAAACCCATTGAATTGTATGCTTTCAAAGGGTGAATTATGTGGTATACGAATTATATCTTAACAAAGCTGTTAAAAAAAGAAAGCACTGCGTCAGTCTGTCTTAGGGTTACACGCAATAATGATGGTGCCTTAGATTTGTTGAATTCAGGATAATGTAATGTGTCAGTGTTATGTCTGGGGTAAAGATGGGGCTGAGGAGGTGCTGAGAAGGCAGGCAGGCTCACCGCGGGGAGCAGGCAGGCTTCTTGGAGGTGGTGGTAGTGGTAGAGATGTCAAAGCTGGAGCTGTGAGAGTGGGGAGAGGGTGGTCCAGGCAGAGGCACCAGCACGTGCAATGGCTGGGAGGTGAGACTCTGACCTTTACTTTAAGGAAATGACGTTTTCCCAATGCAAATGCCTGCCCCCCACTCCTGGGGTTTGGAGGGACATAAGGATGAGTAAATTGTGGTCTCTGCTTCCAGGAGCTCGTGTTCTAGTCGTGAGGATAAAGCGTGTACACCCTTTCTGGGTCCGCTTCAACAAACGGGCATCGGTGTGTTCAAGGAAAGGAAAGGGCGTGGGAGGATGGAGAGTTATGCTTGGCTGAGGTTTTCCAAAGCAGGAGGGGCTGTGGAGGCAGACAACTTCCACACCGCTAGTGACAGAGTAAATGACAGCTTTTCCAGAGGGCAGGTAATTTGGCAAGGAGCTTGCCTTTCCATGCGGCTGTCCCCAACTAGGCATTTATCCTAAAGAAATAGTCACGCTGAGCCCCAGGTCTCTGTTCACAGCACATCCGCATAACGAACGACACGGAATCACTCTGGGTACATGGTGAGGGGCCCGTCGACTCAAGACACTACAGCACCTTCATCAAATGGGATCCGGAGGCGGTCAAGTGCGTCGGTTAAGGGTATACCTGGATGTGAGACGCACCTGCGTTGAAGACAGGACTGTGTCCTGACCTTGGGCAAACCTCTGGAGAGTTTCCACAGTTTCCTCGGGTGTCAAATGGGCCGACAATAATAGAACTTACTCCACAGGGTTGAGGTGAGGATCAAAGGCGCCAAGACCTGAGAAGGGCCAGTGAGTTCCAGCTCGATGGTGATTTTACTGTGGCGCTGGTAAAACAGGTGCGCTTCAAGTCTGTTAAATGAAACTGGAGGGTAGTCGAGATCAGTTACTAGGTGAAAAAAGGCCTTTGAGAAGGGACCTCGTTTCTGCGTCTGTGTGTGTTATATATGTATATTATGTATGTATATATGTATATATATATAAGATTTATTTTTTCTTGTTGGTGCTTTAAAAAAAATTTCCTAAAATTTTCTTTAAAAAAGGAGACACTGAAGACACACCTCTCACTGCAAGAACACAGGCAGCTCTGGGCGCATCTTCCACTGGCCCAGGGATCCTTTCTGGAGGCTTCCTCCAGCAGCTGGGCTCCCACCTGCAGTCGCTTTGAGGCGACTTGGAGCGTGGTGCCGGCTGCGCGATCTGAGAGCAGAGGGAAGGAGCGGAGTCCGCGGCTGCTCCAGTTCCCCCAGTTCTGAAGGGGCTCCTTGGCTGACAGAGACCCAAAGGTGTCTAAAACCAGGCCGGGCTCCTGGCAGCAGCTCTGTTGGATGGAACCAGGCTTTTCACCCCGTAGCCCGAGCCTTCCCGGGTCAGCGGGCAGGCTGGGGGCTGGAGCTCATTCTAGACGTCTTGCCAGAGATTTGTGATGCTGTTGGGGAATCCTGTCTCTTGGGGCTGTGTGTGCCACGGAGGCATCTCTGGTCTGAGTGACAGCCACAGCTTGGAGAGAGGGCGCTGCTCACCAGCCCTGGGACGGAGCTGTGAGCTGCTGGCCTGGAGGCTCATTTCTCTTCCAGACTAAGGGAGGGACAGACCTGCTGAGTCCATCCCCTCTCCTCAGCCTGACCCCCTCTATCCATGTTTTCTTTTTAAATGTTTGTCTTCTTTTAAAACTGAGGTATAAAACATACAGTAAAGCGCATAGATCTTAAGTGCACAGCCAATGAATTTTACACGCCAGCACACTCGTATAACCACCGCCTACATCAAGAAAGCATTTCTCAGGCCCCACCTGGCTCTCTCACGCTCCCTCCGGGTCAGTGTCACCCCAACCGTAACCACGCCCCAGCCGCCATCACCACGGATTAATCCTGCCTGTTTCGAACTTCCTATGAGTGGAATCACACAATGTACTGTTTTTGGCTTCTCAATATTGTGTCTGGGAGACTCGTCCGCGTCCTCATGGGAGCAGGTTTTCCTTTTCATTGCTGTGTGGGCTCCCGCCGTGTGACTGTCCCGCAGCTTCTTTAGACAGGCTGCTGTTGATGAGTGTGTGGCTTGTCTCCGGTTGGTGGCTATTATGAGTAATGCCGCTGTGGACATTCCTGTACGTGTCTTATGGTGGACGTAAAGCTTTATGTCTACCGCGATTCCTTGCACCAACAACTACAGTGTTGTCTTCACTAATGTCCCAGCTTCTACTCTTCCCGCCTGTAACCCACTCTTTACACAGCTCTCAGTGTGGTCTGAAATAAGATTGTGCGACTCAACTGCCGAGGCCTCCAGAGGCTTCCTGTTGCACTCAGAGCAAACCCCAGACTCTGGCCTCTAAAACCCACATGACCTGGCTCCTCCCTGCCATGCCTGGTGTTCTTGAAACACTCTCCCTCTCCCCGTGCTTCGGCCACCCCGGCCTTCTCTCTGTCCTTACTATGCTAAACCTGCCCCCTGCATGGACCTTGGCACTAGTTGCTCCCCCTTTCTGGAACTTCTTTCCAAAACCTTCCCCTAAGATTGATCCCTTTTGGTCACTCACATCTCATCTTCAAAGAGATCTTCCTGACCTCAGAGGGAGCCCCCGTATCCATTTGTCCTTTGTCACATTTTCCACTCTCTAAGTCTCTTGACTTCCTATCTCCTTGAGAGCAGGGAACTTGTCCCACTTATTGACGTCTGCGTCCCCAGTGACTCGCCTGCTGCCCGGCACACAGTCGATGCTTGTGAATGTCTGTCAGGGGCTGAATGAAGACACCAGCCATAGATACCCAGGTCCTTTTAAAGGTGGGGCAGTGTGGCTTAGCGGGACTTAGGGGCGACCTTGGAGTTTGATAATCAGATGCATGAGTTTGAGGCAAAGCTTCACCTCTTACTGGTGATGTGGTCATAATCATCTCACCTCCCCGTGCCTCAGTTTCCCCATCTGTACAGTGGGGATAATAGGTTGTTGCAGAGACCTGGGACCTTCTATTGCTGTTTATGGAACAGCTGTTTTGCAGGGCAGCTGTGCTCTCCCTTTTCGACACACGAAGAGCAAAAAATGTTGGTTGAGTGTGGACAGTGAGGTCCAGAGACTGCTCAGATCACACGGGTACAAGGTGGCAGGGCTGGGACTTGACTCCGGGTCTGGCTCCACTCCAGAGCCCACGCAGACCCCTGTGGGAAGCAGCTACCATGGGAATGAATTGAGGGCCTTCCTCTGGCCAGGCTGGGTGGCACCAGCGTGTTTCTATAACGATAGATTCCACTAACACATCAGCAGCTCCTGAAGGTGTACAGACCAGTTCCACTCGGTGGATTCACGTGGTTCTCACGGGAGACCTGTGAAGCACGTGGCACCAGGAGGGTTCCTTTATGTTACAGGGAGTGACCTGGGGCTCTGGCACTTGCCCTGAGTCGCTCTCTGGCCCCCAGATCCACTGCTATCGCTGCTGCCAATACCCCCCGGCACTCTGGTGGTGCTATCAATGGTTTAAGCATTTCCACATCTATCACCTGGTATCTCCCAGACTTTGGGCTTTTGCATAACCCCTTTACCATTCTTTAAATCTGCTCACTTAAAAACCAAAACTGAAACAAAATAATGATCCAACCCTAAGTAATAGTATCAGTGAACTCATGGTTTGATATTCATTCAACAAACATTTATTGAGCACCTCCTATGGAGCAGGTGCTGTTTTGGGCACTGGGAGTACGTGAGCGAACCTAGGGATAACCCCTGATCTCATAGTGAGGGAGATACGCGATGAATGAATTAATAAATTTATGCAGTGTCAGGTGGTGATACTGATCTGAGGTAAAATAAAGCAGA
This sequence comes from Equus quagga, assembly GCF_021613505.1. NCBI lineage: Eukaryota > Metazoa > Chordata > Mammalia > Perissodactyla > Equidae > Equus > Equus quagga. The sequence continues at coordinate 78,348,760 of NC_060281.1, forward strand.
TGGGGGCGACAGAGACCAACACGGTAATCAATAACTACGTATATATGTATATTTCCTGATGCATATAAAATCAGTAGATAACTGTTCAAATAAAAATGTCCATTCCTGTACCATCTGGATTTGCTGTATATCACCAGATCTGGGCAAAATGCATACTGCCACTTGGAAAACCTTCAAACTACTCCAAGAGGAAGGCAGATCAGGAGAGACTGCCTCCTTTTACTGAGGAAGAAACTGAGGCTCCGAGGGGTGCAGTGACCCGCCCACGCTCACACAGCCAGAGGGGCTGGGGCAGGGCCCTCGGGCACCATCTCGAGCCTCTGTCACTTTCCACATTGGATACAGATTCTGCCCTCGGGGAGAGTTTGAACCTGCAACTCTGACTTCCCTGAAGGGCTGGACCGCTCCTCCACAGCCGAGCTGGAGCTCAGCCCCACCGGGCGTGGGCTGGGGGCGTCCCCCAGCATCCTTGGAGGGCCGAAGTGTCGTAACTGAGCGCCCTGTTGCCTTTGCTCCCTGCCTGCCGAGTCACTGCTGGAGATGAACGGCTGACATCTCAGTCGGGGAGATGGCATCTCTCCGGCCGTCCCTCTTTACTAAGCTCCCAGTCATTGGAGATGGCGACAGCCCTGTCTCCTTCAGCAGATGGGCCTTCCTGCCTCCAGCCCCTCACGTGGTTATGTTTCCAGGGGCCGGACGCCTGCCCACCTGCTCAAGATTAAAAACAAAACAGGACCCCGCAGTCTCAGAATGGGTATGTGTCACATGTGATGTCTTTGAAGACTCAATGCCCCATTCAAGGATGTGGTCTTATTTGACCTCAGAAGGTATTCTTCTGATGTGAGGTATCCAGGGATGATCACTGTGCTCAGGTTTCAACTGGGAAATATGAAGCTCAGAGAGGTCAAGTGACTTGCTTAAGGTAGCTCAGCATAGGTGAAGAACAGCCTTGAATTAAGGTAGGCAGGGAAACTGGGGATAAAAATTCCCAAGAGAGACTTAGGTATGAATTTTGGCTACTTTGCCGACTGTATTGCTCTTGAACAAGCCATTGAATTCTTCGGTGCCTCTGTTTCATCACCTGTAAAATGGGAATGATAATCGCACTAGCTACTGTAGCACAGAGTTATTACGAAGTTTAAATGAGCTGAAATATTTAAAGCACAGTGGTGGCCCAAAGTAGACAGTCAATAAATGGTGCTGTTATTATTCTTGTTATTTGCTGGAGAAGAAGTTCAGTGTACCTCCTACTCTAGGGAACTCCTAAGGTAAATTCTGAGAAGGGGTTAACGAGAGAGGACACGCAGCAGGTTCATTTTTTGTTGCTCGAAGTGTGGTCTGTGTGCCGGCAGCAGTGTCGCTGGGAGCTTGTTAGAAACGCAGAGTCACAGGCCTTCCCCAGACCTGCTGAGTCAGACCTGCATTCTAACAAGATCCCCAGGGCTTCACGTGCACCGTAGGATTCGAGAAGCACTGAGCTAGAGCAACTCTCAACTTTCCCTGTGCAGCAGGTCACCACGGGGAGTTTTAAAAAATTCAGATGCCTGGGCCCCACCCCCTCAGATTTTGATGCATTGGTCTGGGGTAGGTTCCGGGCATCGTTATTTTTTGAAATCTCCCCTGGTGACTGGGATGCGTAGCAAGGTGCGCATCCCAGGTGTGGTGGGGGCTGACTTGCTCTGGAGTTGGAGAGAATTAAGTTGGAAGCTAAGGCCTTTCTACTTACGAGCTGTGTGACCTTAGGCAAGTTGCTTAGCTTCTCTGATCCTCAGTGTCTTCATTGTAATGTGAGAAGAATGATCCTCCTGCCTCCCTCTCCCAGCTGTTATGAATTTAACACTGATCAGGTGTAACAACCTGGCAACAATGTATTGCTGAAGGTGAATGGACTCCCCCTCCTGTGTGAACCACACTGTGCCAGGCCCAGAGACGGCATATTATTGTTATCAATATCAATGATTAGTAGCATGATACTGTCTTCAAATATGAAGGATCAGGAGCTCGATGGGGCATGGCACGTCTCGTGTGGCAACGCAGGAAATTTCTATAGATGGATGGGGAAGGCAGCCCCAGCAAGGTCAGGGAAACGACAATCCTTGCTTCCGTTGATGAAGCTCTAACCACGCGCTGGGCACCGCACTAAGCACTTTATGAAAGAATTTTAAAAATTAAAGTTATACACATACTTGAGATCAGAGCTTTTCAGTGTGTGTGTGTGCGTATGTGTGTGGTGATCTTCCCTCCAGGAGACATTTGGAAATGTCTGCAGACATTTCTGTTGTCACAACTGGGTGCGGGGGCGTTCTTTGCTACTGGCATCAGGGGGTAAGGGCCAGGGATGCGGCTCAACCTCCTACATGCGCAGAACCTCTCCCAGCACAGCGCACTGTCTGGCCCCGAATGTCCGTGGTGCTGAGGCTGAGAAGTCCTGGCTTAGATTCCAGTAGGCCTGCGGAGCACGTCGTAGGAAAGGGCAGGCCTCCGCCCCTTGCTCCCTCCCCCTCCCCAGAAGCAACCACCTTTGCCCTTTCTGTGGGTTGCTTTATTTACCTTCAGGTCTCTAAAGAGCCTGCTTGTGTCCTGACTTCTCGATGACTGATGACTCCATTCGAGACTTTGCCCCCTGGCTTCCCACTGTGGAAGGTGAGGACTTAGCTCTCAAACCCGGCCCCGCCCCCAGAGCTGTTGTAACTTCTGTGGGATCAATATTCAGTGTTGATACAACGCTAACTGGAAACGGGGTGTGCTGCTCATGCGCCGTCTCCTCCCATGACTTCCCCTCCTGCCTCTCCTTTTGTTCTCTTTGAAGTTAGTAATTGCCTTGTTTTCCCTGGGCTGTGTTGTCTCTGTGCTTCCCACCAGCTCAACCCTCTCAACGCTTTGCTAATTGTCTAAATCGCCTTTCCAAGTACTCAGACCCAACCGGGAGGAAATCTATCAAGTTTGCCTGTCGGAAGGAAGGCGTCTCTCCCAGAACAGGCTAAGTATGTAAGACTCACGGAAGCCCTAGCAAGTGGGTACTATCATCATCGTTATCATTTGACATCTGAGGAAAGTGGCTCTCAGAGAGGTCATTTGGGTGACCAAGATCACACAGCAGTGTAGGTGGAGTCAGGACTTGCTCAAAGGACTATGTGACTCCATGGTTCTGGAATTCTTTACATCCAGACTGTCACTCTAGGAGAAGCCCCCCCCCCCTTTTTTTTTTTTGAGGAAGATTAGCCCTGAGCTAACTGCTGCCAATCCTCCTCTGTTTGCTGAGGAAGGCTGGCCCTGAGCCAGCATCCGTGCCCATCTTCCTCTACTTTATATGTGGGACGCCTGCCACAGCATGGCTTGCCAAGCGATGCCATGTCCGCACCCGGGACCCGAACCGGCCAACCCCAGGCCGCCAAAGTGGAACGTGCGCACTAACTACGGTGCCACAGTGCCAGCCCCTAGGAGAAGCCCTTTGAAGTAAGTACTTCCTCTACCCGGACGATAACCCGCCTCAAAGAAACTGCAGGAGCTTATTCATTTCTGCGTCTGCAACACCCATCACAAGGCCAGGCATAGAGCAGGACTGGAGTATTGCTTGTTGAATGAATAAATGAAGAATTTCGAGAGGCAGTGGGAGGAGGGCCCAGTGCTCCCAGGCAGGGGAGCAGAGGAGCTGGGGCTTGGCTGGGTAACCATGGATGGGCTGCTTAACCTCTCTGGCCTCAGCCTCCTCATCTGTAAAATGGAACTGAGAGTACGTGCTCCTCAGGGCTGTTTGCGAGCAGCCAGCAGCTGCTGGTAAACTGCAGAAGCTCAGGAACCTATAAAACCCTACACACGATGCACGGGCGCGGTCACCAGGCGGGGAACAGCTTTCTGCAAAGCTCCTCCCTCCCTCCCTTTTCTCCCATCTTTCCTCTCTCCTTCCTGCCTGCCTTCCTTCTTTTCTTCTAAGTGAAACGTGGCATGATTTAGAAAAGAAAAAGAAATGCCTATGGTTGAGAAAAAGATATATTATAGCCCAAGCTAGTTCTAATATGATAAAATATTTATATTAATGTACCATAAAAATTGATTTGCTCTTCCCTCGCCTGGTATCATTAATGGGTAGATATGTAACATCTTATTTTCTTGACTTCTCTTTGTCTCTCTCTCTTCTAGCAATGTACAGTTTCAAACGACTATGAGGACACCATTTTCATGAGTAATAATAGTAATAATAATAGATGATATTTATTTGGTTCTTACTATGTGCCAGTCACCATGACAAGCCCTTTTACATTTGAACTCGCTTAATTCTCACCCAACCCTGGGAGGCAGGTACTGTCATTATTCCCGTTTGACAGATAAGAAGACTGAGGCACACGTTGGTCAAACCTGTCCATTGTGACTTCAAGGCTCGTGACTCCTTCTGCCAAGCCCATGCGATACTGCTCCAGCCTCGCAGCTCTCAAATAGAAGACAACGTCCCACGGGTTTTTACTGGGGAAAGGCGCCTAATATTCAAAGCCTTTTCAGTTTGCAGTAAATGGATGGACCAAGAACTCTGAATTTTTGCAGCTCAAATTTTGGGTGATGATGTAGGTTTTCTAGCCAGGAGTGGAAAAATCCAGAAATTCCACTTCCAGCAAGGTTTTGGGTCTTGGCAATGCAACAGTGGCACACCAGCTCCCCAGTGGTGGAGAGAGGAGCCCCCGAGGAGGGCCTGGGACAGCCAGTCCCTGCGAAGCCAGTTTTGCATCTTAGGAATGCGACTTTTTAGTTTCTAGACCGCGCGCCCTGGCATCTTCCCGCTCTGCCTTGCAGCTTCAGCGTTAATCTCCCTGGCCCCAGTGCGCACTGTCCCCAGGAGCTTTTCAGAGTCAGGCTGTGGTGGAGAAGAGCCTACAGTGGGGCTCCCAGCCCACAGCTGCTCCAGGAGCCAACACACACGTAGATACACACACACAGACGTACCTCGAGATACACATTCACAGACACACGCACGGATACCTACATGGACATACACAGAGACATACATTCACACACACACATGAAGACACACATACAGACACTAGACACATTCAGAGACACAGAGACACACACAAAGACACACATATACACATACGCACACATAGAGCCACACAGAGACGCAGATGCACGGAGACACACATTCACAGACATACACAAAGACACACATACAGGCATACACACATTCACAGACACACACAAAGGCACACACAGACACGTACAGACAGACACAGAGACACACATATACAGACACACACGGAGAGACACAGATACACACACATATGAACACAGACACACATGCAGGCACACACACACGTTGGTACACACACACACAGGCACACACTCCTCTGCCCGTTTGTCCCCTTCATTATTCCTTTATCACAATATCCAAGGCCCTAGAGTCAGGTCCCAGCACATGGAAAATGTCTGACAAATGCCTCTTGGATGAATAAGTGCACGAATGATTCAGTTCCTCTCTCCTTGCCCCGTCCCTGAATATTTTGGTGTTTGTTGCTTTGGCTTGCCTGGCTACAATTGGAAAAGAGAACTAGACGGGAGTCCTGTATTCATTTCGGATGGATACCAAGTTCCTTAGCTTGGCTCGTGGCGTTCTTCACGATCTGGCTCCTGCCAACTTTTTCTGCCTCATTCCCCACAACCCTGTGGTGTGTCCATCTCCGCTTTCAGTAGATTTTATTTTTTCCTAAGTCACAGAATTCTTTGGGGAGCTGATGAAAGCCAGGGACCCTCTTCTCCAGTATATAGACATCCCCATAATTTCTGGGGATCCCCATGGCCCATTCATGGATCTCCAAGGAGTGTACAGGGCCCCGGTGAAGGAACTCTGCACTGTAGGGCCAGGAAAATCCAGAAACGGAAACGCCTTGTCTAGGGTCATGAGTGACGGAACTGGAACCGAGACCCGGGTCTCTGGATCTCAAGTTCGGGACTTTCTTCCTTCGGCATCCTGTGTTGATGAATGAACACCATGTAATTGCCTGATACAATGAACAATTAAATCGGACACTCTTCTCAGCCTTCTCCATCCATCAAACCCTCAACACTGGCAGCTCTGTCAGGCACTCAAATACCAACGGTGTCTGGAGTACAGCATTCCTCCTTGTAGTCTGGTATTTTCCTGATGATTATAAATGGGAGTGATTACAGCAGAGTCTTGTTCGCTGTTCCGCTGAGCATCTGCCACGTAACAGAAAGCTCATCCTCAGGCTTGCAAACTGGAGTCAGGAGAGTGCGCCAAATACAGGCTGTTTGTCCCACCTGTTGTAAACTGCCATGTCCATAACTCTTAGGTCAGGAGATGCTGTCAGCTCGTTCTTCAGTGCTCTGTTTCTCATCTAATGGCTCGCCACTTCCCCAGTTCCCTAAGCCAGAACCCAGGGCATAGCCTGACATATCCCCCTCCTCATCTTCTCAGTCTAATCTGTCACCAAGACTTGTCTCTTTTCACTGCGTATCTAATCTATCCACTTCTGTCATCTCTGCTGCCACCACTTTTACAAACCACGCTGCTGTTATCTGTAGCATGGAGAATGGCCACACCTCTGTGGCTGGATGGCCTGCTGAGATATTAGCTAGTGAGTGCTTTTTCTTTTCACTTTCACCGTCTGCTGTTTGGGCCAGAAACATGATATATTAGTCAGGACAGGCAATGCTATGCTGTTGTAACAGAAAGCCAGTCAGTTTGAAATAAAAGCTTATTTTGCGACTCGTGCAAAGTTGGCTATAGGCCTGGTGATGCTCCGGGGCAGCTGTTTCCATGACTAGTTCATCAGTCCAGGCTGCTTTGATCTCATGGATCTTCTCTGTCAATGGAAGCAAGCATGATTCCATGATTGCCACAGGAGGAGGAGCAGGAGAAAGAGAATTACGCGGCAGCTCTGAAATGCTTCCACCCAGAAGGGACACGAGTCACTCTTGCTCACATTTTATTGGCCACCGAAGGTAGTATGACCATGTCCAAGTCAAGAAAGCAGAGGAGCAATCGGAAGAAGAAGAATTGGAAATTTCCGTGAGCAGCACCACTTCGTATCTAATCACATCCCCCAGGGAAAGGGTGGCGGAACGGGAGCTGATAATAAGGGTGGTGATTTATCACCTCCTTAGTTCAAAATATTGATCTGACTGCAAGACAGAAAGATTCAGGAAATCAACATCCGCCAGACCCAGTTCCCCTCCTCACGCCTCTCACTAGAGGCCAAGCTGGGGGGAGTTTGAAGATGAGGAAGAGGAGGAAAAGAAGGAGAAGAGAGAGGAGAGGAAGGGAAGGAGGGAGAGAAAGAGAGAGAGAAGGAAGGAGTGAGACAGACAGATGGAGAGAGAGACTGAGACAGAGAGGGAGGGAGGAAGGAAGAGAGGGAAAGACAGAGAGAGAGAGAGACAGACAGATGGAGAGAGATACTTGAGAGAGAGAAAGAGGGAGGATGGAAGAGAGAGAAACAGAAGGACAGACAGGAAAGAAGGGAGGGAGGGAGAGAGAGACAGAGAGAGAAGGTGGAGAGAGAAATTCATATAAGTGTGTTTGCTCCTCCTTCTTGAGTTGACTACTGGGGCACCACCTTGGGGACAGAGAGCCAAGTCTCAAGGGGCACCTGCATCTTTTGGCTCCCTCAGATACTCTGATAATCAGCAGCCTTGCTCTCTTCTGGCTCTCTTCTGGCAAGGTCAGGGGTGGCTGAGAGGAGTGTTGGGTAGAGGGAAGGCTGGCTGAAAGCAGCAGGGGAGTTGTGTGTGGCCTCGGAGGGGATGGGAAAGGAGCCAGCTGGGGGGGGGGGGAGGAAGGAGGGCCAGAGGGAAGGCTGGTCCCAGGATGAGGGGACTTGTGCAGCAGAGGATGCATTGATGAGCTGAACAGGTGAGGACCAAAAGAGGATGCGGTTCCATCTCAGCGGAGGTCAGTGCAGGACAGAAGATGAGACAAGGACCGGAAGAGACAAGTACATCTAGGGCAGGAACTGGCACGGGGCAGAGGCAGATAAAGACAAAAAGGAGCAGCCCCTTCCTACCCAGACCCTGCTGGCTGGGGTGTGCGTGAGTCCCCCGGGCTGTGGAGGAGAATAAACACCCGCCTGGATGTGAGGAGTGACCTGCCGGTTTATCTGGAGGGCTGAGAATGTGTTTCCTGCATCAGGCTGAACAGAGGCCAGGCGTCAGAAACTCAACCAGGTTCAAGAAAATAAAGTTGTTTTCTCTTTGGACACCGAGTCCGTCTTGGGAACTCATTCGTGCTGCCTCACTGCTACTCAAACTGTCCTCTACACGCTAGGGACCATCAGTAAACTAACTGGTCCACAACGAGTAAGTAAAGAAACCGAGGGTGTTTGGAAACTGTATGGCAACTTGACGTTGTGGTGACATCCAAGGGAATTTTTGTTGTATTTTACAAAAGCATAGGTTCCTGATGGAGTGGGGAGAAAATGGTCCTTTACTACAGATCGTCTGAAGAGCACTATTCTGGGTCCCTCAGTGGCTTCTCTCATTCCATGCAGGTCCCCTCCTAATCTGTCTCCCTTCCTGGTCTTCCTAGAGTGCAAATAGGACTTGCAGAAAGACCAACCTCTTTACAAGGGTGTGCGAGGCTCTGTGTCATCCGGTCCTTGCTTGCATCCCCGGCCTCCTCCCCTCTGCTCTCTCCCCGATCCCTTTCTGCTCCTCGGCCACACTTCCTTTTACAGATCCTCACAAACACCAAGCTCCTCTGACCCCAGGGCCTTTGCCTGGGCTATATCCTCTGCCTGGCAGCCTTTCCCTCCATCTTGGTGGAGTTGACTCCTGTTCTGCCTTTGACTCCCAGCTCACGAATCACCTCCACAGCAAGGCCTTCTTTGCCGTCCTGGGCTGGTTGATGCCTCTGCTTCTTGCCTTAATAACACCACCTACTTACTTGAATGCACCTGTAAATAACTTGTTTCTTGTCTGCCTTCCCCCAGGTCTGTGAACTCCGAGAGGGCAGACACCTTGCCTCCTTTGTTTACCGCCATATCCCACAGCCCAGCTCAGCTCTAGGTCTCAGTAAATATTTGTTGAATGAATGAATGAATAAATGAAGGCAACCCACAGAGCTTGTGGGAAAGGCATTTGAGATTGTGAAGTGTGCCCTTTGGGGGCCAGGCCTTTATTTGGTACAACAGTTCCCATGCCTCGTTCCTCTGCTCGGAACCTGGCATCCCGTCCCCAGCTCCTGCTGATAAATCACTTTATTGGCCCAGCTGGACAGGAAAGGACAGAGTGAGTAATGGGAGTCAGGCACCGCGTCGCGGACAGAGGCTCCAGTTGACATGGTAACAACAGGCAGACCGATGTGGCCTGGGCAGTAGTCTGGCCCCTGGACACATCTGAGACCAGGCCCTGGGTCATTTTTCCTCTGTGCCCGGGAGTGTGAAAAGGCCAGGGAGGGCCTGTGGGGAGGGGGCCTGTGGAGGCCTGCTTCTCCCCACTGCGGGATGGGCTGGAAGCAGCTTTGGCTGATAGTGGTAGTGCCCTACGTTTTTGGGCTTGAGAATGCCTTTTAATATAGATTTTTGACATATAAAATACATTTACATGCATATTATTGATTAGACTATTATTTTAGATTTTATATTGCGCCATGTTTTTAAATTGCAATAGTAATTCCGTGCTTTTATCACGAGTCATAATGGGTGGCGATGTGTAGAGGGGTTAGATGTGGAGGCTTGGGGACCTGGCTGCCTGGGTTCACAATCTGGCTGCATCCCATCTCAGTTTTGGGATCACGGACAAGTGGCTTAATCTCTGTGTGCTCTCGTTTCCTCGGAGGCACACTGGGGATAAAGATGGCATCTACTGAGTAGGATTTCTATGAGGGGTACATGAGGCCGTGCGTGTTAGCACTTAGCATGCAGTAAACAATAATAGCTGCTTTTGGAAGAACGGTCAAACAATTTAGAAGTGAATAAAGAAGGAAACTCTCTATCCGCAGCCCATTTTCCAGATGTAAGTTCCCCAGGCAGTGTCTGCCCAGGTTTTAAACCTCCACAAACATATCCAGATCAGGGCTGGGGTGAGGGTGAGGCGGGCGAGGTGCCGAGAGCACGCACTTTAAGGATGCGCTCACTCTCAGGCACCAACCCTTCATTTGCGTGCACCTGAGAGCGAGCGCATCCTCACATTTTGAACCCTGGGTGCCTCGCTTGCCTCACCCCAGCCGGGCCCTGACCCAGGTAATGTGAGACTTCTGCTTCTGATAACGACAGACAAGGTAACTTGGACTAATCCTCCCACTAGACAGGCTGGAATATATATATATATATATTCACACACACACACACACATACAACACACATATATATGTATACACACACGCATGCACACAAACACATGCTACTTCAAGGCATCAGAGAGCTAACAAGTAGTGAAATTCACCAGGATCTGGGGAGGCTGATGGTCCAGGGAGATGAGACCAGTATCTGGCAATTATAAGCATGATGAGAGGTAAAGAGGCTGAGTGGTCATTTTAGCACCCTCACTGGGCTGGGGGCACAGGTTTGGAACTCAGGGCCTGCCCTAAGTGAACCCTCCTTACGTGTGGTTGGAATCCTGAAGGGCTACACCCTGGGGGCAAAGGTGAAATGGAAGTCAACAGACTCTTGCAGGGACTACAGCTCAGCAATGACTCATCTCAATCTCTGTGTTTGTATTGAGGTGGCCTCAGATTGCTCGTTCCTGTGGGACCCAGAAGAAGCAAATATAAATTCTTCCTGGAGAAAAGTAACATCATCAAAGGTCTCAAATGATTTCCACAAACAGGTTTGCAAATGCAATGTCTGGTGTGCAATAAAACAGTCATCAGGCATGTGAGGAGTTGTGCCAATAACAACCAGCAGAAACAACAGCCACGTGAAACAGATCCACAGAACCTCCAACTATTGATGTTATCAGGCAGACTTTAAAATAACTCTGCTTACCGTGTACAAGGAGGTAAAAGGCAAAACAGAATTTTGGTGGAAAACTAGAAATAATAAAAAGAAGCAATTGGAAGTTCTAGAAATGAAGACAAATGACAAATTAAGAACTCAGCGAACTAGACCTAGTTTGAAGAGAGACTCAGTGCATTGGAAGATGAGTCAAAAGAAAATATTCAGAATCAAGAATGGAGAGATAAAAGGATGGTAAGTTCAGAGGAGAAGAAAGAGAGTTGGAGCACATGGTGAGAAGGTCTGACTGGACTCCCAGAAGGAGAAGAGACGGAGGGAATGTGGCAGAAGGAGAGAGTGGCTAAAACTTTTCCAAAACTGGTGAAAGGCATCGAGCCATCTTAAGATGCCCTACAAACCCTAAGCAGGATAAATATAAAGAAATCAATACCTGGGTACGTTCTCAAAAAATTTTAGGAAATTAAAACAAAGGGAAAAGTCTCTCTTTACTTGGCCTCAGGGTGAGCAAAATATCTTCCTACCACTTTACCGTATAGGGAGGGTTGGGAATCACTTGTCACCACAAAACTTTACCCAGCCTGCTGTGGCTGCCTTCTTTTACAGTCTGGGAAGAGACAGAGGTAGCGGGTGAGAGTAGGGGGTGGTAGGGTCAGGTCGTACTTCTCTTGGTGAGCCTTTGAGGTAGATGTCTGACCTCAGAGTTAGGAGGCTCATTTTATTTTATTTTTTATTTTTTTCCTTTTTCTCCCCAAAGCCCCCCGGTGCATAGTTGTATATTCTTAGTTGTGGGTCCTTCTAGTTGTGGCATGTGGGACGCCGCCTCAGCGTGGCTTGATGAGCAGTGCCATGTCCGCGCCCAGGATTTGAACTGATGAAACACCGGGCCTCCGCAGAGGAGTGCCCGAACTTAACCACTCAGCCATGGGGCCGGCCCCAGGAGGCTCATTTTAAAACGAGTAGGTTCTTAAGATCTCGTTGGTATTAGCTTTAAGTTCTAATCACCATTTTGGAGCATTTGTGCGTTTATTCAACATCTATATGTCAAGGACCTACTATGTGCCGGGCACTTGGGATATATCAGCAAACGAAAGGGACTGAAATCTTTGTCTTCATGGCTCTTCCATTCTAATGGGGTGAGACAGCAAGAAACACAAGGAATAAAATGTGCAGTGTCTCGGATGATTATAGGTGCTGTAGGCAAAGTGAGCAGGAAGGGGTGTAGGGAGTGTTGCCATTTCATCTGACTGAGATGATAACATTTGAGCAAAGATCTGAAGGAGGTGAGGGGGCGAGCCAGGCAGACATCTGGGGGGAAGATCATGGCTCCTACATTTGGTTCTATTATAAGTGTATAGTTTAATTAAATATTACAAATCACAGATGAAATACAAGACTTAAAAGAGAGGAGTTGTTTCTGTGAATACTAAGATAAATGCTTTGAAAGGACTTGAAAAGGTGAGTTGCAAAGAAATGCTGTCAAATTAGGGGACAAAAACTAAGAGATTGGCAAAAAAAAAAAAATCACAAAAATCTGGAAGAGTGTGGCACTCAGGTTACTTCACATGTGCCTTCTTTAAAGTACGCCACTCTAAAGAAAGGGGAATTGGATATCAAAGGCAATATATTATGGTTGTGATTTATGGAAGAAAGAGAAAAGGGAATTCCATTAGGGCTCCTGTGCTCCAAGACAAGACCTTTTCCCTCCCTCAAAAGACTGGCAGACAAATGACATTGCTTTGTTTTAGGTTACACTAGAATGTTTAAAGCACGACTGCATTATGTTGTACGAGTCTTCATTGGGCTTTGTTGAATAACCCACCAGCTCCTAGTTCTGGCATTGGAAGCAGGCCACTTTGCTAAACATCAGTGAGTGGAAAGCTATTTTTCTGAAAATCAGTGTGTCCAAGTGGCATTCTCCATCCAGAACTAGATGGATCTAAGAACTAAATCTATCCAGAACAAAATCCGTCCAGTTCTTTCTTGGAGATCACTGCAGAGAACGGGCAGGAGAGGGAGGGGAATGATGGGAAAAAAGAGATGTGTGACGTAGGGGAACCAAATTGAGGAGACCCAGCCCAGGTTCAGATCACAACTTACTGGGAGACCTTGGGCAAGTCATTTTATCTCTTGGAACCTCCGTCTATTCATCTGTGACGTGGGCACAATACCTCATAGGGTTCTCATAAGGATTGGATAGAGGTGGTGCATTCCACATGCTTAGCACCCTGCCTGGCATGTTGGAAATGCTGAGGAGCGAGGTGACTGTAATTATTTTACTGCTGACATGCATTGAAACTCAGGTAGCTATAACTGCATTTGGTGGCAGATCATCTCTGATAGAGCCTGAAGTAGACAAGCTGGAATAGACTCAGAGAGGCAGAGGACACTCCCACAGGAGCAGAATAACCCCCAGGGGGAGACAGGGAAGCGTTGACCTCAGAGGTGGATGTAACGGTAGTTTGTGGGTCTGAGAGTCCCATGTGGTGTTCAGTGAGCAGATCTTCGTTTTGAACAGAGAAAGGTCAGCCCCAAACTCTCTAAGTCCTGGCTGGGGTTAGGACTTGGCAAGCAGAAGGCCCAGATCCCAGGACTTTGCAGGTGGACCTGGGAAGTTGGCACCGTCTCCAGACGTACCATTTTGGATTTTGAGAGATGGGTAGAGAGGACATGTGTATGATGTTGAGCTCTTGGGTGCACTCCCCCTAGGTCCTGTATCTCCCCTGGGGTCTGTGGTCTCATAGGATGCCCTTTTACTTAGCGTTTCCCAAACTGGGTTCTGTAATGCTCCTTGAGATACTAAGGGATGGTCTATGGTGGAAGGTTCCCCTGCCATATAAATCTGGGAAATACAGCAAACTATAGTAACTATCATAATGACTAATAGTTTTGGAGGGGAGGTGACCACTGCATGTCAGGAAGCCTACTAAGTATTTTCAGAGTTTGTCCCACTTAATTCCCTCAATGTCCCAATGAGATAGGTGCCATTATTATCCCCATTTCGCTTGTGAGGAAATGGAACATCAAGAGATGGTGCTCAGAGAGATTAGTTAACTTACCCAAGGTTGCATGGCAAATGAGTGGAAGAACAAGGATTAGGACCCATGTATTTGACCCCCAAAGCTTCTGTTCTTGAATTAAGAGTGTTTTTCAGACCCTTGACTTACAGTGGGGTGATGGAGGAATGTATCCAATATCCCATCTAGGAATATTGTGAGCAGAGCAGAGACCTTTGTTTTTCAAACTCAGAAGAATATAGGTAAACGCAAAGCACGCTCCCTCCCTGGAGGCATCTTCTGTCCATTTGAAAGAGCAGCAGCTGTTTCTGTCCCCAGAGGCAACCTGTGCTCTCCCTTCAATACTCAGTCCAGAATTAGCATACAAGGGGTCCTGAAAGTTCTGCTATGAAGAAACCTCTTTATCTTTCTTTAACCCAGTTTGTCTACCCTATTTTTCCTCCAGAATCCCTTCTTTGCTTCCCTTGTTCTTTCAGATCATGTATTAGTGTCTACAGGAAGAGTGGTCCATGAAACACAGTTTGAGTAATTCCCCTTGTGGGGGAGGCATTTAAGGCTGTGTATAATTTATTCCCCAAATGGGGGAAAAAAACAACCCATTTCACTGTGCATCCCCTAGATATTGTTCTAGGAATTTACTTGGAATTTCACAGTAGGGAGGGTTTTGGAGGGAAATGGCAAATCATGATTTATTGATGTACCCTAAAATGTTCAACGTGTCATAAAGGGGAACTTGACAAGAGGGAACCTCTTAAGAGTCTTGGATGACATTTGCTTGAAATTGGCTTATGGTATTTTCTCCTTTGCAGACCAAGCCCTGGACGACTATGTGAGTAATATCTTCCTTTTGAAAGCTTTCCATTCTTTACATCGTTTTCTTAGTCCTTGGCAAGACTGCTTAGGGGGCTGTATTCATTTCTAATCCACGGAGAAGAAAGCCTGGCTCTCCCTGAGACTCCAACCCCGCAAAGCAGGCAAGCTCATGATAGTGTAAAGCCGTTATACAGACTTTAAATAGCTACCAATGTGAATATAAAACCGTAAGGCACATGAATAAAAGCTTCCTGAACACTCCAGAAGGGAAGAGAAGGTTGAGTGAACTTTTGCAAGTTCTCAAAAGATACAACCAGAATAAATGATTATTGGGAAGCAGTGAGGCAGGAATACTAGCTGATCAGCAAATTAGCATCCCTTCTTCTTAGGCACACAGACTACATTTCCCAGCCTCCCTTGCAGCAGGTGTCACCGTGTGACTGCGTTGTAGCCAGTGGAATGTAAACAGAAATGATGTGGGCTGCCTCCTGTGTGGCCCATAAAAACCTCCCACCCACAATCTTTCTTGTTCTTTTCCCACCCTGGCAAACTTGGAAGCCATTTGGTTTTTGAGGATGATGAAGCCAGGATATAGAAAGGTCCTGGGTTCTTGAGTCACTGTTCTGCCCGAGGCTGCCGTACCACTCAGGAACACTGCTTTGGAGTATTACACGAGTGAGGCATCAACTACTAATACGTTTGAGCTATTACGCCTCTCGAGGATTGTTTGCTCTCATGGCTGAAAGTCTGCACAGGGAGTTTGCACCTGGTGGTGGCTGGCCAGAGTGCTTGCTGAGAAAGCCTTTTGTAGTTAAAAGGTCATGAGCTGCAGAGTGAGACAGACGTGGGATAAAGTCTTGGCTCTGCCATTCCCTTGACTCTCTGATCATGGGCAGCTTACTTAATCTCCCTCAACCTTCATGTTTTTCCTTTAGAAAATGGAAATCATGTTTACCCTGCAGGCTTGTTTTAAAAGTTAAAGAAAACGCGTTTAACATGTCTGGCACAACAATGGGCATATAGGTGCTCACTAAATGGTAGCTGTTGTTGTTTGATGTGGGGTCGGTGAGCCAAGGAGTCAAAAGAAAGATTTCTTAGACTCTTAAGATCTGGCAGTAGTGCTCTTTTATTTAGAGAATAGTATAGAATAGCATGGGGACAGGACCCATGGGCAGTCAGAGCTTCTGCTGCTCCAAGTTGAGGGTTAGAGCTAAATTTAAGGCATAGATATGTGAGTTATCTCTTTACAAGACAAAGGAAAGAATACGTAAAAAAGTTAAAATGGTATCAGTGCCCGTCCCACAACTTTTAGATAAGAATCAAATCGGATTGAGTAAATGGCAGAAGTCACCGCTTAAATATTATCCTCAGCTAAAGACAAAGGAGGATTTGGGGGGGGGTGGTAGTCAGTTACATGAGGTTGCCAGACAGTAAACAACTTAAGTTCTTGCCTCTGGCATTGATTAAGAGTTTCTAGAGATAAGGCCATCCCCCTTCTTCCTGGCACAGAGAGGGAGGCATCTTTACAGATAGAGGTTTCCCTTACAAATGTAAATATTTCCCAACAAAGGGGCAAGCAAATTCCACTCCTTGGAGCCTGCTTCTCATCTGCAGTTTTAAAATTAACCAACCTAAAAATCCTCATCGTTGTTGACTTTTCCAGTCACTTTTAAAAGAATTCTATTTTCCTTGTTTGGTTCTGCAGGTTCTATCTCCATCCTCAAATAAACTAAACAAAAATACCAAAAAAAACAGAGAGGACAAATTTGTCCCTGTCTCCTTTTCAGTTCACCACAGTTGTGACTAAATAGTTATTTGAACAATGATGAGTTTAATCTCTCTCCCTTTTCAGGCTCCTTGAGGGCAGGCATTGTGTCTGTTTTGGACTCATGTGTCTGCCCAGCCTGGCATACAGCCTCACACGGAGAGGAGGTTCGATAACTACTTCTCCAAAGCATGAATCGATGAGGACGTGAATGCTCCACATGTAAATCTTTGCAGGGCTCCACAAACACTGAACCCAGAGGTAGGCAGAGGAGAGACACTGCAAGGCCAGCCATGTCAAAGATGTCTTCTCATTGGCCTGCCTGAAATGACACCATCAGAGTCACGCCTTGGTCTTAAGTAGAGGGGATAAACTGGTGGTCTGTGTGCCAAATTCAGTTCATCAATACATTTTATTTATTCTGTACTGTGTTTTAAAAAGTTTAATTTACTGCCGACATTTAAAACTTTGGAGATTTCACATTTTCTGTTTCTGTTGAAAAATGGAAAAAAAAATAGATCTGGCAACTCTGGGCTTGATTCTGACAAGGCAAGGGTTGGCTGGAGTTGAGTACCAGTGCCTCATTTAGGACCTGTGCCCTCCAGTTCACCCCATCAGGCCCACTCCTGCCCTCATTTGTGTTACCAGCCTGGCCCTTGAGTTTGCAATCCCCTATTATGATCCCTTGGTCTATTTACTCGTTCAATCATTCATTCATTCAACAGATATTTAAATGTTGCCAAAACTGTGAATCCAAAAAAATATTACCTGTGTTTCCTGATTTCAAGAAGTTTATAGATTGTTGAGTAATAAGATACATGGAGTCAAACCTTAAAAAATACTAATTAATTGATAACATAGTCCAATTGTTGTGGGTTAAGTAGTGTCCCCTCAAAATTTATATCTACTCAGAGCCTCAGAATGTGACCTTATTTAGAAATAAGGTCTTTGCAGATGTAATTAGTTAAGAGGAAATCACAGTGGATTAGGGTGGGCCCTAAATCAAATGACTGGTGTCCTGCCAAGGCTGTGTTCATCGGCTGTGGCAGGGCATTAGGAAACTAGTATACCAATGATATAAAAATATAACATGTCATATACATACATAAAATGAGATAGAAAAAAGGAGGTGGTTGAGGTGATGCTTAATGTCTTCATGGAAGAGAAGAGATTTGAACGGAGTCTTCAAAAACCAGTAGGACAGGGGTGGGGGAAGGAGGAGGCAGTCAGGCAGGACTCCAAGTGGTCGTGATTGTGAGTGGTGCAGTCACACGGGTCTAGGCACCGACCCAGCTGTGTGATCTTAGGCAAGTCACTGAAGCCCTCTAACGCTCCTTCTTCTCATCTTTAGAATGGGAATAATAATACTTACCATGCATGTTTGTGATGAGGATGAAATAAAATATTGTACGTAAGGCACTTAATACAGTGGCTGGCAATTAATGCATGCTCAGTAAGTGGGATAATATTATTATGACTATTTTGAAAGCAAGTGTGAATGACAGGCCCCTGTCAGAGTACAAATATACCATAAAGCATGTCACAGTGGTACTTCACATTGCCATAGCATTTGTACTGGAGTCTCCATTTGCCCCTTAGATTCGCTTTTTCTTTCTCCTCTTTACTTTGTTCCCTGGGAAGCAGACTCTATGTACATCATCAACCAGGCTTCCTTGGCCTCTGACTTCCCACTGGGTTCAGCCAATGGGAGGTAAGGGGCAGGAGATTAAGAGGGAGGGTGGAGGGAGAGACTGAGTATTCCTCCCACCTGCTTCTTGCTCACTCCATCCCTGTGTATTAAGTATGTATTTTTTAAAAATTATTTTATTGGGGGGCTGGCCCTGTGGCTGAGTGGTTAAGTTTGCACGCTCTGCTGCAGGCAGCCCAGTGTTTCATTGGTTCGAATCCTGGGTGCGGACATGGCACCGCTCATCGAGCCACGCTGAGGCAGCGTCCCACATGCCACAACTAGAAGGACCCACAACGAAGAATATACAACTATGTACCGGGAGACTTTGGGGAGAAAAAGGAATAAAATAAAAAATCTTAAAAAAAAATTATTTTATTGAGGTCATATTGGCTTATAACATTGTGTAATTTCAGGTGTACATTATTACATATCAGTTTCTGTATACACTGCATCATGTTCACCAGCAATAGTTTAGTTTTATCAGTCACCGTACATATGTGTCTCTTGACCCGTTTTTGCCCTCTTCCAGCTCCTTTCCCCTCTGGTAACCACTAATCAGTTCTCTTTATCCCTATGTTTGTTTATCTTCCACATACGAGTGAAGTCATATGGTGTTTGTCTCTCTCTGTTGGCTTGTTTTGCTTAGCATAATACCCTCAAGGTCCATCCACGTTGTTACAAATGGGACAATTTTGTCTTTTTTATGGCTGAGTAGTATTCCATTGTGTGTGTATACTACGTCTTCTTTATCCATTCATCAGTTGATGAGCACTTGGGTTGTTTCCAGTCTTGGTTATTGTGAATAATGCTGCGATGAACATAGGGGTACATAAGTCTCTTTGAATTGTTGATTTCATGTTCTTTGGATAAATACCCAGTAGTATCCAGGATAGCTGGATCATGTGGTATTTCTATTTTTAATTTTTTGAGAAATTTCCATACTGTTTTCCATAGTGGCAGCACCAGTTTGCATTCCCACCAGCAGTATATGAACATTCCTTTTTCTCCACACCCTTTCCAACATTTGTTATTTCTTTTCTTAATTATAGCCATTCTGACAGGTGTAAGGTGATATGTCATTGTAGTTTTGTTTTGCGTTTCCCTAATAATTAGTGATGTTGAACATCTTTTCATGTGTTGACCATCTGTATATCTTCCTTGGAAAAATGTCTGTTCATATCCTCTGCTCATTTTTTTGACTGAGTTGTTTGTTTTTTTGTTGTTGAGTTGTGTGAGTTCTTTATATGTTTTGGAGCTCAACCCCTTGTCGGATATATGATTGGAAATATTTTCTTCCAGTTGGTGAGTTGTCTTTTCGTTTTGTTGATGGTTTCCTTTGTCTTGCAGAAGCTTTTTAGTCTGATGTAGTCCCATTTGCTTATTTTTTCTTTATTTCCTTTGCCCGAGTAGACATCGTATTTGCTAAGACCAGTGTCAAAGAGTGTACTGCCTATATTTTCTTCTAAGAGTTTTTTGGTTTCAGTTCTTACATTCAAGTCTTTAATCCATTTTGAGTTAATTTTTGTGTATGGTGTAAGATAATGGTCTACTTTCATTCTTTTGCATGTGGCTGTCCTGTTTCCCAACACCCTTTATTGAAGAGACTTTCCTTTCTCCATTGAATGTTCTTGGCTCCTTTGTTGAAGTTTAGCTGTCCATGGATGTGTGGGTTGATTTCTGGTTAAGTATGTATTTTTATTCTGATGCTTTGACATCTTGTGGCCTTGCTGACACTAGAAGGGACTGCCCCTCCCAGACGTGGCTAATTCCTACAGAGAGCAAGCAGCTCGCCTGGGAGTGTGCCTTTCATATGCAAGCCAACAGTCCAAAGCCCATACCCTCCAGCCACCTCCTCAGTGGTCCTCTTATACTCTGGGTCACTGTCCATCTGCCCTCACCATCCAAGGGCCAGGTGCCAGAAACTAGGGACAGCCCCTCTGCCCCAGAGCTTGCTGAAATTATTCAAACTAGCCCATGCTAAGCCTGCTCACTCTGCCTTCCCTCTTCCTTCCCATGGAAACCACAATAAAGGCTCTTGTCCATGTTTTCTCCTTGATCCCTCTGCCTCCTGACTGACCCTGGTGTTTCCTCATGTGGCCCTGCGTGGCATGGTGTGCCCCCTCCTCTTGGGTACTGTGAGTAGCAGACTATCTTTTCAGTGGCAGTCATCTTCTGATCTGTTGGCCTCACTATACTTGAATGATAATAAAACCTACATTTTAAAACACCCTCTGGAGCTGGGGTTTGATAGGGGCCACAGCTCCTGTTGGGGGGCTTCTCTACATGTCACAGTTCTCACCAGGCTCTGGTCTCACCACTCCCCCCTCAAGGCCTTCATGGTGGTAACAGCTTCCTGCTACTGCTGGTCCCTGGGTTTTATTACAGCCTCTCCATCTCTTACCAGTTCTGTTAACCATTCCCAGACCTCTATAAATAGTCCTTTCATTAAACATTCTTCAAATAACTCTTTAACTATGTCAGCCAGGCTCTTGACTGATAAGCATTCTGAAATTTCCAAAGCATTTTTCCATCTTTCATCTCTGAGATTCACAATGTCTTTAGGAAGTGTGTGGGATCATTGTCATTTTACTGAGGAGGAAACTGACGTTCTGAGGAGTTAAGCAACTTGTCCAAAGTCAATCTTTTGCCTCCAAATCTGTTACTCTTCCCACCATATGTCACTGGCTGGATCTGTCTTGTTTGCTGCTGTGTATTCAACTATAGTGCCCGGAACAGAGTAGGCGCTCAGTTAATACTGCTTGAACAGAATGAAATGAATGACCAGAAAGCAAGACCTTGAAGGAATGGGACAGAAGATGGGGGAAGTCTTCCATAATGGAGGGAGTCTGCGATTACCCCCACACAATGCCTAGGACATAGCAGATGCTTAGTAAATACTTGCTAAACATTGAATGAATGAATAGGACTTTGGAGGTGGGCTTCCCTGGGGCACCACAGCAGTGACCTGTGAGCATTGGGTGTTTGATGTGGGGAGTCCCCAAAAGGGAACCGCCAGACGTATACCCCGCCTGCTTCCCAATTTGAGGAGAATTCACACTGCCTCTTCTCCTTCACCACTCGCAAGATCAGGGAACTTGGCCAATTCAAAATGTGCTAACTTCATCCCTGCCTGGCTTTCTGCCCACTCCCTGACACCTGTGCCATGTTTAAAATAGATATTGGTTTGCAAATTTTAAACAGCTGGATTTGCCTCAGGCCAGCTGCTGCTGGCTAACAGGGCTGAGGTCGGTAGCATTTGAGCTGCCCCGTGGGATTTGAATCCTTGTGGGGGCACCTCTCTGTGCATCTGATTGTGAAGCTCAGAGTCAGGCAGCGCTCTGTTAACTGCAATTTCCCCAGAAACGCAGAAGAGTGACGGAGGGAGGGTGTCAACCTCATCTCATTATTTATTTTTGCTCTAAAGTGGGCGTTTCTAAGGTAACATGTATCAGGAGGCCTTCCCACAGTGCTGCTTGGGTGACACTTCATATTTTGTCTAGCAGACACTCCCTTGGTGCCACGGTCCCTCTGCCTGATTAATGACATCTCCTTCAACCTGACTCTGTGCCTTTTATGTCTCCCTGGATCCCCTGCGGAGCTGCCTAGCTGGCTTCTCACCACGATGACAGCTGACACAGAGCGATTTCATTGCAAATTTCAAGGTCACTCCCTCTTTGTTACCCCTAGCACCCACCCCATACACACATATACCACCGAGACTGGTTCATTAGAAGTGGCCTCAAGATACAGCCTGTTGGCAGAAAAACTCAAAGACCCTGCCAGAGAAAGTGTACACACCAGCTTCTAAAAATACCCAAATCTTCTGAGAGAACTGGCATCGGTTCTAAGAACATGGCCAGGAGACAGTGTGAGAGGAAGACAGAACTGGATTCCTATGTAGTAGAGTGGGACGATTAAGAGCATAGAGTCATGTGTGCTTGCGTTTGCCCTTCCTAAATACATCACCTTGGTCTCTGAGCCTCAAGTTCCTCATCTGCCAAATGGAGACAATAGTACCAAGTCATAAAGTTACTTTGGAAGGTAAATGAGGTGAAGCATGTATAGTGCTTTGCATATAGTAGCTGCTCAATAAATATTAGCCCTATTATTATTACTCATAAAAATAATAATGAAGCCATTTCCAAACATTAGGCCAGGAGAAGCAAGCTGTAATGACAATCTGGGTGAACGGATTTGAAAATGAGGATGGCATTGGGGATGTTACACTTGACTCA
Source organism: Equus quagga (assembly GCF_021613505.1). NCBI lineage: Eukaryota > Metazoa > Chordata > Mammalia > Perissodactyla > Equidae > Equus > Equus quagga. Next base: position 78,371,178 of record NC_060281.1, read on the forward strand.
CAATTTTGGAGGAAAAGTTGTGCCTAGCAACCAGGTCAGGAGGCTGGCAAGGAGTCAGAGACTTGGGGTGTATGAGCCAGGGTTCAAGTTAGGAAAATAGAAACTTTCTGAGCTCTTAATACAAAAGGAATTTAATGCAGAGAATAGGTTATACAGATGAGCAAAGAACAGAAGAGCCAAAGTGAAGTGAGAGGACACTCAGAGATTGGCCACAGCAGAAAGCTGCTACTATTCCTAGACCAGAGAAACAGAGAGGAGGCGGTGTGCCCAGGAGCTGGAGTCACCCTTTGGAAACTGGAAACATACAGAGCCTTCTAGCAGGAGCTGGACTTACAGAAGCAACAGGGCTGCTTCTAGAGATGCTGCCTGAGACAGAGAAGAAGAGAAAGACTGACTTCTCTCTTACTGTTACCCACCACTCTCCCACCTGGGCTTCCCACTGGCCAAATCCAATCAGAAGCCCACTGGCAAAGGATTCTGGGAAATGTAGTCCACAGATGTCAGACCCCTGTGATACAGAGGTGAGCAGAAAAAGGCAGGGGATGGAACTGAGGGCAAATTGCTCCAGGTGTAAAAAGGCTAAAATATGGTTGCCAGATAATATACAGTTAAATTTGAGTTTCAGATAAACAATGAAGAATTGGATTTGAACATAAAGGAGTTTTAAGAACACCCTACCAATTTCTTTTGCTTATATTTCCCTTTTTTATGTTTCTAAGAATAATACATGATAAAACTCTGAACAAATAAGTCTAAAAGAGCCCTTTAAATAGGCATAAAATAAAAATTATGAGTGATAAGAAAGCTCTATGCCATAGTTTAATTGGTAGTATTTTTTCTTTCTTAGGGCTACATAAAATAGTGGTGAGTCAAGGATGAATCTCACAAATATAATGTTGAATGATAGAAGTCATAAACAAAAGAATATATAATGTATGATTCTACTTACATGAAGTTCAAAAAACCAGGCAAAACCAAGATATAGTGTTATAAGTCAAGGCTGTTGTTATTTTCTGAGAGGACAGAGGGAACATGACAGGGGACTTCTGAAAGGCTGGTATCGTTCTATTTCTTGACCTGGCTGGTGGTCATGCAGATGTTTGTTTTGTGATTGTTCACATTGAATTATACATTTATGTTTTATACTCTTTTCTCTATGTGTGCTATGCTTCAATAATTTTTTTTTCTTGAGGAAGATTGGCCCTGAGCTAACATCTGTGACAATCTTCCTCTATTTTGTATGTGGGACACTGCCATAGCATGGCTTGACGAGTGGTGTGTAGGTCCGCACCCAGGATCGTAACTGGTGGACCCCAGGCTACCGAAGTGGAGTGCATGAACTTAACCACTATGCAACTGGGCCGGCCCTCAGTAAAATTTTTAAAAAATGATTTGTCTTGTAGTTACTAGCATCTTAGATTTGATGAAATGCAGAAATGTTTGTGTGCGTGTATGTGTGGAGTATGTTGCTTTCTCTCTTTCCTAGGATGTGTTCTTCCTTGGCTAGTCAGAGGCTTCTATCTTGCCTTCAGGAGAGTTAGGGTGGATGTGGCAGGAACACAGTAACAAATTTTTTGGTTTACAAAATAGGCTCTTGACAATCCAAAGGGAAGAGCTTGAGAGGAGCACAGCATGGAGTTTACGCCACAACCGTGTGTATGACATAGAATGGAGAGGGAGCAGCAAATGCTGCCTACGTCCACCAGAGATGAGAGTCACCATGGCTGGAGGGAAGTGGAGACGGTGATGGGCATGGAAGAGACACGGAGGAGAGGACCACACCTGGCAGAAACCATGTAGAACAGGGTTGAATTAACATGAAGATACAGCCAACCACTTTCTGAAACCAGGGCCAGGATTGGTATATAAAATTCTGGAAGGAGTTACAGTGTTTACTTCTAGGTACTAGTATCACGTGTGTTTAAAAAAATTATTTATGCTTCCTTGTATTTTTCGAAATCTTCTGCAATTAACATATATGGTGCTTATATTAAGAAAAGCTATTTTTAATTAAAAAATATAGGCTTGAATTCCACCCCATGTTAGGTTGTGTATGGTACTGGTGCCTACTGGTGCCTGTGGATGCTCTTACCGTCCAGGGACTGTATTTATAGCATCTTAAATCTTCTAACCCGGATGCAGTATTCTGAACACTAAAGGCAGGGTGGGCACCCAAAGCTTCCCACTGAGAGCGCTATATGCAGACCCCTCATTCTGAACGGTCCGAGCTTTCAGTTGCCCTCACTCTCACTTGGTGCCTTTTGTCTTCTGTATTACTAGTATGACCGTACAGAACTTCGGACAGATGCAATCTGTTGGAGGCAAACACGAATTTGGTTTAAAATGCTCCCTTTTTTGCCAGTGGCAGCAGCTTTTCTTTCAACCACTTCCCAGCAGAGCACATCACCATATGGTGCCCACCCTGTCCCTCTGTGAGTGCCTCGAGGACACTTAGATGTACAGAAAAATAAAACATAGTCTGCGTCCTCAGGGAGCTCACAGTGTCCTCGAGGAAGCAGATTGTATACAACTAATCAAAATATAGTGTGATGATGATTATGATAGAGGAGTGCGGGGACATATTTTTCTCTCTTCACTCCCACCTTCCTGTGGCATATATGAAGGCTGGTTTAACAGTAGGATATAGATATTCTTTCAGCATAATAATGCATAGGGGATGAGATAGTGCCCCGTGGGGGGAGGTGAATCTTGGCAGTGTGATAGATCTGATTGCTTTTTTGATAATCACTGTGAGGGAGGCCAGGGTGAGTAACTCTCCTCTCCTCCTCAAAGGATCTGGGCCACATCCTCATGCCCCAACCTCCAACCCAACGGTGGAACAAAAGGAGGATCCAAATGACTGAAAAATTGCACTGGAAACTGATCACAAGAAAAATGAGCAATGGCTTAAATAAGCTAAGGGTCCAGGGGGGAGGAGAAGTAGAGAATGAGGGTTCAAGTAGAGGCTTACAAGTTGGATAATGCCTCAGGGGATATCATTCCTGAGAATCAAGAAGAAAATCCCAGTGCCCACTGGAGTAGCTTGTAGGCATTGGCATAGTGTTCGGATAAAGAAACAATTCCAAAATCTTTATCCTCTTTGCAGTCTATAGGGATTGGAATATATCATGCAAATCCCAAGTAAACGACTGTTTGTAGAGTCTTCTGAATTTGGCAGGGGAGATTGACCAGCTATGCATATTTGTTTATGGGCTTTATAACCACATCCTTCTAGATAAAGAGCATAGTTATAAAGCTACAGTAAATTTTTTTCTCTCTATCTATTTCAACATATATAGCAAATATTTACTGTGTGCAAGGCGCTGTCCTGGGTGCTGAAGATTCAGCTGTGAACAAAACAGAAATCCCTGCCCTCTTGGAGCTTATATGCTGTCAGGGAGACATAGTCTTATGGGAGCACAAAGAAGAAAGTGATTGTTAGTGCCTGAAAGAGGAGACGTCGGCAAGGTCTTCCAATGAGTAAGCATTTGAGCTAGACCTTGGAGGATGAGGAAGCCACTGCCACAGAAGAAGGAGGCAGAAGCTAGTGTGAGGGCAGACGCAGGGGCATGCTTCTGGTGTATCTAGAGACTGTGGGTGTTTGGGTGTGGACTGCACCTGGAGAGGTTGCTAATTGGTTGCATATGGGCTGAATTTGGCTCACAGTCATGTTTCGTTGCGTGAGCACAGATTTTTAAAAATCTGAATTCAAACGTACTTAGAGTCATGTGCCTCCCTATTCACTGCAGCCCCTACCACTTTCTTTTCCCTCATGCCTGGCCCACTGGGCCATTTCTTTCACATACATTAAGAACTCATAGTGGCTTCTGAAGCCATTTGGGTTTGCAAGTCATTGGCTCAAATTATTTTTTTAATTTAAAAGAAAAAAATAAATTATAACCTAAAAATAGTAAAAAGCAAAAATTGTAAGCACATGTGCTGCAATGAATGTTTGCAATCTGAACGTATGCATGTAACCAGCACCCAGATCAAGAAATGGATAATTGCTAGCATTCCTCAATTTCCGCCATAACCCCTTTTTGTCACTCCCATCCCCGCGGGTATCCACTCTCTGTCTTCTGACAGAATAGATTATCTTGCTTTTTTTTTTTTGGACTTTATATAAATCAAACCATACATTAGTATCCTTGTATCTGGTTATTTCACTCAACATTGTATTTGTCATATTCATCCACATTGTTGCCTGTAGTTATTGTTTGTTAATTCTCATTACTATGGTCCATTGTGTGATTATACCACAACATATTTGTTCATTCTGTCCATTCTACCATTGATGTGTGTTTTAGTGGTTTCCAGTCTGGGGCCATTGTGAAGAGTGATGTTATGAACATCCTTATACATGTCTGTTAGTGAACAGACATGCACATTTCTACTGAGCATTTACCTAGGAATGGGATTTCTGGGTCATCGTGTATGCATATATCCAGCTTTAGTAGAGACTGACAAATAATTTTTCAAAGTACTTGTACAAATTTACATTTCCACCATCAATAGATGAGACCTTCACTTCCTCCAAATTTTTGCCTTGGCTAGAGGTTCAGTTGCATGGTGGGGAATGGAGAGACAAAACTGGAGAAATTGACAGCAACAAGATATTGCAAGATTTTCAGAAAGGGTGCTACAGCGTTTATTTATTTATTCATTCATGCTTTCAACAAATATTTGATGAGGATTTGCTATATATCTGGTGTTGTGCTAGGCTCTGGGGATGCATCTGTAAAGGGATGGACAGACTTCCTGTCCTCATAGAGTTTACAGTCTGTTGGGAAAAGAATCCTCCATTGTCAGAACTGCAGTGCCAGTGCCAAGCTCTTTGCTGATTTCCATCCCAGTTCTGGCCTGCAAATAGATTTCCTTTAGGCCCTGTCCAATTTCTTTCAGGCCACAGTCTGCTGGGCTCTGGCTAATTCAACTGGCTTCTCTGGGGATTGTTGATTTCTTGGACATCTGGAATCATTTAGATTCCAAAACTCCAGTGTCACTCCTGGAGGTCAATTAGTGTGTGGACTGGATCTTTGCAGCTTGGTTATGATTCCGGATTTCTGATTTGTCATCTCCATTTCTCTTGCTGAAGGCAGCTGTAAAAGATGAAGTCTGCACCTCAGCCACTGCAGAGCCCTCATTAAATTCACACTTCTCCCTGTTGATTAACTGAACCATTTTCTTTTTCAGGAACTTCTATCCCTCCTCACACCTCACTTCCATGATTGGAAGTTGTAGAAGCCTTTTCTTATTTGAATCATTCTGTCTTTCCTCTTGAGATGCCAAATGTCAGTTTTCTAATAATACCCAGCCATGAAAAGTAATCATCCCATTGGCATAAGGGTAGACCAGACAGCAAAGACTTCCTTTATAGCCCACAAGGAAGAAGTTGTCTATATTGCTTCAAAGTGATTGTTGTAACTGGAACTGGACCAAATTAGGAAGGGTTTAGGGCATTATGTAATGTGGATGTGGGGCAAACTTTGCTCCTCATTTATTGCCCCGTAATTTATTGAGTAACTACCTTGTGCCAGGCATTTGCGCTGGGCACTGATAACATATTGGTAAGCAAGTCATGGTCCCTGCCCTTACAAAGCTCAGTCTAGTGGGGGAAACAGACGTGTAAACAACAACAACAAAATTCAGTGCGGCATATAAATACTACCAACGCAGAAGTTCAACGTGCTAGGGGCTTGTAGAGAGGGGGCATTCACCCCCTATCCCTGTGGTAGGAGGAAGGCTTCCTGGAAGAAGAACCACTAAACCGAGACCTGAGGGAGCTATAGGAGTGTAGGAAAGTGAGGAAAAGTATTACAAGCAAGGGGAACAGCATATGCAAAGGCCTGGAGGAAAGAGAACATGATGAATTTGAGGGACATAAATAATGCAGTATAACTGGGTGGGGCGTACAAGGTGAGGTGAGGAGAGATCAGGCTTCAGAGGTGGGCAGGGGCCAGGCGGGCCTTTCAAGCCAGGGTAAGAAATTGGGATTTCTTCGTATATCAGAGAGGGAGGCAGGATGGAATTTTAAACAGAGGGAGTGACATATTCAGTTTTGTACTTTAGGGAGAAAACTCTAATTGCAATTTGGCAAAAGGCTGGTTCTCTGAATGCTGTGATAATTGGGCAGTTGGGAAGAGGAGTGGGAGCTGTCTTCTATGGCAGAAAAATTCTTTTAGGATTGTTTGTGGTTAACAATTTGTTGGTTTAGGAGATACTCTGGCTGCTCCACCGATTTGCCCTTGGCACTCATCATTCCATGAATGCTCAGCCCAGGGCTCCCAAGAGCGGCATTGTCACTCTGCCCGATGGCTTTCTCTGGTAACTGGAGCCCAGTGAGCCTGTGCCCAGGAAGTTCCAAAGAGTCAGTGCTCCTCGGGATTAGCTCTCAACCAATGACTGATGCAAGTTGATGAATAAATACCCCAGCTCCCTTGCTATCCCAGGTGGGATAATCTGATTGCCTGCAGTGGTAACCTGCTCAATAACACACTATTTGTTGGCTTATTTTCTTTCATTGTCTCACTTACCCCACCCTCTACTGTGTTGCACACTGTGATGCACCATCCAGAAGCCACTTCACTGAAGGACTTGTTGCCCTCACTGCTGGCAGTGCTGTTGGCAGATGAACTTCAGTTGTCAGTTCCTTTAGGGATCACCTCAGCTGCAGAGAGCTGCCTTGCTCAAGGACACACATCTTTCTGGGGAAGCCCACATCCAATGACTGACTAATGTGGGGTTGTAAAGGCTTGGCTATCCCCAGCCAAGTTTAAGACGACTCAGAAGTGTTGTCCTAGCTCCAGAGCTCTTGTAGGGTTGGCTCAGGTTGTTGCTGGGCCTGCATTGTGGTTCACCCTCTACTTCTGCCCATCCTGGCTTCCTTTCCCTTCCCTTTGTGGGTGTTGATTCCAAGGGAATTCTTTAATAAGCATCCTGCATGCTAACTCCATCTCAGAGTCTGCATTCTGGGGAAACCCAACCCGTGACACCTACTTTCCTGGGATCATCTCTTAAATAAACTACCTGAATTATTGTCTCTTCAGCCTTTTCTGGGAGAACCAAGCCCAAGCCAGTACTAGATCTTGCTAATAAGCTGGGTGAAGAAAGTTGGCTCAGCCTGACTTCCAGGGCAGAAGGGAAAAGCCATGAAAGCCCAGTGGTTTTGGAAGGAAATGATTAAGGACAGGGGATATTTCTTTGCATAGAGCCACAAATTCACTATCACCTGCTTCCCCCTAGTTGATTGTTGGACTCTCTAACCATTCATACATAAATAAATCTCTCTGCATCGCCTCTAAAGTACACTACCTAGAGCTGCCCATGTGAGAAGCAGCTGAATCTCAAGTGAATGCTGTATATTGGAGTGTCTACCCTTACGACTTTCTTTCGGAGCTCGTTTTTGACACCAGTGTGTGTTTTCTCTGTCCACAATTTTGTAACATATCACATAGCATGTCTGGATGGTCACCAAATTCTTGTGCCAAGTTTCACCTCCTCTGGGGGATGGCTGCTGTAGCAGATATTGTTGATGCCCCACACATAGCCCCCTCAGTCCATGTGAATTCACCTGCAGCCATGCACGGTCTCCACCAGCATCTATCTTCTCTGTCCAAGGACTTTCTCTGGCACCAGGGAGAAGGATATCAGGAGTTAATGCCCAGAAGGAAACCCTCAACTCCTGGGGATGGGAATCATTGAATAAATGCCCTAGCCTCCTCAATGTCCAATGAGAACATTCAGAAGTGTGTTTCACATGATTTCTCAGAAGACTTCTAACAGGACTGAGCCTTTGTTGTGCACGGTGGTGATCAGCTCATTGGCACACGCTTCGTTGATGCTTACCCTTCTCTGGCTCACTTTCTCCATTTCTTCACTTGTGCTTCCTGGGGTCACCTCTCAAATAAGCTACCTGCACCCGAGTCCAGCACCTGATTTTGGAGAAACCCAAAGTAAGACAACTGCCTATCTCTAAATTGAAATTCATCAACCTCGCATAGCCTCTACTTTTTGGTAGATCATCCCAAACATACCTTCCAAACTTAGTGAAAACCTGCTCTACTTTTTTTTTGGTATGATGTGGCATGCAAACAGAAAAAAACCCTTAATTTTATTTATAGAGAAAAAAAAGACTCTATCCATGAAACGAAATCTTTCTCTGAGTAAGAAGTCCGGCCTTTGGACTGCACAGTTGGGCCCATGAGAACCTGCTTCCACCCACGGGCCCATTTCCAGTCCCGGAGAAAAGAACAGAGTTTTGGAGTTTATGCCTTGTCGTACTTGGATTGACAAAGAAGCATCTGGCCGTGACTGAGTTTGGGAGGAAGTCTGTGCAGACAGTCCCCAGCTTTCCTCTTCCTGTGCACTTTGCAGGGCTGCTTTTCCATTCCACGTCACCAATTTGGGAAGGCCCATCTGCCTGTTTGATTAATGAGCCCTCTCTGCAAAAGCAACAGAGATAAATGTCCTCTAGGAACCCAGCAAAGAGAAATGAAGAAATAGGATGGCTAATTTTCAGCCATTATTTTGGAGTCTGAAGTCCTTCCCCGCATCAATTTAGCTATTATTCCAAAAACTAATTAATCTTCACTCAGGCAGCTCCAAGGGAGCTGTGTTTAGATAATTAACAACCGTGGATTATGAAAAGTCTCACTTGCAAATCTGGCCACAGCATTTGGGTAGAAGAACTCTTTTAGTATTATTCCGTTTAAACCCTCTTCCATCCATCCTTCATTTCCTGACAATTAAGAGCAAATAATTAACCATGATGGATTTTGCTTGCCTATTTACTGCTCAAATAATGTTCTGCCTTCCTCTTTGTTCTCAAACCACCTCCATCTGAGCATTTTTGACCAGCTTTCTAGATAATTGCATTGAACCAGGTAACAGTAGGCTTAATTCGCAATTAACACGTATCAAGAGCATTTGGATTTTGCCTTGTGTGGGGAGTGGGAGGGAATTCCCAGGGCTCAGAGAAGCAGCTTGTAATTTCTCCTTGGCTCTCAAAGACTACAGCATTCAGGTGTAACTCTAGTCGTAAAATGTTTTCTCTGCCAAGAGAAAGGAGGAATTTAGGCTAGACATTAAGGATGATTTTGTGACTGAGAAGGTTGAGACATGCTAGAACCGGCCACCAAAAGAAATATGAGTTTCTATAAAATTTCAAAACCACCTCCTCCTGGAAATTTCATTCATTCAACAAATTGGGTGCCTACTGTGTGCCGGGCACTATAGAAATTTCTGGAAACACAGTGACAAGGAAATCAAATGCTATTCTTGCTCTCGTGAAACTTATAGTCTAGTCAGGAGGTCAGATATTAATGAAATGTTCCACCAAATTAAAAAAAAATACATCTGGAGAAAGAGAATGATAGGGAAGCATTTAATAGGAAGACCTGACATAGCAGAAGTGGTCGTAGGAGGTTGGGAAGGCTCCTCCGAGCACAGAACATTTGAGCTGAGACATGAAGGATGAGTAAATGCTAACTCTTGCGGGAAGAGCATTGCATCCAGAGAGAACAGCATGTACAAAACCTCTGAAATTTTGAAGGAGTTTGGGTGGACCGAAATCTGAGAAAAAAAAATCCAGTAGATTTGGAATATAGAGAATAAGGGAGAAAGAACAGCTCAAGATATATTTTATTTTCAAAGTTTATATAGGTTTTTTTTTCTCATTTTAAAATTAACTCTCAGAAAATTAAAAGCTAGAAAAGTGGAGGAAAAAGTAGAACACAATCTCACAAAATTTAACTGCCTAAATACCTCTCTGGAATTGCAGAATCGTAGACCTCTAGAGGTCAACTGAGCCAGGAAACTGAAGCTCAGAGAGGGCAAGTAATTGGCTAGAGTTGCACAGCTAATTAGTGGCAGGTATCCTATCAGGAGTGTAAATGGGGTTGGTAATCAGGAAGGTTTTAGGATGTGCATCTACAAATACTTTCTATTTGACTAGTTAAGGTTTAATTAAATGTATCAGGAAAAATATAAGTGGTTCATCAAATGTTTGATCTCATGGATGGTATTGCTTAGAATGAGGTTATGTGGAAAAAAGTGAGTTGCTTTAAAGTCAACCAAAGCTTCCTAAATAATACTACAGTTGGTATACAAATATAACAAAGCCCACCAACATGTTAAGCAAATGGCTGACAGATGGGATTGTGTGCACTGCACCAAGCTGACGGGTGACCCTCTGCTCAGAGAAGTTTAGAGTAAATTACTGGGAACCAGAGATTTCCCAGTTCACCTTAGAACATCCCTTTAGGACTTTCAGCTTGTTTCTCTGGTTTTCCTCTCCATGAAAACACCCCCTTGGTTCATCTCTCTTCAAACTGTGGGGGAAGGAAGTAAAAGGTTGTGGACTTCACGTAATCCTAAAAGTAACAGCCGTGAATATAATTTGGGTTATGGCAAGCGAGAGATTGGTAAAGGGGGCTGTCAGCGCCGTTCAGAGACTGAGCAGTTAATGAAAGTGAATTTAGGAAGCAGATTAAGGCGCTCTGGCAGATAAATCCCTTAGCAGGCAAATTATGCTTATTTAGAAGCCCATAATTTACTCAGTCCCCCTTTTTCCAGGTTGGTTCTTCAGGAAAATTGGCTGCCCATCCTCGTGAGCTCTCAGGATGAGCTGGGGGGGGTGGGGTGGAGGGCAGGCACAGGAGAATACTTGCTGCTCAGTGGGCACAGGTTTCTGCTGAAAAAGTTTCTTTCTGAGAGCAGGTGTGATCAGGGCTGATTGACCCACTGGCAGGGTAGGTGCAGCACATAGGGCCTGTAAAGATGTTTTAATTTCTTTTAAAATCAGAAGAAAGACATGAATATAATTCATCCAGGGTTATATTTGTCTTTATACCAATACAGTCATAAAATATAATTTTTCATGTATATATATTCTTTGGAGGAAGGGACCCATGAAGACAAAAGTGCCTGAGACTCCTGAAAGTCATAATGTGGCCCTGGGTACAGTAGGCATCCTTATTTTTGTCTGCCCACCACGTATTTCCTCTTCTTCTGGGAACTCAGAACCTCAGTGTTCCTTCAGGGGACCACTCCTATATTCTCAGTCCTGTGAGATTCGGATGGGTTTTTGTCAATCCTGGAATCCAAGAATGCTCATGTGACTCAGGCCCAGCCAATCAGAAGCCCACATCCCTTGCCCTCTGTGATTGGCTCACCATGAGTCAGTGACCCAAGTCGGGCCAATCAGGGCCAACGAGACCCACTTCTGGGACTTTTCTTCGAACTGTGGGCCGTGAGGAATAGAATGTAGGCCAGAGATGCTGGTCTCCATCTTTGCCACTACGTGGGGGTTGAGAAACAAGCCTGTAAGCAGAATAGTTTCTGAGCCTCCAGCAGTAGGAGTTTGGGGACTTTGACGTCAGAGCTAGGATACTTCCCGCACCAGGTCCTCTCTGGAGAGAATCTGATTGCTTCATCCTCGGCCAGGTGTCCACCTCCGGCCCACTTAACTGTGGCTAAGGGGTCGAGTGGCAGAGTAAGGTTCTACAAACTGATTGTCAAGGCTCAGTGATGTGTGGGAGTCTTGGGCTGGGCAGAAGATGTCACATATAGGTTATTTGCTAGAAGGATTCTTTTTTTCAGGTTTGGAAGCTGTGGCATGTCAGGTGATATGGATTGGCTTCTGATTTTGAGTGGGAGATTTCAAGAAGCTTTGATTTAATTCAGAATTTCTCAGACCATGTTTGTGGATACTAACGTCAGTGGGGATTTTCGAAAGGATTTTGTAGGGGGTCGGCTCCGTGGCCGAGTGGATAAGTTCGCGCGCTCTGCTGCGGCAGCCCAGGGTTCGGATCCTGGTGCGGACATGGCATCGCTCGTCAGGCCACGTTGAGGCCGCGTCCCACGTGCCACAACTGGAAGGACCTGCAACCAAGATATACAACTATGTACCAGGGGGGATTTGGGGAGATAAAAGCAGAAAAAAAAAAGAAAAAGAAAAGATTGGCCACGGTTGTTAGCTCAGGTGCCAATTTTTTTTTTTTTTAAAAAAAGGATTTTGTAGTCCGGTATGCTTGGGAAATGTCAGCTTCAATAACATCATGCAGACTTCCTTCCTGCAGGATTTCTCGAATCTTTAATAGGTTCGTGTGCATTATGAATCTCCAGGGCAGGAGGAAATAGTACGTCCAGTCTTTCTCAAACTGGTATGAGCACCAAACTAGGGATTTCAGGGAACTCCTAGCTTTGAAGGAAACTGGGAATTTTGAGGAATACAATCTGAAAAATGCTGGTCAAGTTAACTAACCTTGACAGCATTAAATGCTATAAAGGAAAAGTACTTACAAATCGAAAACCTTACAAAAAAAATGCCCCTTTTCTTAAGGATGCACTGAGAATTTGATAAGTTCACAGTTTTTCCTAGTAAGAGACATGGGTGGCATCTTGTACCAGCTCCATCAATATTGAAAATCATAAAAAGCAACCTTTATCTAATGCTTACTCTAAGCCCTGGGAAACTCTGCTAAGAAGTTTATGTTCACTGACTCACTTAATCCTCACCACAATATAAGGAGATGGGTGCTACAATCAGTCCCATTTCATAGGTGAGAAAACTGAGGCACAGAGAGAGAGAAAGTAACTTGAATGTGGTGGAGGTAGAATCTGAATCTATGCAGTCTGACTTCAGACTCCAACCTCTATTCTAATGCTGAAATAATTTGCATATTAAATTAGGCAAGTCTATTCTTTTTTTGAATCTCCGTTTCTTGATCTGTAAATTGAGAGCATCATACTAGAGAGACTTTGAAAGCAGTCTGGCTCTATCTAGATTTTCCATGATTTCATGATTCGATATCTGTTAACCCCCCCTGAGGAAGGTGGCTATTGATAAAATATTTTCCTTGCTGCAAGATGAAGTGATTTAAGACATGGGGGAGAGTGGAGATAAAACTGGGAAACTTGACAAGTGCTTAGAAAGAGGAGCAGCAGCCCCGAATGAAGGTCTCACCACTGCAAAATGACATGCCTGTGAGCCAGGAGAACCTGTGAAGTGAGGTCTCCGGAGGAGCCTCTATTGATTGCCAGTCTGAATTTAGCTGAGATATGAGATGCCCAGACAGATATCAATGGCTGCCCCAGAAGCCCTGGCTTCTTTTCTGGCATACGGCAGATGGGTGTTTGAGCCAGTCTCAGCAGTTCACTGGTTTACCATCCATCAACCTGAGGCAGGCTCCTTGAGTCATCTCCCCTTCTGGCTCTGCATTGCTCACGTCAGACAGATGTCATGTGCCAGAATTGATGCTTCCTTCAAAAGCAAGAGGACAGAATTGGGGAGGCATGTTAAGGGAACCCTTGATGGTTCTGTGTATCTCTGGGCCACTTTACACATCCCATCTCATGAGGGCCTCACAATGACCCTGAGAGGAGGGTAATCATAGAAACAGCTAAAATATATCAAGCACATACCATATTTCAGACATGGGGATAAATGCTTTCAATGCATTATTTCATTGGGGTCCATATAACTAGAGGGACCATATGTCCTGGTTTACCTGGGGCTGTCCTGATTCACACATGCTGTTCTGGCCTTCTCATTAATAGCACCCATTTCACCCTCAAAAGAATCATATTTTGCACAGTAAATTATATAGTCAGCTTACGTATGGTTATACTGCCTGGATTAAATTCTGGTACTGCTATTGAGAGCTATGTACTACCTGCCTCAATTTCTTCCCATAAAACGAGGCTAGTAATAGGAATATCTCTCACTATCTAACGAAGAGATCAATATAGCAAAATACATCAGTAGAAATTCATAGGATTGTGTGTGTGTGTATGTGTGTGTGTGTAAATACATATAAGCTATGCATATAGCTTAGTAGACTGCCTGGCACTTAGTGAGTGTTCTATAACATAGTAGCTTTTTACTTCTCTATTTTTTCATCTGTAAAATGGCAACAATAATATCTTACATTTCTGGCATATATCAGATGCTCAGTGAATGGTTATGATTATTAGCTTAGTCTTGCTAAATATAAGCATTTTTTCCCCAAGCTCCTTCTGAGGAGGATTTCAGGTGAGAGAACTGGTTGTCTCACTGCACCCAGTGCTTTTTCTAAATTTGTTTTTCTGGTTAATAACATCAAGAAGAGGCAATGCCGTGCCCTTGGCTGTGAAAGAGGTCCTGGAGAAACTGACCTTGTGTTGATCTGGAAGGGTGCTGGGACGGTGCTCTCCAAGGTCCTGAAGTACTGTCCCATTTTGTAACCAGAGGACATTTCGAGACACCTGGGTGCATTTTGTGGGAGACAAATAGATGGTTTGTGTTCAGTGAGTATCACGGCCCTGCAATTGAAAAATGAGCTGAAATATTAATAGGTCTTACCAACTGCTGGGTGATTGCAGAGTTGAAAAGGCAGAGGAAGCGTTTGGGACAGGATTGCTATTTGGTAGAACAGAAATGATAGGACGGGAAAAAAGCTGTGGCCCAGGAAGAATGGCTGCCCAAATCGAGCAGGCTATTACTTGAGGGCAGAGACCACATATTCTCTTTGCTGTTAGGTGAACCATACCCCTTAGGATTAACAGTAGGTCACTTGGATCCATGATGAGGGAATTCACAAGACCAGGTTGAGTTGCATGACGGTCGCAGGCAAAATGATAAAATAGGAATGGTTTAGTTTTAGTGCCCTGTTCACATCCTCTATGTCATCCCCACAACTTGGATACAAGAACATATCCCCATATGTTGGACCTGCCTGCTATAGCTCCATATTCTGTGAAAGGACCTGTATAGTTAGAAATACATTTAGGTGCAAGTAAAACTCACCTATAGTAGCTTATAATGAGAGGTCAGAAGGTAAATAGTTACTGGTGTTGGTTCAGTGAGTGGCTTGGGAATGTCAGGGCCATGTATCTGTTCTTTCCTCAGTCTTCCCTTCATGCTTGTTATCTTAAGATCACAGCATAGCTGCTTCATTTCAGATATCTCTTATATGTTCAAGACAGACGGAAAAAGGACAGGGAAAGGCAAAGGCACCATACCAGCTGCTTCTGATTCCTCTTACCAGAAAAGCAAATGTGTTTGCAGGACTGACCCGAGTAGATTTTGTTTACATCTGTTGGCTGTACCTGGGTCACATGACCATCCCTAGCTGCAAGAGAGGCCGAGAAGAGGGAACAAGATTGTCATGACCAACTTAGACTGATCATAATCCATTGCCTGGAATTGGCACTTTACCTTTCCAAATACAATTTGGTTCTGTTAGCAAGAAAGAGGGGGAATAGATATTGCTGAGGCAATTAATAGTGTCTTTCAATGTCTTTTTCTTTACAATCTGAGGTTGTATTCTTGGGCAACTGATTTCTATTTTTTTTATACCTTAAGGGCCTTGAATTGTGCTTATAGCTGCTCAGAAAATGTTTAAATGAATAGATGACTGAGTGGATTTCTGCCAAATTATCAAATAGACCAAGTAGTCTCATTTTCTGTTAATATATTTTGGTTTGGGGCTAGGATTTTTATGAAAACCCACCTTAATTTGAAGGTGTGGTTCTAATAATGAGGATTTCAGCTAACAACAGGTCAGCAAGGGCACATCTAATTTTTCACAGAGCATTGGAGAGTCCAGTATCCCTTGGTTAAGACTTTCATTGCTTTTCCATTTTGTGAAGACAGACCTAACACATCACCCTGGAAGGAGTCTTCAATAATGATAATCGATAGGTAGAATTTTTTGAACACTTGCCATCTGCTAGGCACTCTACTAGGACTTTAAAATTACCAACTCATTCAATCCTTATGATGAACCCAGGAGTTAGATATAACTATAATCCCAATTTCACAGAGGTGCAAATTAAGACCCAGACAGATGTAATAGCCCACCTAAGGCATATTGGAAGTGAGGGAACTTGGATTCAAATCCAGACCGCCTGGATTTCCAGAGCACATACTCATGGGCGAAGTGGCCTCTTTAATAATAGTGGCTATCCTTGATTGAGAGTCTATTTATGCAAAACTAGCACCTATCATGTGTTTACATAGTTTACATAAGCATATTATATACACTTTCTCATTTCTCACAACAACTTTATGAGGTAATTACAATTCTTATCCTCCTTTTACAGTTAAAGAAACAAAAGCACAGAGAGGTTAAGTGACTTGGCCCTGGATTGCAGAGCTTGTGTAGGGTGAACTCAGGCTTACCAGGGCTCTGAACTCGGGGTCTTTCCTTAAGTCATTCTGTATCTCTTGAGATCAGTTCTTTTTAAACTCCTCATTTTAGAGACGAGATTCAACAGGAATAGGATGAAGAAAAGCTCAGTGAGGGTGATTACATGTTAGGAAATCCGTGAGGTAAGGGTCATTGTCCTCTTTTTATATACATTGGTTATCATACATACTAAAGTGCTGTAACCAAGAGGCCCCCAAATGCAGTGACTTAAACAAGATGGAAGCTTATTTCTCTTTTGTGTAACTGGCAGTTTGGTGGTCTGAGGCTGGCTTCCATTTGTGGATTCAAGGCAGCTGTTCTACTTCTTGTAATTTCTTAGCCAGGAGAAAGGCAATGTGGAGGGAAAACAGCCTGCTTTACATATACCACGCAGTTTCTCCTACTTCAATTTCATTGGTCAGAATATGGTCACATGGCACCTAAGCTGCAAGGCAGGCTGGGAAATGTCTATGGGGTGGCCATAAGCTCTGGGAAAGGAAGGAGGGAGTAATGGATCTTGGGAGCTGTCAGCAGTCTCTGCCACATCACAGGTGAGGACATGGAGACTCAGGGGGTAAATATTTGCCCAATGCCACATAGTTCATGGCAAATATGGAACAAGCACATTTTGAAGAGGAATAGATGTGAGAGAAGTGTCAGTATGTGGGGCAATAGCTTGACAGGCCAGACAGGGAGGCAGAGAAAGCACATTGCAAAGTGCTGAGTGGCAAAAACATGCCACGGTGAAAGAATCAGGGACCTGGAAGAGCCAATCTCAGAGGTTGGTAGAGTGGATAGCTGGGTGCTCATTTGTGCTTATGGAATGGATGGTGTGATCTGAGGTAGTGACAGGAAGTGGGGCTTTAGGGTTTCACGACTCTAGGGAGTACCACTTCCAAACAGTACCATGGGAGTGATGCCCCCTGGGGTCATGCACCATGTTGGCTCTGCCCAGAAGACTCTTCTCCTCCTGCCCTGTTGCAGGTTGGATTCCTTGGGGAAGAGACATTGAGATGGGAGTTGGCATCCAGGAGGTTTATTAGGGAGAGCTCTTGGGATCAATACCTATGGGGGGAAGGGAAGGAAGCAGGATTGAAAAGAGGAGGAAACTGAGCTGTAATATAGTCTCAACAGAAAGCTCAGCCAACCTTAGGGGGAGTCCAAAGGTGGGATGATCTTCCAAACTTGTCTCTGAAGTTCTTCAACCAGAAAGCTGGGCCTGCACACCCTCTGTTAATCACCAATTGGGTGCAGGCTGCCCAGGCAATGAGGCATGACCTTGGGAATGACCTTGGATGAGGTATCTCTCTTCAGCTGAAGCAATCCCTGAAAGGGCCTAACTGCAAAGGGCTCTCTTTTAAAAGTCCTTCAAAGGTTGAGATAATACATCATCCCTCCTTTCTCAGGGGGATCTTGGCAGCACCTCCCAGCATCCACCGTACCCTCGATCAATGCACTGCACTGCCTGCTCTTCCTCGTCATAGAGTCTGTGTCTCGAAGACTTTGGGCTCCGCGAGAGCTCCCTTTTTCAAGTCTCAAATATGCCTGGATTGGTGGGGAGGGCTATCTACAGCTTAGATTTCATTATCAGTTAATTAGCAGCTGGTTTAACTATCAGCCCCTCCTGGGGTCTTTTGCTAGAATCAGAGAACACTAATGGGACAGACGACATCAAGACTGGATGGGACAAGTGACAAGAGGTCTACCATGAAGCAGAAGGAGAAGCTGAGAGGGAGGGAAAGTCACGTTCCTCTTTTCCTCCCTGAGCTCAAGGCAGATTCTGCCTGGGGTGAGGGTAGGAGAGAACAGGACACTGTGGGGGTTTTAAGTCAGACTTTGCCAACCTCACAATTTTGCCCAAGGCCAATCCTACCTCAGACATCCCCTCTTCCTCTTGTTTGAACTTCTAATTTTCTGTTTGCCAAGATGGCTGCCTGTTCAGATGAATGAAAGATCACAGTTTGATCTGACCCAGAGTTTGGTTCTTTTCTCCCTCCTTCAGCATCACAGTTCATGCATCTGAGGGCTGCAGCTAAAAAGTGATTTTTAAAGACTTCTCATTGGCAAAGAAATCAATGGAAAGAAACCTCTGCCCTCCTCTCCATTCTGCTTTTAGTTTTTGTTCTCCTCCAATCCCCTGCTAGGCAAGTTTTGTCTGAGGCCATCTAACACACTTTGTCAGAAAGTTGCCTTGTTAAGGATTGAGGTCCTGCTGGGTGAGCTGAGGAGGTGGTGAGATTTCCCCACAGTCTTGGCAATTAACTCAGCTCGAGGAAGGGGGTGGAATCAAGAATTCTATCAGGAAGATGGAATCCTAAGGCAAAGTCATCTTTCAAGGACAGGGTTATTGCTAAAATAGCTCTATGGCAGCCTCCAAGGAGCAAGTCCCTGGAGGGAGTGGTGTTACCTGGAGGGGACAGGTAGGAGGGGGATGACCTTTCAAAAAGGTGTGGAAGAAAAGGCTCAGGCACCCAGGATGCTCTGCACTCCAGCTGACACTCAATGGCTGTGTCATCTTGGGTAAGTCGGTTAACCTCTCTGAGCCTCAGTTTCCTATGAAACGGGCAAATACTCTACATGTTTTAGTGAGATAAGGCAAGGAGGTACTGTCAAGGAACATAGGCCAGTATAAATAAAAGGGGCATTTAAAAATTGTGGTAGGAGCACAACATGAGAGCTAATCTCATAACAAGTTTTTAAGTGCACACTACAGTATTGTTAACTATAGGCACAATGTTTTAAAGCAGGTTTCTAGAACTTATTCATCTTGCATAACTGAAACTGTATACCCTTTGAACAGCAACTCCCTGTTTTGCCCTCCCCCTAACCCCAGGCAACCACCATTCTCCCCTCTGTTTCTATAAGTTTGATTATTTTAATTCCTCCTGTAAGTGGAATCAGGCAGTATTTGTCCTTCTGAGACTGGCTTATTTCACTTAGCGTGATGTCCCCCAGGTTCATCCATGTTGTTGCATGTGGTCTTCTAAAAAGCTGACTAGTATTCCATCGTGTGTATATACTACATTTTCTTTATGCATTGAAAAAAATAAATAACCTGATTAGAAAATGGGCAAAGGGCTTGAACAAACATTTCTCCAAAGAAGATATACAAATGGCCAACAAGTATATGAAAAGGTGCTCAACATCACTAATTGTCAGGGAAATGCAAATCAAAACCACAATCAGATCTCACCTCACGTGTGTTAGGTTGGCTATTATCAAAAAAGACAAAAGATAACAAGTGTTGAGGAGGATGTAGAAAAAAGGGATCCCTTGTCCACTATTGCTGGGAATGTAAACTGGTGCAACCACTATGGAAAACAGTATGGAGGCCCATCAAAAAATTAAAATTAGAACCACCATATGACTCAGCAATTCCACTTCTGGGTATAAAAGGGGCTTAATCATAAAGTCCCTGGAACTGGAATGGAAAGTTTTCAGAATCTGAAATAGCTCTAATGACTATCTTCTCTCTCTTTTTGTAACTCATTGTCTTTATCTTTGTTTGGGGACAGCTGCACTCTTCTCTGCACAGACCACCTCATCTATAACTCATAGTTTCTGCAGATCAAAATATCAGCTTGCACCAGACTTTGCAGGTGCTCCATCCCTACTCTGCCTCATGAGCTTTCGGCTTTCATTCCCATGAACAGATGCCACCTTGTGTTTCTTAGTTCACATTCTGAGAGAGGGAGTCTGATTGGCTCAGCTCATCTTTATGCACTACGCCTCTGGATTGGCTGCCTTTAGGTCAGGTGATTGAATCTAAGCCAATCAGCTGTCCACAGAAGGGTGGACTCACACCTCCTAGCTTGGAAGCTGGCTCAGAAGGGACTGGTGCAGAGCGTGGCTGCCTACACGGGACCTGAGGTGCATATGCTAGCTCTTTTTAGTGAATAAATATTTTATCAAAAATTGTTAGGCCCAAGGGCAGTGCAGAAGCAGGGTGGGAGCACTGACCTTGGGCTGAGGAGCTGGTTACAAGTCCTGGCTCCAGTCCATTTGAACCTGATCTTCAGTTCACTTTCCTGGGCCTCCATTTTTACATTCCAAAATGAGGGGTTGAACTTGGCTGCAGTATTATGATTTTCTCTGTGTTGTCCCCACCCACCATTCCCAGAGCCACCTCCTGCAAATGACCAGATGAAGAAAATGTAGCCAAAGCTGCCCAAACCAGCAGGTTCACACAGGAAGTCCAAATCAATTAAGAAATGGACATGAAGTCAGTTCAATGTCTTATGAGGCTCCTGGCTTAGCATTCTTAGCTCTAATCTGATAAGGCTGTTTGGAAGAGGCAACTAATTTAGGTGGAATGTTTTCCTTGAAGGGTGGAGGCTGGGGGCAGAGAAAGGGTCTAAGTCTAAGCATGGAAGATTGTATTTTCCAAAGATGGCCACAGCAATATCTCCACTCCCACATGCTTTTCTAGCCATCAAGAGTCTAGGTCATTTCCCTGTGAACCTGGGTGGACTTGTGTGGTTGCCTTCAGCAGGAGAATATCATGGAAATGGTGCCATGTGATGTCCCAGTCTAGTTCATAAAAATGCTATGCACTTCCTTCTTGCTCTCTTAGGACACTCACTTTTGGGACACAGACACCATGCTGTGAGGAAGCCCAAGCAGCGTGAAGAGAGCAACCAAGCTCCCCAGCCCATAGCTCTGGCTGGGTTCCCAGGCTAAAACTGGCACCAACTTGCTGGCCATGTAAAGGAGCCATCTTGAAAGTGAGTCCTGCAGCTCCCAGCTGAGCTGCCTCATCCGATGCTGCTTGGAGCAGAAATCAGGCATCTCTGCGAAGCCCTGCCCAGATCGCAGGTTCAGGAGCAAAATAAATTATTGTGGTTGTTTTAGGCCACTAATTTTGGGGTGTTTTGTCAGACAGCAAATACAGCGTTGAATAAACACTCTCAAGAACTTTCCTAGTTTTGCTTGTTAATGGAGAGTGAGGAGGGTAAAAGGTCAAGTAGAGAGCGAGGACAGCTGAAAAGGGATGAGGGGGGTTCCTGGGCTACAAAGGGAAGGATTTACCCCAATGCTAGTGATGCCACTTACTGAGCACTTGCTGTGCACCAGACTCTGAGCTAAGGGCTTCAGTCTAATCCCTTTGACCTCCCTGGGAGGTGGGGACTGTTATTGTCTCCATTTGACAGCTGAGGAAACTGATGCCTACAGAGCTTGTCTTTCACTTAAGGTCACAAAGCCGGTATGTCGTAGAGCTTGTATTTGAACCCAGCTCTATCTTCTTGACCGCTGCACGATGCCAGATGCCATTCGTTCTTGACCAGAGGCCTATTCTTAACAGATGTATAAACATTCAGCCAGGAAACTTTTGAGTCCCATTGTGATTCATTATGAATTTAATAGTTACTTCTAACACATATCTAGTGCTTAGCACGTGTCAGGCATTATTCTAAGCACCTTTCTTACACATTTCCCTTAATCCTCACATAACCTTCATTTTTCACTGAGGGACCTGAGGCCCTGAAAGGTTAAACCACTCGCTCAAGGTCACATAGGTAGTAAATGGCAGACCTGAGTCTGACACTGATTTCCTACCTGCTAACCTCTCTTGCTTTCTAATTTTATGAGTAGAGATAGGAAATAGAAAGAAGAACCAGGGGAGGGGTGGACATGGGAGGAAAGGAGAAAAACTGAAGGTGAGATATAGAGGGAAGAAAGAAGGAGAGACATGGCAGGTGTGTTCTGGATGCCAGGACTGGTCATTTACAAATGGAGACCTTCTCAGTGGGAGAGGAGGATGCAAATCGTCCAGCCATTGTGATGAAGACACCAAGTATGGGGATGGGGGATGGGGGACGCTGGCGGGCCAGCTGTAGAGCCTGTCTCCCATAGAACTAGTCTTCTTCCAATAATGTCTTAGAAATATATAGAGTGAAAGAGGAGAGTGCGTTGGAATGAAATACTGTATAATTCATTTGTCTTCTTTACTGAGGAAATCTCCCTATAATTTATCAGTAGGAAAGGTTTAAGTGAGTTTTGTAGTTCTTTTTATGTGCCCTTAAGAGGCAGGTTGCACTTTGCCAATGAGGGCTTTTTCATCATTCCCTTGAACCACAAGTGGGAATCATACTTTAGGAAAAAGAGAGGAGTTCTAAGAAAAACAAACAAGCCAGAATTTTCTCAACTTAAAAGCTACATGCCCCAATGCAAAGAGAATATAAAATGTGACCCAGAGTATAAATTTCTTTCTCTATACCCAATACAGTGTGAGCATGGATACACACACACACACTCACATAATCTAACACATGTGTGTAGCCACACACATAATCCCACGTGCATAGTCACACACACTTACACACAGACACTTACACATAGTCATGCACAGACACACACAGACACAGAAACACACACCACTGTGATTCCTTGAGCATTAGGTTTTTTAGGCATCTCTACTTCTAAAATTCTATTGAGTTCCTGGACCTGAGGCTAGTCTGCCTGAGTTCAAATTCTGTTTCTGCCCCTTGCTAGCTTTGTATCCTTGGTCAATTTACTGAACCTCTCTGTGCCTCAGTTTCCTCATTTATAAAATGGACATAATAATATGTCTAATTCATAGAGTTGCTGTGAGGATTGAGTTATTGCATGTATGGTGCTTAGAAAAATGTCTGGTGCACAGAGGCTGTCCATCAATGTGAGCGATTATTGTTGCTGTGAGTTGGATAAATATCACCATAGTTGTCGTCATTTGTCGTCGTCAAAATCTCCCTCTTGTTGACCCCTGGTGTGCTAGGCCCTATGCCAAGTGGATTACTTGAATTATCTCATTTAATACTCAAAGCAGCTGCATGAGGTAGGCATGATTCTTTTGATACAGAAGGTGATTGAGACCTGGAAATGTTCAATAAATTGTCACCTATCTGGTAAATGGCTAAACGGGGACTTGAACCTCGGTTTGTTTCATTCCAAGCTCCAGTTGTTAACTATATACAACATATGATCTCAACCATGGCTACTTAGTTCAGGAAAATTCTCCTCTGCTGGGTTATAAGCTCCCCGAGGGACTGAAGCTGTCCTGTTCATTGCTGTTTCTCAGCACATAGAACAGGACCAAACTCTAGGAAATCTGCTTCCCTTTGAAAGAAACATGAGTTCATTCACCTGCAAAATGGGGATGATAATATCCACCTTACAGTGCTACAAAAATTAAATAGGATAATGTCTTTCAAAGAGCCTGGAACATAGCAGGGACCAATAAATGGTAACTTCAGGATTTTTGTTGAATTAGAGAAAAAAGGATGACTTGGAGACATAAATCTTCAGGGAATGGGAGAACAGCAATGCCATCCGTAGCATGAAGAAGGAAAATTGGGCTGCTGTAAGGGAACACAAAAATGTTGGTTTGATGTAGGTAGAACAGGAGGTATCAGCCACCTCACATGTCCACATGGAATGACTTCGCAGGCAGGTGGGCATGGAGAGATGAAAGGGTCACGACAGAAATGGTGACGCTCCTTGGAGTTGATGGGAGAGCCCTGCGTGCTATGCAGCCCCCAAGATGGCCCCAGTGATCCCCACCTCCTGGTGTGCGTGCCCTTGAGTAATCCCTTCCTTCTGAGTGTGGATGGGACTTTGGCTGGATTCTAACGCATAGAATAGGGCAAAAGTGATGGGATGGCACTTCTGAGATTCGGTTATAGAAAGACTGTGGCTTCCATCTTTGGGGCTTTCTCTTGGATCACTCACTCTTGCAGAAGCCAAGTGCTATGTTGTGGTGCAGCCCTATGAGAAGCACACGTGGCAAGGAATGGAGGTCTGCCAACAGCCACATCAGCGAGCTTCAAAGTGGATTCTCCCCCAGTCATGCCTTGAGATGACTCGGTCCTGGCCGACACCTTGATTATAGCCTCGTGAGGGACCTTGAGCCAGAATCACCTGCTAAAGCCACTCCTGGATTCTTGACTGGAAGAAACTGTGAGATAACACATTTGTTGTTTTCAGCTGCTAAGTTTTGGGGTACTTTGTAATATAGCGGTAGATAACTAATACACCGGGAATGGTTGAGATCAGGAGGGAGAAGTAGATAGAGGAGTCTGAAGTCAGAGCCTGGGGAAATGTCCCCATTGTAAGGGTAGGAAGAGGCAAAGGAACCAATAAAACAGAGAGGAAAGAGAGAGCAAGAGAGAGAGAGAGGGAGAAAGAGAGAGACAGGATGAATAGTGGGATGCTGGAGCCCAGAAGAAATCAGACCAGACCATCAAGGAGTGGAGGAAGTGGTGGATCAGCCATATTACATACAGCAGATAGATCTGGACTGAGAAATGTGGGTCCATAGGGTAGGCTAACAATTTTTCACTCTTCAAAATGATGTTTTTTACATATTTTCTTGGCATTAATTTGGAGGAGAGTCTGAAGACTGCTTGGGGCAAAGCCCTCTTCTCTGTTGACCCAAGCAGTTAGCTCTGGCTCCAGGTTTGTTCCATATTCAGCAAAACAAAAGCCCTGTGGTTAAAAAGACCAGCCCTCATAGGAGGGCAGGGGAAAGCATTTACTGTTACTTAGGCATGGCTCTTGGGGAGATCTACAGCTCTTCCCCAAGTAACTTATGAAAGTTTGCTTTCCAACTGCACACAGTACCCTCCTGCTCTGAGAGGAGTTCTGGTAAACACAGTTTCCTTCATTTGTTACATTTCCAGCGATGTCTTAGAGCCTCGTATAGACTGGATTCCTGGGCAGCTGCCTGGCCGTCCTGCCAATTAATCAGGTCCAGGAAGAGGGAGCATGGGGAGAACCATTCGATTAGCTATTGTTGATAACCTTGGGCAGAGCGCTGTCGGTGGGGATGTGGGGGAGGCTGCTAGACGCAGCGAAGAGCAAATGTGTGCTGAGGCTGTGGAATCAGTAAGTGTGAAGAGGTGCTTCTGAGAAGTTTGATAGATTGAGGAGAGAACAGGGTGGAAGGAAATGGCCCTCATTTTTCTTTAATTATAGGGACGATCTGATAGTGTTGCCAAGCAGAGGGAAAGGATCCATTAGACAGAGAGACTTCCACTGTGTAGGAGAAGGAGCCATTTGAGGGGCAAAGAATGTCAAGAGGACACGGGAGTGAGAAGGACCGAGAGTGGCTGAGAGCTTGTGCTTTGGAGTTGGATGTACTTGGATTTTAATCCTGGCTCTACCTCTTTCTAGCTGTGCATCCTTAGGCAAATTGCTTAACCTTTCTGGGTCTCAGTTTTCTCAACTCTAAAATGGGGATAACAATGCTTACCTAGCAGAGTTGTTCTACGGGATGAATAAGATGTTTGTAGAGTGCTGAGCAGCATGCCTAGCACTTAGTAATATTCATAAATGCTGCTAAAATGAACAACAAAATCAGAAGTGAGGCTAGGGGAAAATCTGGTGACACCTAGAAATGGAGCTGAGGGTAAATACTTGTTAAGTTTTACTCCTGGGAAGTTTAAGACATTTTCTGGCCAGTGAAATTTTGGGGAAATTCTGCTGGGGGCAGGAGTTTCTGGGAAAGGTTTTTATCATTCATAAAAAGAGAGTTGAGAAGATAAAGATCTCTTTTGAATGCCTTTGGATGATGTTATGAGTTGTGATGCCTGGAGCTGTGGCAGCCATTTTGCCATCTTGAGGGGGAGGGACGAAGAGGAGTGTCAAGCCTGAGAATGTTGAGCCACTGAACAAACTCTTGTTAATTCCTTATTGTTTAAGCTGTTTTCAGTTGGATGTCCTGCTAATTGTAGTCAAATACATTGTAATTGATAAAGTGTCCCTGGAAGAGGGCACAGCATTTGCAAACATATAAGGAGGCTGGAGCGAATATGCTCAGGGAACCTTAAATAGTTTGGCTGCAGGATAGAGTGGAAGGTAGGAAAGAGAATTCTGAGAAGTGCAGAAGAAATACAACTATGGAAGTGAGAAAGAGCTCAGTGTAAGTGGAATGTTCCCCAATATTTAAAATATTAAATTTCTTGATACTGAAGAACAAAGTAAAAGCAGTGAAACAATGAGTGACAAGGACGGAGACACTTGCAGGGGCCAGATCATGGAGGGCTTTGAACACCATGCTGGATGGATATGTTGGTTCAGTGGGGAACCACTGAATAATTTTAAACACTCGGGACTTCATGAGCATTAACAAGTAGAGTACGTGCTGCAGTAAGATTGACCTGTTCCCACTTATATATTTTCTGCTTCTAAATGGCATTTGTATTCCTTGTTCTTCCTTTGGTATGAAATCCTTGCTTATGCTTGATGAATAAGTTAACTCTGTCCAGGTCACAGATTCCAGGATAAATGGGGGCCCTGGCTTTATTATGAGGACAGACCAGAACATGTGTTAATCTTCAGCAATGTGATATTTCTCTTGTACTTTCATTTAGCAGCCTTGTCTCTTATTAAATCTAATTAGTTTCTCTGCTGCTAAGAGATGGAGGGCATCCTGAAAAGGAAAATATGTAGCCTGAGTCAGATTTAGCAGAGTTCCTTCTCCAGGGTTTTCTGTCACCCTTTTCAAAGGTTCTTAGCTTTTGGACTCCAGCTTGCCACCTCCTAGTCCTTGTCAATTGTTTGAAGGATAATAGAATTTTTAGAAGTTGAAGGATCTTAGAATGTACACAGTCCAGTCATTTTGCGGTTGAGGAAGCTGATTCCCAGGAAAGAGAAATGACTTGCCCAATGTTATGCAGCCAATCAGAGACAGAGGTGGAACTGGAGCACAGGTTTTCTGACTCCCAATCTATTGCCTTTATGGCTCTATCAAGGTGGACATCAACTGTAGACGTTTGAATGCCATCAATGCATGAAAATATTCACTAATGAGCCATCCACTTAAAAAAATCAATGCCCATACAGATATTTCTTTTCACACAATACTAGTCTTTCCCCACCCTCTAGTCAGTGTCTCAGTCAGCCTCTTCCTCAATTATCAGAGGTTATAAACACCAAGAGTGTTAAGGAAAAAGAATGCAATCTGCCCGCAAAGTGGGACTGCACATCTTGCATAAGATGCAGGATTTCATGAAGCTGATGACAAGATGCTTGGTGAACTGCTCAAATCTCATGCAAAGCCCTTGGCAACTGAGTACCTGGCACAGTTAGGCAATTAAAGAAGAGAAAAATCCACAAGAGGGACCCCACAATGGGAGCCGCAAAGGGGAGGGATGACAATAGCAGAAGATTAAGAGACTAGAGGCAAATTGATGAAGTTCATCTTATTGAACTTGCTGTGAAAGTCACATCTGAGGTGAGGCATCTCCACAAGATGTTCGGATGTAATTTGATTAGAAGAATTATGCCCTGTGCCAAATAAACCAATAATACATTCTTAGCTTTAAGAATTAGAACATGGAATTATAGAGCAACTTAATTACAACTTAAATTTGTTTTAAATGAGATATCATATTTTCATAATTTTGTTTCATTTTAAAGATAAAATCCCAATCAAACCCTTTTCCCCACTATTTTTATCAGGCAGGATTTTATTCATCTGTAATTAGCATAAACCTGACTATAGTGATCTAATTTTTTTTTTAATAACGTGAAGTTCAGGGAAGGTGGGTTTCTAACTCTTGTGCACTGACTCAATCATTCCAGAATGATGCCTCTGTAATTCTCTTGTATTTTCCCTCAAGGTTGCAAGATGGCTGTTGCTGTTCCAGCTTTCTCATCTGTGCTTAATTCAAGAAGTGAGTGGGGAGAAAGCTGTGCTAGTCTTGTCTGACTCTTTAGAAATCAGAAAATGAAAACCTTCCCCAGAAGCCTCATTGAAGATGTCTGTATATATATTTCATAGGTCATAACTCTCCTGGCTTCAAGGGAGTCTGGAAATTGAAGATTTGGCTTTCCAGCCTTTAAGTAGTGAGAGGTGGCAAGGGCTAAAGGTATCATGAATGACCGGCGTCTACCACAATGTTTCATGTGGCCTTTAATAAAAACTGGTATTAACTTTTGATGATGGTAAGACTCGCCTGTACCTGGAAATTTATCTTCAAGGCCTGGGAAGCTCCCAGAGATCAGACCTTGGCACATCTTTAGCAGGATCTGAAAGTGAAATGGAAACTGCTTTGGGCAATGTCAACTTGACATGATTCTGGCTTTTAGAAATGGCAACAACTGCAGTGTGCAAGCAGTTTACTTTCCATGTGTATTATCTCATTTGATTCTTACAACAACTCCCAGGAGGTACATAAAGGAGGCATTGTTATAGTTGGCATATCACACATGGGGAAACTGAGGGTCAGAGAGATTAAGCATCCTGTCTAAGGTTACCCAGCTGGAAAGTGGTAAAGTTGGGACTTGAATCTTGGTTTGTCTGACTCTAGATTTCTTGCTCTTTCCATTATGCTGTAATGTGTAATGGATATCAGCAGTTTTCAAAACATGTCCCTTGGAAATAGAGTTAAGGCATTCCAAAAAAATGTGGGGGATAACATGTTCAAATAAAGGCTTCTCTGATATTACACTGTCATTCCCCAAGAGAGGGTTAGGATCTGCATGCTTCCCACAATTATTTGACTGTAGACCTTTTCAAATACAGCATCCAATAGGACTCTACATTCATTTGTTCATCTCACAGAAATTGTTGAGCTCCAACCATGTTGCAGGCATTTTTCCAGCTCTTAGGAAACGTCGTTGATCAAGATAGACCTGGTCCTTGTCCTCAAAGAGCCAGCAGTCCAGCTTACAGATGACTTCTCCAAATGCTCTTTGAGGAAAACTCTGATACTTAGGTGGGCTCACCTGTTCCTAGAGAGGATGCATCCCGAGGGTAGTGATGACCAGACTCTAGTCCTGGCCTTGCACGGTAGCCTTAGCCCAGCTTGATTTGCTACCTGAAGTCTGCCTGTTGGCTTTCCAAGTATAAGAGGGGACATTCTCTCCTCTTCCTGCCCCACATGGAAGGAGAGATAGGTGAGTCAACAGAGGCAGAATGTTCTAGAAAGAAGAGAAATAGGAAGGGAAGAATGGTTGACCAGATGTTCTGGTGATACTTCTGTCTCACAGGCTTAGAACCTATGAAGGCAGGTGCCCCAAGATCCTCGACTCTCCTCGTGGGATTGGCTGTTCTCCCCTCTACTCGTTGCTCTGGTCCCTCCCCTACGGCTTCCCTTCACCTCTCTTTTTGCTTTGAGTTGCTTATTTTCCCTGATGACAGCTGGCCTCTCTGTTTTCAATCCATTTCTAGAGTGAACAACTGGCTATAAAATATTAAATCCTAGTAAATATTAATGCCCCATCAATGTCACATTAATTCAGCCCTGTGAATTGAGAAGTCAGGATTGGGTTGATGAGTGGGGCTATCTCATTTACCCATTACTACCACTGCCGTCATCCCCACCACCCTTCCTGCTACCACTGCCACAAATTGCTGCCACCAGCAACTTTATAAGATCTTCTAGTGATTGAGAAACCATCCATTTGGGAGCCTCAGGGACTTTTCATTCTATTTATTCTCTTTGCCAACTAGTTTCTAGGGCTCAAAAGGTGGATTGGCCCTGTAGGGCCATTAAATTTTAAAGATCTGTTGCTGAAAGAGGCGTCTTGAGATCCCAAGGCAAATTCTAATCTGGATGGTGAAAGATGTGTCACTTCTCTCTCCATCCTTATCATTTTATTTTTCATCATTGTCCTTATGGTCAATACAGTTCTTCATAATAATAGTGTGACGAATGGGTAAACCTAAAAAATATTTTCCACAATGTTGAGAGAAATTGCTACACTTCCAGCTGCTTTTATTTCTAGAGGTAGAGGCTTTGCTTGAGTGGCTTATGTAGATGCAAAGCAAGTATGTACCCACTGTTCCAGGGGAAGAACATAGCATGTGTGTTTTGGGATAGATAAAGGCTTTTTCTCTACATATTCCTTTTATATGCACCTTGATGATTTATGGGAAAGAGTTGGACAAATTTGCATAGGAACCTCAAAGATTCTTGGGAGAAAAAGAGATTGAGGTTCCATCCCCTACCTTTTGGAGTTTAATATTCTTAGAATATCTTTGAGGGACTAGGGAAAAATGGACTAAAGTTAGCTGATTGGGCTCTTGGGACTCTGAGGGGAACTCTTGATGGGCGTGGGGTGGGGAGGAAGCTGGAATGATGACTTGGTTCTACATCAGGGCCCAGGGCTTCTTAGGAAATGTCGTAGTGTATGGATGATGTTGACATGACTTCTGACCCAGCTGTCTCGGCACTCTGGGTATTCTGCAGGACTTATCTCTGTGTGTTGTTGTATGTGTGTGTTAAGAGCAATTTTGCGATTAATATCCTTCAACATGTATCTACCTATACAAAATATCCTCTAACATGTTTATCTATGTGTCCAAGTGTTTCCTTATGATGTAACTCTAGAGATGGGCATACGAGGTCAAAGGATGTGTCAGTCAGCATAGGTAGGATATACTGCAGTAACAAACAACCCTAAAATTCTTAAAACAACAAAGGCTTATTTCCCACCTGTTGTACATACCCAGCTGGGATCTATATATCTCACTGTGGGATCAAGGCTGATGGAACTGCCACCATTTCAAACATTGATAGTCACCATGGAAGAAGGAAAGAGTTCTCTGGGTGTTACATTGACAATTTGATGCCCTGGCCTAGGAGTGGTACTCATCACTTCCTCTTACAACTCATTAGCCAGAACCAGGCACCTGGATAATAATTAGGGGGATAATAATTAAGAGGCCATGAAGTTCAGTTCTACCATGTGTCTGGAAGGTGGAGAGCCAGAAACGTTGGGAACAGTATTAGTGGGGTCAACATTTTTAAGGCTTCTGGGGTGTATTGCCAGATTATCTTCCAGAATGGCTGTGCTGGTTTACCCACTCACCTGTTAAACTGACCAGGACTTGTTTTAATAACTCTGCCATACTTCACTGCATGGGTGTACCATAAGTTATTCCATCAATCCCCTGCCAGTGGGTACTTCTAATTTTTTCTGTTACAGCGATGTTGTTGTACACACATATATTTGTCCCCTTATTTCTTTAGGATAAATGAGTAGAAATCAGGTTGCTGAATCAAAGTATATGAATACTCTTAAGGTTTTTGATACATGCTATTATATTGCCCTCTAAAATGTTGTACCTATTTATACTCCTACCATCAGAATAGAAGAGTGCCTGTTTCATTGATTTGGAAAGAGTGAAAGTAGCGGTTGTGGCTGTCTTCCAAGTTCCTTAATTCCAGTCTCCAAGTCCGAATGCTCCTGACCTTGGGTGGCTAGAGGTTGAGTTCAGACACTTGGATTTGCATCAGGTGAGGAATAAAAAGTAGAGAGAATTTATCTGCAAAGGCCATTCCAGGCTGGGCAGGCATTGAGTGTTCAAACTTGCTTTTCTCTTAATTTAGAGTGTCTGACTGCCAGGTTTACCTTGAATCCATTGACTCAACTCAGCCAAGCTAATGGATGAAGCTCACCAGATGACAGAAAAACTAATGGGGCACTTGTTTGACGTGCTCCTTCAGCGGACTGCTCAGTTTTCTTTGTGGTAGTGGCCAAGTCAGCCCCACCCTGCTGATCTCAGTGTAAAAGGAGAGGGCAGCCGGCAAACTGAAGCTATTAATAGAGTGACTGGGGAAGGACAGATGAAGGAGAGAGTGACAGCAAGGACTTGGAGATGCGTTTTCTGACAATGGATATATAACTTTCGGGAAAGCTACATCCATTGAAAGGGATCAGGGTTTTGTGGCTTGAGACAATAGTGAGAATAGAGTGTGTGGGGAGAAGGGAGGCACACAGCTCTGCCTTAAAGATTCATGAGACATTTGGGAGAAGACGAATTCTCCGATTATGATGTCATTATTTGTTTCTCTCTCACATTCTTTCTGTTTCCACAATAATGATGTTTACTAAGGAGGGAAGAGAAAGCATGGAAAATTTTAAGTAGCAGTACTATAAAACATTCTTTCCAAGCTTTAGTAGGGTCATGCATGTGCTTGAGTGTGTGCAAAAATAGGCACACATACGTGCACACACATGCTTTGTACCTCTCTCTAGCCCTTTGTTAATTAGAATGTGTTGGCTGCGTAGAATAAACCTGACTCATAGTGACTTGAATAATAGGGACATTCATTATTGGTAGGGAGACCATATAATCTATCATTTAAACCAGGAAACTTGTGTTCAGGACAAATGCTAATCTAACAGTACACTGGCACAAATGTGAACTGGTACATTTCTGAGAAAACCAGGACTGTTATGGCCTGAATGTGTCCTGACAACAACCATATGTTGAAATCTAATCCTCAATGTGATGGTATTTGGAGGTGGGGCTTTTGGGAGGTAATTAAGTCATGAGGGTGGGGCCCTCATGAATGGAATTAGTGCCCTTATAAGAAGAGGCCAGAGAGCTAGCCAGCCCTCTCTTTCTTCCACGTGAGGATACAAGGAGAAGTTGACCTTCTGCAACCTGAAAGAGGGTCCTCACCAGAACCTGACCATGCTGGCACTCTGATTTCAGACTTCCAGCCTCCAGAACTGTGAGAAATAAAATTTTATTGTTTAAGCCACTCAGTCTTTGGCAATTTGTTATATCAGCCCGAGCTGAGTAAGACAAAGATGTGTGATCACCAGATTTATCCTACCTATCAAGATATCTCCAGGCAGGGCAGCTCTAGAGTTAATTCCAAAGATCAAAGACATTGAGGCTCTCAAAGCCTCAGTGGCTAGCTTTAGTCCTTATACTTTTCCCTTTGAGCTCAGAGATGGCTACAATAGCTCCAAGCATTAAGATACCAAGATCATCAAAGGCATCAACTTTGTAAGAGCAGGGATTGCATTTCCCAAGCCCCCGGCAGACTTCCTTTCATATCCATTGGTCAGAATTGCATCACATGTCTGTGCTTCAACCAATCACTGGCAAAGGCAATAGCATTGCTATGATTGGTTTTGACCAGTCAAGAATCACCCCTCCGTTGGGACTAAGGGGGGTACAGCCCCATCTCAAGCACTTGCTTGTTAGAACAGTGACTAAAATCGGAGTTCTATTGGGAAGGAGGAGAGGGTTAATGGTTGTTGGGGAGCCAGTCAAGAGGGCTACACTAGCCCACTCTGGCCAGATCTCCCATCTGGGATTAGCTGAGAGGCAGACATAGATAATCGATGGAATGCATAAGGTCCCACAGTATCTGTGCATATGATTTAATGTTACAAAGAACCCTCCTACCCTTTGTCTCCCTAGATCCCTACAACAACCCTGTGACATTGGCAGAACAGGTATTAGGGTCCACATTTCTCAGCAGCATTCGGGGTCCAGAGGCTGAGGTGTCAATGACTGCATCCAGTGGGGAGGAAAATGGGCTCTGAGTAGTTAGTAACTTGATATTGATCCCATAGCTACTAAATGTCCAAGAAAAGATTAGAACTCCATTCTTTCTGACACCAGTGTCCTTTATCATGCTATACTATACTAATCTCAGAAGTCAAAACCTTTTTCTTTGGTGGGAAGTGAAGGGTCTAGGAAGTAAAGGGCAAACATCACTTATAATTGGACTGAGAAGATGAGGTTGGTCGGGGTTGTGAGCCACACTCGGAACTCTGTATTTTCCCCTCTCCTATGTAACACAGGATATTGGAATATAATTATCAGAGAATGATGTTAGAGAGACAACTCAAATCTATTTTAATTAATTTTTTAAAGGATTGAAGAAAGGCATAAGAAGGAAGAAAGGGAGAAAATCATTGTCAGCCTTTGGCATCTTTTTAAACTGTTGTTAATAATTTTTAACCACCACTGGGTTCCTTTTACCACATTTCATTATCAATTTCCATACATTAGAGTGTGCCAACCTACCTTGTTGAGAACTGGTGCTCTGCAAGTCCCCAGAGGGTGGAGTAGAAGGAAGGGAGTGAGGAGAAGTAGGAAAACCTCAATTCCCTCAAAAATACTTTATCTTGGATGGTACCACATGTGTGGGGGACTTGCAGGCAACCGCCACCCACCATCTCTCTCTTCTTTCATGCCCCATGTCCTCCTCCTTTCTCTTCTTCCAATTAAGCCTATTCGGGACCCATTTCTAACAAGGGGCTGTGTGCGAGCGCTTCCTGACGATTTCATTTTCAACATGTCATGAGTCAGGAGGCAGCTGGGAGCAGAGCAGCTCAGATATGAGCAGTCCTGGCTAATTAGGTTCCCGGCTTCCTTCTTCCTCTACCCAACACCCTACCAGTCTGCCACCCTGTCATGCCCTCTGTTGGATTTCATTCCGCTGGTTGTCTTGGTTAATTTGCAGATCTCACACAGAACTATACCATCTTCTACATTTATTAAAGGTTTCTCTGCGGGGGCCGATAATATCAGAAATAATTAGCAAATTCTTCATCCCCTGGGGCTGTCTCCTCCATGAGTGACCTCGTAGTGGTCAGAGAGGGTGGACACTGCCAAAGGGACATTTGTCAATGTGTGGGGGCATTTTGGCTGACAAAATGACTGGAGGAGGGGCGTTAGCATCTACCTGAGAGGGCCAAAAATGCAAAACTTCTTGCAAAGTCCGTCCTGCACAATGAAGAATTGTTCTGCCCAATATGCCAATAGAGGCCCACTGAAAAACACTGGAAAATGCAGAGAGTGGGAGGGATCTTCAGCTTCAATTGCTTCCCTTTCAGAGGCTTCCAATCTAGGTTTGGAGGTGGGAGAAAGAGGCTTCTACTCTTTGTCTGTAGGCGTTTGGGGCACTTCTGGCTCATTCTGTTTCTGTTTCATCTCTGGGCCTCCAGGACCCCACATGATGCCAGGCACCTAGTAGATGCTCAGTCGTTTAGCATTGATTTGAGTTGTTCGTGTCGTTTTGTAACCACAGAATGGTACATGGCTTCAAGGACATTTTAATTGAATGTCTACTGTATCATCAGGGTCCAGTGAGGAAGACAGAAACCACACTAGGTATTTTAACAGAGAGAGTTTAATATAGGGAATTAGATAGACAGCTTGTGGAGCATAGAAAAGTGAAAGCAGAACAAAGAGATAGCCCAGATGTAACAACTGGAGGAGGTAGCTACTGCCCCTGGAGCTGGAGGGACAAAGGGAAAAGCATGCATTCGTCAAGGCCTAGAAGCTGGGAGGAGGGGCTCATGGATCTGGGGCTTAGACCTCTGATAAGCCCTTTCCCTGAACTCAACCTTGATTTCCTCCAGCACCTAGTTCTCTATCAACTCCTGCTGCCTCCTGGGTTGCTGTCTTCTATGACACGGTCATTGTGTGGATAAATAACTTTGTGTGTTACTCACTACTCCTCCCAACTCGCCTTCTCTTTGCTGAACTCAGAGTAGTTACTCAAGAGATGATTGATTTAATCTCACTTGTAATAAAAATTGCAAATTAAACTATCCTTGAAACATAATTTCTCATCTCTCAAATTGAAAGGTATGTAAAAAATGATAGTACCCAGTGAGAGTGCCAATGTGAAGAAGTAGGCATTGTGGGAGGGCGAATGCACACAAGCTTTATAGAAAGGGATTAAATAAAATGCATCAACAGCCGTATACATGTGCATAGCCCCCAACACTACAATTTCACTTCTAGGAATCTATCCTGAGGAAATAATCACAAATGTGCTCAAAGATATAGCTATGAAGATGTTCATGGCAGCATTTTTTTATAATACTGAGCTAGCTAAGTGTTTAACAATCAGGACTGGGTAAACAAAATGTGGCATACACTTACAATGGCTTTTGTTGGAACCTTCAAAATGATGTCATGGAAGAACATTTAATGTTGGGAGAATATATTTATGATATGTTTTTAAGTTAAATGAGAAAATTTTAAAACAGCAAGATCATAATGTAAAAAGTTACCTATTAAAAAAGTATATGATATGTATATATGTATGATATATGTATGTGTATATGAGAAATGTGTATATGATAGCATATGATATGCATATGTATAGGATATGTATATATATGCACATGATATGCATATACTTACGATAGCATATGATATATATATGATATATGTATATTATACATATATGTGTAGCACCTGGGAAGTAAATGCTGGAATAGTGAGGGTAAATATTTCTTAATGATGAGATTAAGAGTGGCTTTTCTTTTGTGTGTTTTGCTAATTTGCATTTCTTTCAGTTTCACACCATGTACACGTGTTGACTAAAAAGGCATAAAACAATATAAGTTATTATTTCAATGGAATATGTGTTTGATAAAATGAAGCAAACCAGCCAATCACATCATTGCTGCACTCGGGGTCACACTGCCTGGGTTCGGTTTGGTGTAGGATTCTGCCCTTGTTTCATTCATGAAGATTAATTCAGCACCCATGGGAGGTGGACGGCCATCATCCACAGTCAATCAAGCAATAGCAGAGCCCTGCTTTATACATGAGGGATGGTTGAAGGGTTGGCGAGAGTGCCCACCTCGTAGTCTGTTGTGAGATTAAATAAGATGATGTAGGTTAAGCAGTGAGGCCAGGTCTGGCACAGAGTAGGTTTTCAGAAAATGTGAGGCCCCTTGTCCTCCCCTCACAGTGACTCGTGTCTGAGTCCCTGTCCTGGTCTGGGTACATCCTCATCTACTTTGTGTCCTTTAAATCAGCCATCCTTGAAGCTCGTGAATGACCCCTCTTGGATGTCCCTGTATTGCTGGGAATCTGGGGAGCACAGAACTGTCTGAATCTTTGAGACACTCTGCGGTCTTCACCCTGTATCTCTCAGTTGTGTAGTTGATGGGAACTGAAAACCCTTGATAATTTACCAAGAACCTGCTCTGCGAGGACCTGTGTGGGGTCCTGGGGTACAAACACAGGCCCTGCTCTCTGGGAACTAAGAGTCTTCACCTTGGTACCTCTGAGGTT
The DNA here is from genome assembly GCF_021613505.1 of Equus quagga. Classification (NCBI taxonomy): domain Eukaryota; kingdom Metazoa; phylum Chordata; class Mammalia; order Perissodactyla; family Equidae; genus Equus; species Equus quagga. The sequence continues at coordinate 78,408,123 of NC_060281.1, forward strand.
TTAAGATCTTGAGGGAAAGAGGGGGTCAGGTTTGCTCCCTGCTCCCTTCCCAGTTTCTGGAACAGAGCCTAGCACATAGTAGGGGCTCACAAATATTTTTAATAAAACAACGGGGGCCAAAGAAGGAGGAAGGGGAAAAGGATAAAAGCTAAAAAGCATCAGTAAGGTGGATCTTCCAAATCCTACTTCAACAGAAGGTGCCTGGCCAGGATCCACAGCTGAGCATTTTCTGTGGCACGCTTCCTCATGCGTGGCCTAGCTCCCAGTGGACAGTCTCAAACTCCGGCCAGTTCTGTACTCAGACTGGTTTCTCCACCATTTGGCTCGACAGAAAAACCAATCAAGACTAGTTTCTGCCCCCAGAGAAGAGGCTAGCGATCCCCCAGAAACTCAGACAGAACTAAGCCCAAATTCTCATCCCCCGACTTGTCAGTTTTGCTTCTCCGGAGAAGCCATTGAGTTTCTAGAGCCTTGTTCCCTTGCACAAAAGGGAGGACTCTACCTTCCTCAACGGGGCTGCCGCGAGGTTGAATGTGATAACATGGACGTGGGGAAGCCTGACGCTTCCGCCTTTGTGGGGTTCTTTGGTCCCTGAAACATTCGAGTTCACCTGTCATCCTAGACTCAGATCAGGCCTTAGCCTCCACTGCCCAAAGGGAAAAATGGACTTCAGTGACATACGTAGCTTTGGAAGTCCAAACACTGAGGTCTTGGCAGGAACAAGCGTTTAGAAGATTTCCTTTGGAGCCGTTTATCCCCCAAACTCCCTAAACTCCAGAAGGTGGAAGGGAGGAGAGCTAAACACTTAAATGCAGGTAGGCCTCTGAACAGTGCCTCTCTCGGAGCAAAGCTCTGGAGGGGTGTGGGGAGCAGGACCCCGCTTTTAGTTTTGCATTCCATAGGTGTCTCATTGCCCTGGTAAAGCCCGGCAATGTCTGGGTTCAAATCCAGCCCCATCTTTTCATGGCCGTGTGACCTTACTCAGGGGACTTAAGCTTTTGGACCTCAGTTTCTACCTCTGTGATGGGAGATAATAATGGATCTTACCTTGTAGAGCTGTTGGCAGGAGTAAGTGAACATCCTGTGAAGCTGAGAATGGTGCCTGAGAAAGGCTAATGTGGTGAGAAAGAAAGAAAGGACGGAAGGAAGGAAGGAAGGGCGGGAGGGAGGGAGGGAGAGAGAAAGAGAGAAAGAAAGAAAGAAAGAAAGAAAGAAAGAAAAGACAGAAAGAAAAGAAAGAAAGAAAGCCAAGGAAGATGGCAGGCCTCTTGGAGATGTCCCCAATGCCCTCATGGCATTGTAGTGTACTAGCTGGAGAGACCATAGCAATGGTGGGTGGTATTACAAGACATGTGAAGTCCAGGGGGTGTCTTTCCAGTGTCCCTGGAGTGTCATGGGTCCTAGCCCCCAAGTGGGACTTGGAGATTAGGAAGGAGGAGGGAGAGAGTGAAACGGCAGCTCTGCAAGGCTTCTCCTGGCCCGGAAGCCAGTACCACAGCAAAGGGTGTGAGAAACAGATGAGGTGTGTCCCGTCCCAGGAGTCAGCCAATGTGGAAGGTGACCCTGGCATGGGTTACATCTCAGTGGATGCCCAGTAGAGGACATGGACAGATGAAATACAGACCTGGCCACCCCTGCCCACTGATGGCATGGGGACATTTGTACACCCCCTGGAGCTTGGCATCTTTCCCACTGAGAGGAAAGGAGAGAAAAATCCAAAACCTGACTTGCCCTGAAATCAAAGAGAAAAATAGAAATCACTAAAATGATTGGGTTCTTCTGGAAGTGACAAGATTAAATGTTCTGCTTCAGAGAGTTTGGGGGGCTCAAGATAGAATTTAAGTTCAGTGGGAGAACACACACACACACACACACACACACACAGAAGCTAACGTGTTTTCACTCCTGAGAAGGTGCTGGGAAATTGGTAATCACTGCATTTGCAAAGGGCTTGGCACATGGTAAGTGCTCCACAAATGCAAAATAAATACTTAAATAATCATTAAAAAAACCTACATCTGCTCATGGCAACGGCCAGTGTTTCCAGTTGTTGGAAGGGATGGGAGCTGAGAATTAGCCAGGCTCGGGCCTCTCCCTCCTTCCTCCTGACTAGTCCCCTTGTTGGGCGACACCTTCTCCCTGCCAAGTCTGGAAAGCAGGGCACAGACAGGGCAGTAGACTGTGAGTGCATGCCATCTCATAAATACTTCCAGTGGAAAGAGAGATTTATGGCGTTATAAATGCCAGCGGCAGGCCCAGTTCGTGTTAACAGTCTTATTAGCTGCATTGCTGTAAAATCCGGATCACCACACTGTTTAACAGCTGCATTTCTGCTCCACAGCGTTAATTCAATAAATTGAGGCCCCTTGACATAAATCTTACAGCCCCTGCAACCTGATTAGGAAATCCCTCCTGATGGGTTAGGGATGGACAGATGGAGCGAGGCCAATGAGCTTCTAGCAGGAATGGTGAACCTCATGACACAGCGTCTGCTGAGGTTGTCACTGTTGGTCATTTCCTGTCCATAACCCCAATGGGCTGGATCTTGACCTTGAATGTGGAGAGGCTGAGAGGGATTGCTGGAGACCCAGGGGAGGTGAATTCAGAGCCCCTGTTAGCCCCTGCAGTGCCTTTGTGCAAATTAGAAAAAAGCGCCCTCCCCAAGTGGCTGCAGCCCACGGGGGATGGCTTGCCAGGAGAATGGCCCCTTTGTATTGATTAGGAAAAGTCCAGAGGAGCTGCAGGTTGGATTTCAGCCCCCACATACACCCTTGGCTGGGAATCCTGTGCCCCAAAGAGTCCACACAACCAAACATGGCGGCCTGAGTGAACTTGTAAAATTCAACCACAACCAAAGAAACGAGAGCCTGTAACTGAAAGACCTAGAAATTACAAAGTTAAAAACAAAGCCAGAAAAATTTATTGTTAGATATGTATGTGAATAAACTAAAGTAAAAATCAATGGAATGATTAATCCAACATTTAGGATTGTAGTTACCTTTAAGAGAAAGGCAAGAGATGAGATGGGAAGAGCACGTGGGTGGATAAAATTATTGCTAATATTTAGGGTCTTGATTTGAGCAGTGAGTTCATGGTGTTAGTTATATTATTTAAAAAATAATACACAAAATAAAAGGGCTAATCATTAGCTAATAATGAGTCTGATTCTATGTAGCTGGGGAGACAGGTACAAAACACAGGACACGAGAAAGAAACTAGAGAGACTAGATCTGATATTGTCTCTGTTTTCCTTCCATCCCTCACTCCTAATAACAACCCACACATACTGAGCCCTGTGCTGGACACCTTACGTCCATCATCCCATTTAGTGCTCATAACCACCCTATGTGCTAGCAGAGTCCTGGGTCGAATCCTGACTCAACCACTTACAAACTGTGTGATCTTGGGCAAGTTACTGATCACTTTGTACTTTAGTTTCCTCAGCTGTGAAATCTGGTTAAATTGCAAAGCTCAGAACAAAACAAAATTAGGGTGAGTTTTGGGCATAAAAATAGGCAACAAGAATAGATGAATAAAATGTGGGTAGCTAATAGTAGCCACTTTGTAGGCTACGAGGATTAAATGAGATAATGGGTTTGGACCTGTGCTGGATATAGTAAGTATTCCATAAATGTTAGCTTTCAGAACATCATTACGCCCATTTTACAGATGAAGAAGGGAAATGATGTGTGGAAATGTTAAGCAACTTGCCCGGGGAAGGCTTCCTGGAATAGGCAACATCTACCTGACATCTACAGTTTAAATAGGAGTAGGCTGGAGGCCATGGAATATTGAACAGAGGAACAGCATGTGTGAAGGCTCAGAGGCAAAAGGGAACATGGAGCTTTCTGAGAATTAAAGGAAGTTCAGCAAGGAAAGGAGTGGGAGTAGCAAGAAGTGAGGCCAGGGAGGCAGGCAGGGCCTTGTAGACTAGTGCTTTATCCTGAGGACAGTGAGGAGCCGTTGAAGGAGTTTGAGTCTGGGAGTGACAGGGCCTAACTTAAGTTTTAAGAAGGTCCCTCTGGCTTCTCTAAGAAGAATATAGATTGCAGGAAGCCTGAATGGATGTTCTGAGATCAGTAAGAAGCCTGTGGAGTTGGCCAAGCAAGAGATGGCAGTGGTGACGATGGAGATGGAGGGGTATGGTGGATGGGGAAAACTTTCAGAAGGTCAATATCATGGTAGGACAGGGCCCGGGCATCCATCCAATGCCCCTGGGCTTGAACTAAAGGGGTTCCCTTCTCCCTTACAACCTGGTCCCATCAGTCTCCAGGTGCACTAAAACTTTTCTTCCTTTCCTTTCTATGGCAACCACCTACCCTCCCCACCCATGGCTGGGGGGTCTCAATAATCTACTAATTAGTCTCCCTGTCCTCTAGGTCTCCCCTTTCCAGTGCATGCTGGACTAGAGTAAGTATTCTACAACATAGCTTTACATAACGTCAGCTCTTTTTGGAAAACAGCAGAACCGTGCTGGGGCTTCCGATCCCAACAGGAGAAAATGAAAAAAGTCTTTCACGTGGCATTTCAGGTATTGCTTAGTGCAGTCTTCTAAAATTTATCCCCTTCTGTTGTTCAATAGGATCCCACCTGCCAGATATAAAAATGTTTGGTTGGGGAATTCTGGGATAACCACGATAACAGTGATGATCACATAGTGGTCCTTGCGTTTTGACCCAGTGAGGTAGACAAGGAGACGCACATCTCAGGTCCTCTTTTCAAGGGAGGGTTTGCTGTGGAAGTGTGGTCGGCAGATGGCTTCCGGTCGTCAGCTCCTTCAGCAGCTGCAGAGAGCTCCCTCACCCAAGGCCATGACCTTCCAGAGCAGCAACATCCAGTAACTGAGCGAGACAGGCGTACAAAGGTGTGGCTGTTTGGACTCAGCCCTTCTCTGCCTGATTGGCTGGCTTTGTGGAACCTGCATTGCAGTTTGACTTTTCGTCTGCCCAATTCTGCTTCTTCCTCCTTTCCTTCAACATCTTTTGCACAGCTTTATTGAAACGTAATTCACATACCGTATAATTCACCTATTTAAAGTGTACAATTAGTTTTTAGTATATTTGCAGAGTTGTGAATCACAATGAATTTTAGGATATTTTCACTCCAAAAAGAAACCCCATACCCAGCAGCATTCACTCCTCCTTTTTTTCCCCCCGAACTTCCAGCCCTAGGCAAGCACGAATATACTTTTCATCTCTAAAGATTTGCTGATTCTGGACATTTTAGAGGAATAAAATTATACAGTATGTGGTCTCTTGTGTCTGGCTTATTTTACTCAGCATAATGTTCTCAATGTTAATCCATGTTATAGCGTGTATCAGTTCATCCCTTTTTATTATCAGATATTTTAGTGTGGATATGCCACATTTTATCCATCCGTTCATCAGCTGATGGACATTTGGGTTGTTTCCACTTTTTTGGCTATTATGAATAATGCTGCTATGAACATTCATGTACAAGTTTTTCGTGGACATATGTTCCTAAGAAACATTTTGCAACCCAAACTGCATCTCAGTGTCTGTTCCAGAGAATCCAACCTGTGACATTTGGCAGCCTCCCTTTAGGAATTTATCCTCCAGCTGTACTTGCACAATATGAAATGACATATGTACAACATGATTCACAACAGTGTTGTTTGCATTGGCAAAATGTTGGAAGCAACAAGATTAAAAGATTAGCTCAGAGTGATCAGAGAGGTTAAGTGACCCGTTAAGTAGCACAGCAAGTGAGTGTCGGGCCCAGGGTTTGAAATCAGGTCCTTGACTCCATAGCATGTCGTCTTTCTGCTCCCCTCCCTCCCTCCCTTCTATCTGGTCTTTGTACACCCAGCCCACAAACTGGCTGCCCTCCGTCTAGAAATAGCCTGTACGTGTGTTTAGTTAGGACTGTACAAGTATGCCACGTTTACAAATCTGGAGATTTTCCATGAAAATGCAGATGAGTTTCTCTTTTGAAAATGAAAGGGCACAATCTGCCAGCATTTGACTTGTGCATCCACGGCAAAGCTGGCTGATGCTCAGAAGTGTTTGCGTCTCAAACATGGCACTTTCGATCCCTACCTCTCCCTTCTTGCTCATCAGCTCACTTCACTCACTTTTGTTTCTTTCCTGGCCCTTCTGTGCATTGGAGTTAGAAACCTTTGCAGTGTCAGTGTTTCACTCATTTTGGGTGTGTCCTGTTCTTAGAGGCCATCTCCGGCTGGTGACCTAGCCCTCATGCTCGGGAAACTCCGCTCCTCAGTTTTCCCTTTGCTGATTTTCTTTCTTTCTCTCCTTGGGAGGAGTGAGAGGGAGGGAGATGGTGTCTCAGTCTGTTAGGGCTGCCATAACAAAATACTGTAGAATGGGGGGCTTAAGCAACAGAAATTTATTTTCTCACATTTCTGGAGGCTGGTAGGTCCAAGATCAGGGCTCTGGCAGGGTTTGGTTCCCGGTGAGAGCTCTCTTCTTGGCCAGCAGACAGCTGCCTTCTTGTTCTTTCTCTTCTTCTTCTTCTAAGGGCCCTATCAGATTAGGGCCCAACCCTTGCGACCCCATTTAACCTTTATCATCTTCTCACAGGCCCTACCTTCAAATACAGTCATACTGGAGTTTAGGGCTTCATCATATGAATTTTGGTGGAACACAAACATTCAGTCCATAACAGATGGATTGTTTTTTTTGGTTCCTATAGTAAACCGATGTCTAGTTCCAGGTGATTCCGGTGGTCCAGCTAATTCTTTGCCTACGGATTCTGTAAAACACTCTGCTATACTTCCTTATAACAAACACCCTTTGTGCTTAAGCTAGCTTCAGTGGGTTCCTCTTACTTTCTCCCAAGGGTGACAATGAGAACTATGAATGACGGGAGCCAGTGCACAGTGGTTATGAGCATGAATCTTGGAGTCAGCCAGCTTTTGCCACTCAATTGTTCCCCATCCACAGGCAAGTGACTTGGACTCCAAGATCCTCAGTTCCCTCATCTGTAAAGTGAGGATGAAATAGTACCAAATAGGGTGGGTTATTGTAAGGATTTATGATGATGTACATAATTCTCGGCCGAGTGCCTAGTACATAGCAAGTACTTAATAGATGGTTGTTTTTATAATCATAATTATTGTTATTATCTTTATTATTCAGTGGAACAGCTGAGCCAGATAATTTCTAAGATTTCTTCTGGTTCTAACATTCTCATCCTGGCTTTTAACCTCATCTCAGAATGGGGTTTTTCGAATGTCTCCTCTGCTCCTGAAATTTTATCTAACATTTTGTGCAGAAGTGTTTTCTCATGGCTAGAGGAGTCCAGTCTTTTCATCAGATTCTTAAAAGGATCTGTGCCTACTCCCTTCAAACAGCTATGGATCACTCCTCTGGAATATTCTAACTTCAATGGGTTCCTGTTACCAGATATTTCAGGGGGACCCTGAAGAAGTAGAAGTCGGTCCTCCTGAGGAGTAGGTCAGTGCTAAGACAGATTTCAGGTCAAAGCCTTAACGTAACTTCCAGAAAAGCTCAGCTATCTAAAGCCCACGATCAACTTTATCAAAGTAATTTAGCAGCGGACATAGCTAACTCCCAGCAGCTGGCAGCCCCACGGGGAATAAAATTTTGATGGGAGCAGCGAGGACTCTGGTGTCCTTGGGAAAGTTCACTTTGATACATGAAAGAGCCAGCAGGATAATCAAGTGAGTGGGGTGACTGGAATGTTCTGGAATGAGACCACCGGCTTGACCTCATGTCAAGATTCGTGTGGGACTTCAGGGACATTTGCTGCAAACTTGACCCTGGAAATTATGGACAAGGAGTGTCATGATCCAGAGCCATCTTCTAAATGTACACTTAAGATCAGGTCACACCATTCCACAAAACCCTTTGGTGGCTGCCTCTTATTCAAAGCCATATTTCTCAAACTGGGGCACCTGTAGCCCTGAAGACGGATGACAATGGGCCAGGAGAGACAGAAAGCCACAGTATAAACAGGAAGAACTTCCTGGAACTAACAACTTTAAGATTTTTTTGAGAGTAGAGTTTATTAAGCATTAGGACAAATAATTAAAATACATATACGTGTATACAAGCTAAGACAAGAATTTTGGGGGAAACATTGCAGTTGAGGTCATGGTTCAGCACCTCAGAATGGACAGCTACCAAATTCTTTCTCTGCTGTTTATAGACACTTTGGTGAAAAAATTGGAGCTGCCCTCGACTTCAGAGTGAAGCCTTCATACTTCATAGCATAGTGTAAAAGCTCTTCACGATTATAGTCAACTAGCCGAGCCCTACAGTGAAAGGGAACATCATTTCCCAGTGGTTTCAACAGACGTCCCAGGGTTGATGTCCGTTGACATTAATTAGGTCTTGTGCACATCCCAAAACAAATTATTGTGATTCTGATTGGCCAGGCTTGGATCTGGGGGCTTGGTCGTCAGCTCCATCTGAACCTCAAGGGCTGAGAATGCATGGGGGCTTCCTTAAAGAAAATCAGGGTAGTGTTATTGGAAGAGAGTCTGGATGCTGGGCAGGCCAGACCACAATGAAGCCAAGCGTCATGTATTGTATGAGATCTGTTTGATCCCAAAGCCCACACTTTCTTTATCTACACTCTTCTCGTCCCTTTTATAGAGGTAGTGCTGAGGTCAGAGAAGAGCAGGGCCTTTCTGAAAGTCACACATTGCTTCAGCAGCAGAGGTGGTTTGGGGACTCAGATGTCCTGCTATTCAGTCAAGGCTACACTCCGAGTCGTGCAGGAGACCAAGGAGCTAATTTGCTTGGCAAGCGTGGGGAGCGGCCATGGTGCATGCCGTCATAATTCCATTTATTACTTTGTAGACGTTAAGAATAACAGGAGGATAAACAACAATGAAAACTGATTGGATGGCTAATGCTGGGCAGCAGCCTTAAACCAAAAAATTGGTGCTGCTAATGCACTTTAGCAGGTGGGCGTTAGGATGCCTGCTCGGATGAGAATGGAGGAGAGGCTCCTGGGAAATCTCGGTGTCTGGCACAGTACCACCTCTTTTGCAGATATCTTTTTTCCCTTGTTGCTTTTACTTGGCTTTCCCCTGAGGACGCACTTCCCTAGACCTCTCTCAAGTGGTGGCTGGTTTTCTTGCACGTGCCTCATGCTCTTGGAGTACTCCTGGACGGGAGGTAGGCGTCCTCCTTGCTCATGCTTACCAGTTCCCAGTCCTTCTTTCCCCTCCCAGCTTCTAATCTCCTGTCACCTCTCCATCCCCCACTACCCCACCTTGTTGTAGTCACCTTTGCCTCTGTCATTCCCCCCCATTGATGATTTAATGGCCTACTCACCATCAACACTTGGATGTCTAATGAGCAGTTCAAATTTACCATGTCCCAAATGAGCTCCTGATCTGTATCCTCCACCCACTTCATAGCTACTCCTGCCACACTGTAATCCATCTCAGTTAATGGCAACTCCACCCTTACAGTGGCTTGGAACAGAAGCCCTGACTCCTCTCTTTCTTTCACACCCCATCAGCAAATCCTATAGCTTCCATCTTGATAGAATGGAATACCACACAGCAGTGAAAAAGAACAAGCTTTGAATACATGCAACAACATAGGTGGATCTCAGAGATATAATGAAGAGTAAAAGAGGTCAGATGTGAAAGAGTTCCATCTATAAGGAGGTTCAAAAACATCTAAAATTTATAGAAGTCAAAACATGAAAACATCTATAAAGATGTAAGAACATCTAAACTTATAGAAGTCAAAAACTTATACCTTTGTTTGGGCATTGACTTGGGAGGGATGCGAGGGCACATTCTGAGATGCTGAAAGTGATATATAAGGTACTCTGCATGGTTGTTATATGGGTGAATACAAAGGTAAACATTTATTGAGCTGTTCGCTGAAGCTTTGTTTATTTTACTGTAAATGTGTGTATTCAGAATCTAGGCTTAGCCCTTAAATCATGCGGGGTGGTCTTCCAGGTCTGTTTTCCTGCTGTGGTGACTTGGAGCAAGGTTCTTCTCTTTCCTTCATGCTCTCATTCAAAATATAAGTAAGTCTTGTCAGCTCTACTGTCAGAAACATCTAGAATTTGTTCCCTTTGCTTGATCTTCACTTCCCTTCAGTGCAAGTCATTGTCATCTGTCACCTGGACAATGAAATAGCTTTGTACTTTCTGATGACCATATGGTATTCCATCATGTACTATATATGGAGAGCAGAATGGTGGCCCCAAAGATATGCCCATATCCCAATCCCTGGAATCTTGTCTCAGTCTGTTCTGGGTGCCATAACAAAACCCCACAGACTGGTGGCTTAAATAACATAAATTTGTTTCTCACAGTTCTCAAGGCTGGGGAGTTCAAGATCAAGGTGCCAGCAAGGGAGGTTTCATTCTGAGGCCTCTTCTCTTGGCTTGTTGGCGGCTGCCATCTTGCTGTGTGCTCACATGACCTCTTCTTAGTGAGCACATGGGAGAGTGAGTGTGCTGTCTGGTGTCTCTTTATATAAGGGCACTGTTCCATCATGAGGGCACTACACTCATCTAAACCTAATTACTTCCCAAAGGCCTGACCCCCAAATATCGTTACATTTCAGGATTAGGGCTTCAACATAGAAATTTTGTGGGAGCAAACATTCAGTCCATAACAAATCTGTGAATGTCACCTTATTTGGAAAATTGGTCTTTGCAGATGTGATTAAATTAAGCATCTTGAAATGAGATCATCCTGAGTTATCCTGTGGACCCTAAAAGAAATTATACATATCCTTATAAGAAGGAGGCAGGGAAGCTTTTAAACACAGATAGACGCACAGAGGAGAAGGCGCATGTGAAGATGAAGCAGAGAGACACGTCCACAAGCCAAGGAAATGCTAACAGCCACAGAAGCTGGAAGAGGCAAGGAATGGATTCTTCCCCAGACTCTGTGGAGGAAGAGGGCCCTCCTGACACCTTGACTTCAGCCTTCACTTCCAGAACTGAGAGAGAATCAATTTCTGTTGTTTTTAGGCACTGGGTTGGCGGTAATTTGTTACAGTAGCCCTGGCAAACTAGTGCACTTTACGGTAATTTATGTGACCATCCCCAGTTGATGGACATTTAGGTTATGGTCAAGTTTTCTCTACACGAAACAGTGTTGCCGTGAACATTCTTGCTCCTTGTCCTTTTACAGCAGCACCAACTCTTCTGTTGGAGAAACTCCCAGAAATGGAATTATGGGAATTATTTGGGGATTAAAATTTTGATAACGGGAGGGTGCTGGGCTCTTCAAAAAAAAGGTGCTCCTATGCTATGCACGTCACATACATATTGGTTTTATTATTGTTTATTCCTTTTATAGATTAGGAAACTGAGGCTCAGAGAGGTAAAATCACTTGTCCAAAGTTATGCATTTGGGAAATGGCTAAGTCAAGGTATAAATCCTGTCTCTGACTTTTTGTTTAAGATAATGCATGTAAATCCCTTAGCACCCTACTTGGTGCTGAGTCAAGGTTGTTATTATTATTATTATATATGTATAATAGAGTATATTATTATTATCACTCTTTTGGGATTTTTTTCAAGGTATGTTATGAAAGTGGTATCATGTATGATGAAATCAATAGATACTTATTGAATACCTACTATGGACCACACATAAGGCTTGATGCTGGGGGTACAGCCGGGAATAAGTCGGATATGGTCCCCGCCCTCCTGGAGCTTATATTCCAACAGTGGAGACAGATTTTGGTCTAATATTCCAAATGTGATGAGCATATGGGGGAGAAGTGCCAAACTGCGGGGGCATTTGAGGGGTAGGGAAACTTGTGGCCCCCTGTGCCTAGTAGGCGAGGCAAGTCTGGCTCTCCCCAGTGGCTTGTAGCCCTCTTCAAACACCCACATTACAGAGAACAGTCCTGAGAAATGGCAATTTGTCAGTTTCAGGCCTTGGGGGCCTTTACTGGGTCTAAATCAAATTCAGAAGCTGAAGAGCCAGCCCTGAGCTTCGTGTGGATTTTACAGGTCAGTGAGGCTGAACAGCAGCTCCCCAGCTGGTGATAAATGTGTTGAGATCTGTCTTTGGCTCTGCCAAGGCCACTGTCAACTCAGTGTCTTCATTTCCCCAGATCGTTATGGAGAGGCTGGAAATAATCATCAGGCCGGAATCGTATCCTCCACCGGGGGTCTTTAGGAGAACTTTCTGGTGAGCTGAGCCTCCTCTCCTGTCCTGGGTGATCCAGGGCATCCTCTCTCCTGGGAAGGGGCTAAGATAGGAGGAGATGGGGGTGAGCTCCTAAGAGCAGGGACCATGTATTACCATCCCCATATCTCTGTGCCAAGAATTGTGCCAGCGTGAACAAATATCTGTTGAATGACCAAATGAGCAAAGATAAGGTGCCTTACATGAAAAGCAGAGACGACATTTATGAATGTATGACTATCCACAACATTTTCCCCATCCCTCATTCTTTTGGGATGATTTCTGGTATTGCCCATTTAGTATCAAGGCTCAAATGCAGAATGTGCTATTCAGTGGATGAAGAACCAGAGAAGAGAAAGTGGAATTTCTTCTGAAAAGACATAGATGGGCTTGTCACTGAGAAAAGAGAACAGTGTTATACGAGAGGGAGAGGCCATGTGAGACACTCATAGGTAGGGGGGTTTGGAGGTTTTGGGGCAGAGTTGGGAGGGAGGAATGCACTGACCAGGTATGGGGGAGAGTTGGTGTGTGAGACAAAGGGTCCTTTAAAGAAGTGTTACTGTAGATCATGAATTTTATCCCTCCTTAATGCTGACCAAAAGATGCAAAAAAGACCGGACTGGCAGGCTTTTGGTTGCTGGGCTGTTTCTTTAAATTCTGCAGTTCTCCAGATGTGATGTGGCCACGTGGTCACCTGAGTTTAATTAGGGTTACATGTGTACTCTCAGATCATTTCTGGCTTCTAATAACTGTTGGCCTTGACCATTCTGAAATCTCCCTGTAATTGTTGGTAGTCTTGACCCTTTTGCACAACAATACCAATAGCTAACAAATCGCAAGAGCTCACTGAGTGCCAGGTACTTTCTAGGCTTAGTTAATGTTCATGACAATATTGCAAGGTAGGTATTATTATTATTTCCATTTTAAAGATGAAGAAACTGATAAAAGAGAGGTGAAGCAACTTCCCCAAGGTCACAGAGATGGGTAGATGGTAGAAGTGGGGTGTGCACCTAAGAAGTGTGATTCTAGCCCCAGAGTTCTCAACCTCCCTTCTAAGCAGCTGTCCGGACCTTTGATTCTCATGGTGCCATGGTGGCTCAGTATTCTGTTGTGAAGTGAGAAGATAAATCCCCTGTCCTTCCCACACTTAAGTAGAGGTTTCACAGCACTATTTCTCAGAGCCTTTTTTCTCCCCAGGGCACACACACTCACACACATATATCCCTCCATTTGGGTCATGGCAAGTTCTAGCTGTTGTGTTTTACCTGGACCCCTTCCTCCCTCTGCCCTGCAGACTTTGCTGTTCAGTCTTCCCCGTGCCCGTCTCCTTATCCTTTTGTGATAAAGTTCTCTTGGGACCTGAACCACCCCTCCCTATGCCTGGGCTTCCATTGGCTTCTCCCTCTTGTCTATTTCTCTTTCAGATGATGTTTGAACATGTGTAAATCCCAACTATGGATAGGATTCAAGTTTTTTGTCTCTGTCTTTTATTTCAGTTGGGTATAAATAAATACCTGGGGGAAGGAGCATTACTCATCTCCACAGGTGGCAGTCTGTAAACCCCTGCTCAGACCCTGCTGGGCTCCCCAGGAGAGTTTAATAAGTTCTATGTCACGCTGTAAGAGGCCTACAAGTGGACTTATTAATAATGCATGTATTTTTGTAAATAACAACTAGGATCAATGGTGGATATTTGGGGGAGAGATTTAGGCTTCTAAATGGAAGCTGTGGCAGACACTTGTGTGCCCATTATCTAAACCCCTTTCTTCCTTGATAGCAGAACATTTTTCTTTTTTTTTTTTCCTGGTGGTAGTATACCCAGTCCTAGGCTATGAGTCATGATGAGTTGAAGCCAATTATGACAATCTTGTTCCTTATTTTGCCAGTCTCTCTTGCAGGTAGAAGTGACACAAATTAGGTCAATGGGACATAAATGGAGGTGTACTGTGAGTGCTTCTGGGAAAAAGGGTATCTCCTAATAAGAGGGGAAATACACAGCTGGCACCATTTCTCTTCCCTTTTTCTGCTTGGAAAGTGGGTGTGGCGTCCACAGATGCAATAGCCACCTTGGAACAATGAAGTGAGAAGCACAGGGCTAAACACTGGTGTGCTGGGAATGGCTCATGGCCCCAAGTCCCTGAAAACTGAACTAACAGCAGCCACCTACTTGTGGAAGTCTTGTTAAAAACAACCCCCTCCTTTATTGTCTAAGTCACTGTTAAGATTTTTCCGTTACTTGCAACCAAATGCATTCTGAGCTGACATGAACTGACTTTTTTTTCTTTCTTGTTGACAACTAATAAATGCTCATTCTAGAAAAAAATTTTAAAAACAGGCAAGCAAAAAAAAAGATCCATAAATAATCATTGACTTCTTTTTGAAACTTTTCTATGACGAAACATTTAGTTAACATTTACTGAGTTTTTATGACAAGCTTGTGCTAAGTTTTACTTCCTTTATTTCATTTTATTCTCACAACAACTTAGGAGGCATGTGTCATTACAATTCAGAAAAAAATACACACTTATCCCTCTAAATTTCCCTCTCCCTATTAAAGGTACCCACCATTACTGATTTGTTCTTATGATTCTGGATTTCTTCCTGTGCAATTACATACGCTCTCAGAAAGTTTTGTATTTTGCATAATAAGGAGATCATACTAGGCATATAGTCCTTCAACTTGCTTTTTGCCTTTAATAATTCATCTTGGAGATTTTTCTGTGTCAGTTCAAACAGATCTATCTCAAAATTCTCAACAGCTGTGTAGTGAGTAAGGCAGCTCTTCCTCAGAGTCAGAACTGCTCAAAGGCGGAGACGGCTGCTTACGAGCCACTGATCTCCCCATTCCTGGAGGAACCAAGGAGAAACAAGGGAACTGCCTGAGAGGGAGGTTAGCATCTGATGCCAGCCCCGACTATGCTGGCCTTTAATGGACACACTCACCCTGAGATCGTATGATTCTCTGGCTCGACAGGAAGGTTCTAGCAACAATCTGGATTTAGTGGCAAGGAAAGAGGTTTTTTAGTTTTTAAGATGTTCTAGAATAGTGATTAAAAGCACAGCTTACCAGGTATGTAAGTCACTTCACCTCTGTGAGCCTCAGTTTCTGCATAAACAAAATAGGGCATTAGTTACACCTGGTTCCGTGGTTCTCAACATTGGCAGCATGTTAGAATCGCCGGGAGGGCCTTTGGTCTGCACCCAGTGAATGGACCAGCTGAAAAAAGAAAATCTTTGGGGATGAGGCCTGGGCATCTGTAACCAGGAAAGAAAATCCCCCAGATGAATCTACTGCACAGTTAGAGTTGAGAGCCGTTGACCTGGCCCAGGTGTGCGGGCCACCTGGTCATACTTAATCTCACAAGCAGCCTCTAAGATAAGCAGTGTCCATGTCACAGATGAGAAAACCGAGGTTTGGCGAGGTGAACTGACTTGGCTCAAGCGGTGAAGCCGGGATCCCACCCAACTCTGGGGTCTTGTTATTAATTGCAGTAATTACTGCCGATTTTTGAAATCACCTGGAGAACTTTACAAATCCTGATGCCCAGGCCATATCTCAGACCGAGGAAGCAAGGCCCAGGCAGGAATAATTGTTTCCAAAGTGCCAGGGGATTCTAACGTGTAATCAGAGTTGACAGTCTCTGGTGTAGACACGAATAAAGCGCTTGTCATAGAAGGGGTTCAGTGAATGACTCTCTCTGTTAGTATTACTTATCTCTTTTGAGAGGAAATACAGCAATTTCAGTTGTTTGTATGATCTTTGGAATCAACCGGACCCGGCTGGGAACCCTCTGAGATTCCTCTGGCAGTTTCTGGCTGCGAGGTCTGGGCGTGTGCTGGTCTCAGTCTCAACTGCGTGGTCCACAAAGTGGGGATAAAAATACGTCCCTCAAAACACGGTGATTGCAGTGATTAGACAGAAGAATATTTGAAATGCGCTGTGCACAGGGGTAGGCAAACGGTGGGCACTAAAATGCTTTCGGCAGTAATTGCTGTAACTGATAACAAGACCCCCAAGTTGGGTGGGAATCCTGGCTTCCCCTCTCGAGCCAAATCCATTCACCTCTCTGAGCCTCAGTTTTCCTATCTGTGACATGGACGCTGCTTATGTTAGAGGCTTCTTGTGAAATGAAGTGTGATAAGGTCTATAAAACCGCATAGTGTGTCTGTCTAATAAATGAGAACTTGAATGCTTACACACACACACACCGCAGAGGGTCACACTTCTCTCCTGATTTCTCCATCAAATACATCTAGTTTTAAAGCTGAGATCCCAGTCTGGCTACATTTGACCAAAAAATGTGATTATTTGGCCTGAATAGTGTTTCTAGAAATCTATATATTTAGCAGACTTTATTTTTAGAGGAGTTTTGGGTTTGCAACAAGATTGAGTGGAAAGTACAGAGAATTCTCATATACTCCCTGCCGGCACAGCCTACCCCTCCATCGATATCCTCCTGCGCCAGAGGGTACATTTGCTACAATCGATGAATCTACACCATTATCACCCAAAGACAAGAGCATAGTTCACCTTAGGGTTCACTCTTGGTGGTGTACGTGCTATGGGTATTGACAAATGTATCATAACACGTAGCCACCATTACAGTACATACATAGTTTCACTGCCCTAGAAAATCCTATGCTCCGCCTAGCCATTCCTCGCTCCCCTAGACCCCTGAGAGCCTCTGATCTTTTCACTGTGTTTATATCATTTTAAAATTAGTTGCCAGTTCTTTGAAAATCAGGAGCTTACAGGTAAATGTCTGGATGCCCAGTTTCTACTGAAATATGGAGAGATCGGGCAAAATCATTGTGCCAAAATCCACAGGGCATCCTTTCTACAACTCAATAGTGGCATTTAGACGACATCAGTCCTCAGTCAGACTCAATGCCCCTTTTCATAAATGAAAAAAAAAATTTATAACACCCTCTTTACTATCCAGAAATGAATTTCACAGATAATAGAATCTATATATACACATAACTTCAAAAAATCAATAAAATGTCCTAACAGTATTATCACAGAGAATAAAGTGAACGTAGTCTATAATAAGATAGTATATATTTCAATATGTAAATGCTTGGATATGACTCTACTATAAAACATAATGATAGAGCCAGATAATTGCTTCTATATATAATCGCGGGGACTACCGTAGCTGCGAAGGCAAACTTGGACAGATGTGATGTGTCACCTACAAAACATACTACGCTCAGCGCTGCCGGCAACGACCTGGTTTCTGGGTTCACGACTTTTGGCAACGTTCTGAACAAATGAAAGAACAGCTGTTGCTCAGTTGACCCAGTAGTTATATTCCTTTAGAATTCCATGGATACTTAAACCGCAGGAAAGAATTTTTTGTTTAGATGCACAAAGGAGTTAGGGTTGGGCTCAGGTGGTTACGATAAATTTATTTTTCACGGATGTAAGTGTCTGGCAGGACATTTATGTGAATGTGCGGCACCGGCCTGAGCCTGGTGATAATCTGACCTCCCCCCCATTTCCAGATCTCTCCCTAGGGGGCAGCACCACCCCTGCTGAGAACTTCGCTTCAGGACAAAGGGGGCCTGAGGGCTCGGGTCCTTTGGGGGAACTTCATAGCGGGGAACTGTTTCACCAGACCTTTCATTTCCAGTTAGCAAGTGCTTGCCGTAGGGTTTCTTCGCTTTTTGTCTTTGCTTTTGTTTTTAACTGTGAAAGGCATTTCTCTGGGTGAGAAGAACTTCTTTTGTCCTCATGGAGTCAACTGAGGGAGCAGGGATTTATTATCTCAAAGAAGGAAAGCCATAAAAATGAAAGATCTGCAGGCCGGCCGGTGGTGCAGCGGTTAAGTGCTCACGTTCCGCTTCGGCGGCCCAGGGTTCACCAGTTCCGATCCCGGTGCAGACATGGCACCGCTTGGCACTCCATGCTGTGGTAGGCGTCCCACATAGACAGTAGAGGAAGATGGGCACAGATGTTAGCTCAGGGCCAGTCTTCCTCAGCAAAAAGAGGAGGATTGGCAGCAGTTAGCTCGGGGCTAATCTTCCTCAAACAAACAAACAAAAAAGAAAAATCTGTTAAAAAGAGTGATTATCTACTTAAGGAAATATTGAATCATGATAGCGGCAATGGCTGTCTTTCTTTTTGAATTTTTATTGAGGTATAATTGAATGTAACATTGTGTAAGTTTCAGGTGCACAGTGTGTTGATTTGATACATTTATCTGTGTCTCCCTAACTCAGGTCTACCATATTGGTTTTTGATAGCATTTCTCGCCTAGATCGTGTACTCATTTATGAGGATTTTTGTGTGACTCCTTCCTGGTGTGATAGCAACTCAGGGACAGGATTCTTTCACTGCTTTGCTTGTTGATATGTCCCACATGCCTGGAATGGTGCCTGGCACGTGGTAGATGAGCCATAAATATTTATGGGATGAATGAGTAAATTTCATGTAATTCTCACATCGCCCTCTTGGTGCAACTGTTATTATGCCCACTGTGTAGTTGGGGAAACTGAGGCTCAGATGTATAAAGGAGTCTGCCCGAATCACAGTGGCTGAGCCTGGTCTCCAGCCTCCCACGTCGTCCTCGTTTAATTGTGGCAGCTTGTTGGGGTGGTTCAGGACATGGGCACTGGGGTCAAATCCTGGGTCAGACTGGTGCTTGCTGTGTGGTAATGCCCTCTGCATGACATGTGACCTCTAGGCCTATTTCCACACCTGTAAAAATAAAACAAAACCAAGAGACTGACCCATTACACATGATACGATCATGAACTCAGGAGCCACATTACTCCTGCCTCTCCCTCAGCTCGACATCAAATACAAGGTGAGAGCTTGACTGTTCTGCCTTCAAAGTGTGCCAGAATACCTCTCAAATCTGCTCCCTCTCTCTGTCTTCACCTCAATCACTCCAGTCCAAGCTATGAACATTTCTTTCCGGGACTATTTCGGTAGCTTCCTTGACTGGTCTCTGCTTCTACTGCTTGCCTGGGAATCATCCAGTACATGCCAGCCGGAGTCATCCCTTATGTAAATCAGATCACGTTACTCCAATGTTTAAAATGCTTCATTATCTTCCCATCAGCCTTAGATCAAAATCCAGCCTCCTTACCTGCCCTGCACAGCACTGCATGTCCTGCGCCCTGCCCCCGTCCCTGGCCTCACTGCTTTCTGCCTCCCTCACTACACATTAGTCCATTTGGCCTCTGCCACTAGGACCTCCAGACGTTTCTGCCACAGGACCTTCGCACTTGCTGCTCCCCTGCCTGGAAGGCTCTTTCCTTGTCATTGATAGCTTGGCTCAAATGCAACTTTGTCAGAGCACTAACGCAACACAGCAAGGCTTGGTGATGGTGGTGGTGGGCATCGTAGCAGGAGACGAGACTGCCCACTTTGCCTTTTTTGTCATTTTTCCAGTCTCTCAGGTCCACCTAGGACCTCCTCATCATGTGTAGAGTCCAATCCATCTGGGGCATCAGACCTTGGCCAGGTGACAGACTTGGCTTCACATCTGCCTGCAGGTGAAACGCTCCCTCTCTTTCCTCCCAGGGGGTTTGTCTTGTTCAGCGATGTTCTGCTCAGCAGTCGTCATTTAATACCCATCGAATCAGAAGGCAGTTGATCAGGGCACTTCCCTTTCAGTCAGTCCAGTGGCAGGCAGGTAGGACGGAGCTTGGCGCCCCTCACGGGGGGCTCTGGCACAGATTCAAGGGAAAGGGATCCCAAGGGTAAGGATCAGGGACCTGATGGAACCCAGCTGGACCCCCTGGGCCTCTGCTGTGGGTCAGGTCATCCGGACCGTGAAGGCCTCCCCTGCTGCTTCATTTCCAGCAGCTCCCCCTGACTTGCCCTGGTCCCTCACTCCTTCATACTCAGTGCTGTGTATTCTGCCTGGGGGGGCTTCCCCTTCCCCTGTCCACCTGGAAAATGCCTTTGTGGGCTCCAAGCCTCAGCTCCAAAGCCACCTCCTCCTGGAAGTCTTCCCAGGCCTGAGAGTGCATTGCTGTGAGCACTTCTGTGGTCCTTTCTCCGTGCCTTTGTTGTGACGGCAGTTAATCTCATTACATTGTAGGTTGTTTTCAGTCAGTGACTCAGTCCATTCGTTTATTCATTTATCAGCTTTCTATTGAACACCTGTGATGTGGCAGCCAGGGTTCTAGAACAGCGTTCTCAGGAGTGTTTTTGGAGAACTGCCTGCCTCACAATCAACAAGCACTTGTTAAAATGTGGAGTCCCAGAGCCCACACTGGAACTGCCAGGTCAGACAGTCTGGGCCCAGGGTCCGGGGATCGGCACAATAAAGATGAAAACTTGCTCTTGCAGAGTGTGCAGAGTTGACCAAGGATGTGGGCCCCGTCCTTGGGGTGTTCACAGTCTGGTAGACTGTCAGCCTTTCTCACTAATTGTGAACTACTCAAGGGCAGCACCCATCATTTATTCAGGACCAAGGCCAGGGCCTGGCATACAGCAGTGTAATATTTGTGGAATGAATAAATAAACACATTCATTTAAAAATATTTATTTAACATTTACTGCGTTCCAGGAACCATTCTAGACACAGGATGCAGCAGTAAACCAAACAGACAACATCCCTGCCCTCGTGGAGCTCACAAAACGAACTAGAAGATAAACAGAGGCATCTCTAACTCTATTTGTTACTCTGGTCTAAGCCGCCTGCTCTCACTCAAGTCTCTTCTCAGCTTGACTCCTGAGGACATTTCTAACTGCACCCCGTAACATGCCCCTCCTTGCTCTCTCTAACTGCACCCCGTAACATGCTCTTCCTTGCTCTCTCTGCTCCAGCCACGTCTCCTTTCAGTCTCTCCTACTTCCATGCTCCCTCCTGCCACAGGGCCTTTACACATGTAGTTCCCTGTACCTGAAATGGCTTTCCCTCCCTTCTTCATGTGGATAATGACTACTACATATCCAGCTAGTCATCACCTCCTCGGAGAAGCCTTCCCTGATCTCCTTCCTGGGTTATTTCCTCCTGCTATAGGCCCTCTGAGCACGAACATCTCTCTTTCTAAGCACATGGTACAGGCACGGTTATGCATTTGCATGACTCAGATTAATATCTGCATCCTCTGCTAAACTGAGCTCTGTGAAGTCAGAAGCCGAATCTGTCTTGTCCACCACTTTGTTCCCAGCACCCCTCAGTGCACGGCACAATAAACATGTGCTGAACGAAGAGATGAGTGGTAGAAACCCCAACTCTTGACTTCTCTGTGCCTGCGGCCCACACATATGTGTGTGTGTGTGTCAAAATTAAGCCATTTGAAGAGTGACAGGAGGTCTGCAGAGGACAAAGAGCTTGACCTTTCCCCTTTCCTCAAGTCTGAGGGCACAGTGCCCAGGTCCCCCATGATGATATGACGGTATGAAAGGTGAAGTGCCCAGCACTGGGATGTGAACAGCCTGCATTCCAATCCAGTCTCTGCACTTGTTAGCTGTGTGGGTTGGGCAAGTCATTTCCTGCCCGTGAGCCTCAGTGTCCTCATCTGTAGAATGGGCTGATGATACCTGCTCCACAGGGTCATTGGGAGGATTAGCGCAGCCTGACGTTTATGGAGCACAACCACGTGCTCATCTCACCCTTAGAGGGACCCTATGAAGAGGGCACTATTAATCACATCGTCCTCATTTTACAGATGAGGAAACTGAGGCCCAAGGTCACACAGGCAGTGAGTGGTAGGTACAGTGTATAAGGCAGTGTGACCCTGAGCCCGTGCTGTACTCTCAGGTGACCTCAGCATGTCCCATCTTGTCCAGTAAATCACTTAACACCGCCTGGCACATATGATCACTCACTAAATGGGGTCTTCCTTCTCACTGTCCCCTTGGCTTGAACTGGGGATCAGAGAGGACTTCCCTTTTTGCATTTATTCATGGCTTAGCTCCATCCAGGAGATAAAGTAAAGGCCTGAGGAGTGAACCTCAACCTTTGAGATGCTTGGCATGCTCCTGTCAGCCTCTCGGCCCCGCATCAAAAGGCATTTTGACAAACATCTTTATTACCAACGTGAAGGAGGCCCTTTGGTGCTCAAAGCCCGGCTTTCCAACTGTCTCCATGGGTGACCTAGGGCAGGGAATTTAGTAGTTTTCCTTTTGGCACTGCTGCCATCCTTCCCACATTTTTAATTATCTCAGCAGGCAATTATTCGGCAGCTACTGCATGTGCAGCACAATGCTACGCATGCTGGAGAATGCAAAAGAAATGGGAGATGCAGCCCCTGCCCTCCAGGAGAGTATAGTCTTACAGTGTGGGCTTCGGATTCAGATAGACCTGGTATGAGTCCCAGCTCCATTTTTGACAGTTAGTGACTTCAGATGAGTGACATAACCCTACAAAACCTCAATTTCCTCATGTGTAAAATAATAGTAACAACACCTTCTTCAGAGGCTTGGCATGTGCTAAAGTGTATACGTGCTCAATACAAGATTGATTGAATGGAATTGCGAAATCAGTGTTAGCCACTAGGATGATGATGATGGGGATGATAGTGATGGCAATAATGGTGATGATGATGATGATGATGATAAGGAGGGTGATGATGTTGACTGTGATGATGGTGATGATGAGAGTGATGGTGATGATTGTGATGGTAATGATGGTGGTGATGATGCTGAGAAGGATGGTGATGATGGTGACAGTGACTGTGATGATGGTGATGGTGATAGTGACGGTGACCATGATGATGGTGACAATGATGGTGATAGTGATGATGATGGTGATGATGTGGTGATGGTGACAGTGATGTCGGTGATAATGATGGTGATATATGATGATGATAATGGCAGTGGATATGATTATGATGATACAGCAAACACACTGAGTTAAGTCCCAACTTAATACCAGATTTGAGAAGAACCCTTACATGGGTTCAGACAGACCTGGCTTCAAATATGAGCTCCACCAAGTCTTCAGCTGTGTGACCTTGGGCCAGGCTCTTAACCTCTCTGAGCTGTAGGTCCTCCCTCTATCAAATTTTGATGATTGTCCCTACCTCGTAGGGTGGTCTCAATCCAGATGTTGATGTGAGTGGGCCCCAAGTAGAGGGGCTGTACCCAACAGATGCTCATTAGATGGTATTCTTTTTGTCCTTTCTTTTCCTTCCTCATAGAACCCCTCATTAAATCCTAGGGAATAGCATATGCCCAAGAAAAGAGTTTGGACCCTGAAATCTCTTTCATTTGGCCTCAAAACTCTCTTCTCCAACTAAGAGAAATCTCCTCAGAGTGGTTTAAGGAAAAAGTGGGGTTTGTTAAAAGCCCACAGCACTGACTCAGGAAGCCCCTGGAAGAACAGATGCAGCCTGGCCTTCCACGGCTCTGCAACCACGAGCCCGAGAAGATCCGGAACCAAGGCAAATTCTCTCTCACCCTTTCCCCTTGTAGACACAGACCTGGAGAGACCTCTCCCTCCACACTCTACTCTGCTTCCTTGGTCAGACAGTGGAAGATGGTATCCTCGGGGGTCCTGAATTTACATGTCCTCAGTTGAAACAGCAAGCAGAGTCTGACTAGTTCTTTTAGTTCCATCCCAGGTTCCTGGGAGGGAGAATCTGATTGGTCCAGGTTGGGCGAGTTTTCCTCCATGGTCCATCCAGTATTGGCTGGAAACGTTGCTGGGCTTCCAGATAGTATAAATATGGCTTCCAATGTTTAAACTGGGGTGTGGAGTGAGGGATATTTTTAGAGAAAGAGGACAAAAACTAGACAAGTTGCCTAGTACAGCTTGGCTAAGATTTATTGCACACTTCCCATGAGCCGGGCACTATACTTCACATGTGTTATTATTTAATTGTCCCACTAGCCCCTGAATTTGGTCCTCCTTTTGTCCTCATTTCACAAATGGGGAAACTGAGGCTCAGAGCAATGCAGTAATGCACCCAAAGTCATATAGGTGGAACCAGCAGAGCCTTCATCCCGCAGCAGTTTTCCTGGGGGCTGCTTCCAGATTGATGTACTCTTGCTCTTTGAATCTTGGAGGACAAGAGGCTCCATCCCTTGCTGAAACTCTGACTGCTTGATGATGATTGTTATAAAGTTAGAGCACCTGAGTTTTGATCGCTCAGCATTAGCTATGCTGGTCGTATCCCGTTTTCCAGAACTGTGTTGAGAAATGCAATTTGTAGCATCCCAGGTGGAAAATTTCTGATTCTCTCTGACGGAGGATGCCAAGGAGAATTGGTCTCTATCCTGGTGGAAACATAAACATCAATTCTGAGAATGAAAGGGGGGAAATGAGGTCCTGGAAATTGATGGAAAGCTGGCTGTTTGGCATCTTCAAATTAACCAGGACTCTCCCTGTTGCTGGCTTCTTGGGCTCTGTCTACGGGTTTCTGAGACACATTTTTAATCCTCTTGTCATTTCATTTGACCCGGAAAAGAATATAGATTGTTAGGTGCTCGGGCTATAGAATTTACACACAGAGAGAATTGACCTGATCGGGGCTGAGGTCACTCAGCGACCACACGGTTTCATGCTCAGATGATGGACGTGTCCGGGACATTGGCTGGCACACAGCGGCAACTCAGTGCCTGTCCATTTTCTTCCTGTCCTTTCCTTCCGAGCAAATTTCATGCTGAGTTTGGGAGGTTATTTGTTGCTACTGCCAGCTGGCAGAGGGCGCTATGAATGCAATTGGTGCAAATTGAAGAGTGACCATTCTAGGAAGGAGGAAATAGTACAGTATAACGAAATATGGCACTGCATGGTAAATATATTGACAGTTAATGTCTCCATGGGCACATTCTTCCAGATATTCAGCAACCAGGTATTAAACACCCTGGGCTAGATGCTAGGAAGGATGTAATAAACCAAATTATTCTCTACTTCTACCAGGTATAGTAAAGCAGAGCCTACAGTTTATCAGGTTAAAGGAGACAAGGATAATAAAAGCTATAAAGTAATGGCTAACGTTTATTAAGCACTCACCATGTGCCAAGCATTGTGCTAAATGCTTTTTATGTATTATCTCACTTAAGCCATTCATCGACTCCAGAAAGGAGGCATTTTACAGAAGAGGAAACTGAGGTTTAGGAAAAAAGGTTAAATCAATACATTTTTGAATGACAGAATGGGGATTTAAATACAAGTGTGTACAGCTTCAAAGTCCATGTGTTTAACTTCAAGTCATAAGTGGCTTGGACAAGGTGTTTAGGCAATAGAGAGCTGTGACTGTGGGGCATGATGACCGTACCTGTTCCTTCATCTCGAGGCTTTAGGTACCACTGAGGACTTAAGATTAACCATGTGCCTCTTGGCAAGTTTATTTAGCTTGCTATAAGGTGATCTTAGGTCTATAAGAGCATATATAAGGCAGGGAAGCAAGGACACACACACACACACACACCCCCACACACGCATGCACACACACACCCATACCCCTTTCTTAGGTCCCTCAGAGTAAGAAGAACAGGCTAGATGCTTAAAGAGAAACATGGTCTTATGCACTCCCCTCCCCCAATAAACCTAGTCTGGTGCACCGCACCCCCAATATTTGTACATGAATTAGATATTAAAGAGCTTGAATACTGTTTCACATTCATCAGGATATTAGCTAGCTATCTGTTTATTTATACCAAGCTTACTCCCAAAAATATTCAAGGAGGCTTACAAGGATGCACAAAAAGCAGCAGAATAAAATAAATGAAAATTAAGATATTAAGATAGAAAGTAAGACAAAGGAGGGAAACAGCCCAGAAAAATAAGATGGATTCAGGAAAGAGATTAATGCTTGAATTACAGGCAAGTCATGCTCTCCTGTTCTGTAAGCTGCCTGCAGCCAATGCAAAGAGGGAAATTTGTCACTTACAGGATGCCTACGGTTCATAAGGCAAAAAGAATCTGGTGGCTCTGGAGAGACACACCGATTATTGATTCTAAGATCAGGAAGGTGTTTTTTTTTCTCCTGGAGCCTCAGAGAGAAGACCCTCTGTAAAGTAATGAACATGATAAGATGCAAGACTGCTCCATGATGACATAGTACGCTATTAAGATCATGTTGTTAGGGACATAAAGAGGAACTAGATGATGAGATTATTATGATCATGAAGACTATACAGGTAGTGTGAACATCTGGGGCAGAGTTGGAAAGTGGGTTTAATCTTGCATGGCATCCCCAGTCATTTAGTAGTGAGTGACTCTTCAATCAATGGGATGAGAAACATCTGAAGCTATGTCCGGGCTGAAAGGGTGCTGTAATTGATTAGTGGTGTACGCTATGAGCGAGGTGCATCATTTATGCTAGGAAGTTGTTGGCATTTACGCTAGGACTGTTGTCGATGCTTGTTAAGGATCCTAGCCCTGAAGGAGGTCATAGGTCCCCTTAGTCACCGTAGCCCCTTACTCTCTCAGAGTTGTGTTCCTAAGTGAGCCCATGGAGATGGGTATCTCTTATTTTGATATTCTTCCTACATTAGCCAAATGTGTTCCCTGGAGCACTGGAGGATAGTCAATAAATCCATGCTTGTGTTTGCATTTCATTTTGCCTTCAACTGTCTGGGGCCACAAGAGAAATCCCAAGTCACTCAACTTCATCCTCTCATAGCACAGAGCTGGGAGAAGGGTGGTCCGCAGAGTGCTTTGGGCAAGGGAAGTGGCTTGAGGAGAGCTGGGTTTCCTGTGTGTTTTTGGAGCTCTGACGCCTCCAAATTAGGAGGAGCTTTTCATTCTCCAGGGCTTTCTTTGTGTAGGGATTTCCTTCTGGAGGGACTGCCTCTAAAGTCCTTAACCATCACAAATGATCAGAATTGTGCAGTCATGATGACTAACAAGAAGGACATCTGGTTTCCTCAAATCATCTCCCATAGCAACAGGCAGGAGAGAAAACCCTGGTATTCAAGTACCAAAAGCCAGCAGAGAAGATTGCAGAATCATGGTGTACATTTATTCTATTCTATTTATTCATTCATTAGTTAATTAAACAAACACTTCCTGAGCATCCATCGTATGCCTGGGTGTTTATGTTTGTTGAAGATACAAACAAATATAGGATATCTTCTCTACCCCCTCCCTCCAAGCACTCAGAGCTGAACAGGACAGACAGGCATGAACATAATTCCAGTGCACAATGGCAGTGGCAGGAGCTATAGTAAGGGTATGTTCAAGGTACGAAGGGGAGAATAATGGAAAATAATAATGGTAGCCATTTACTGAACACTGCTTACTATGTGCCAGGCACTGTGCGGAAGGATTATATGCATTAGCTTATTGAGTATTCATAACAGCCTACAAGACAGGCAGGCACTATTGTGTCCCCATTCCACAGATGATGAAATTGAGGCTTATGTTTGGAGGTACCCAAGGTACCAAGTAGCAGAGCCTGTATTTAATGACAAACTATCTTTAGATACAATGGTGGGATAGGTGTAGGATAATTACTATAGGCATTCTTTTTCATAAAGGGCAAAGTGTGAGGCACACTGGAGTCACTGTAGAAATCTGAAATTTAGCGGGACGCAAATTGTCAGTTCCTTGATTCAGACTCAGGGCCTGGGAATAATTTTTCATGGCTCTTGGCTCCTATCTTTTGGCTCTTGGTTTCACCCTGAGTCATCTTTCCTTTTACATAAAAAGTGGTATGCATTTGCCCTGAATAGTTTTCTCAGTCTGGCTTCTGCTTGTAGAAATTTCGTGATCTGAATGTTTCTTTTCACTTAGTACTCTCTCTATCCCTTTCATTTCAAGGTCACAGTGTTTCTTCAAATATAATTCTCTTAAAAACTTCATATGTCTCCAGTGAATCTTACCTAGTTTAACCCCCTAGCCCAAGTGCACAAACTACTGTGCTACCCCACAAAGCGAGAAACTTTGCCTGGAAAGGCAAAGGTGTCAGGGAAGAAGACACAGAGGAGGTGAGACCCTTATTCTGTCCTTTTGTGATGTCCAGAGCAACTGCAGCCATCTTACAATTATGAGAGGAGGGCCAAGATGGTTGCAGAGAACCTGATCCAGGGCCCTTATGTGGCTGATCCACTGAACCAACCCTCGAGCCATCTACCCCTGCACCACTTTTTTTGAGAAAAAGACAACCACCACCACCCTGTTTTTTATGCCAAAACAGGATGCAGCTGAAAGCATCCTGACTATTCACACTTTCTCTTTTTATTTATTTATTTTTGGCTTGGCATGCCCTGCCTACCTGAACTTCTCTTGCCCA
This sequence comes from Equus quagga, assembly GCF_021613505.1. Taxonomy (NCBI): domain Eukaryota; kingdom Metazoa; phylum Chordata; class Mammalia; order Perissodactyla; family Equidae; genus Equus; species Equus quagga. The sequence goes on from NC_060281.1 coordinate 78,436,405, forward strand.
GCTAATTTCTGTTTTCCATACAAGACTCATATCCATCCCTTTAATGACCCCTCTTGACCTTCTTCACCCCCAGGGAGGCAAGAGGCCCTCTGTCTAGCCTCCCACAGCTCCTGCGCTCACTTCTCTTATAACACCTACCACAGTCCATTGGCACCTCATATCCTTTCTGTAGAAAGCTAAAATTGAAGTGAATAATAGTCATTGTAGGGTCTCATAATGGGGAGATTACTTATCTATATAATCTTATCTGACCCATAGACTGGGTCATGTCTTTTACATCTTTGTTCAAAGCCCACTGTCAGGCACATGGAAGAATCTTAACACATCTTTCAAATCAAAGGTTGGATAAAAAAGGTGCTTACACCAACTTCTCCCAGAACCAAGACTACACTTTCTCTGTTATTGTCTACAACACCTGGAAAGAAAGAACGAGCCTGGGTTCCTGATGGCTAAACTAAAGTCACTGTCTACCTCTGGACTTCTTGTAATGCAATAAGAACAAACACTTATTTATCCACTGTTACTTGCAGCCGGACACATTCTGAACTGAAACAGAAGTGTCCTCTTTTTCATTCTTATATATGATTAACAGATGCTCATCATAGAAAAATTAAAAAAAAAAACAAAACAACAATGCAATCCACAGCTGTGAAAAAGAGCGCCTGGACGAAAACTGATTGCAGTTGAGACAGGGATGTGTCCTCGCCAAGCCTGGCCTCTCAGTCAAGGGAGATGGTTAAAAAGGGGAACCCTGGATCAGACAATGGGGTTCAAGTCCTGAGTCTACCACACGCATTTGGGCTTGACTCCTCTTAGCTTCTGTTTCCTTCTCTAAAATGAGGATCCCATTGGTGCTTACCTCATAGAGTTGAGTGGAATAATTAAACGAGATGGTGCATGTAAACCCTTGGCCCGTAGTAAGGATGCAATGAATATTTGCTCCTATTAACAACTGCTGTGTGTCTGATAATGAGATAAATGCTATAGAATAGTCTCTTGAACAAAGGTTTCTGTTGGGGGGTGCTGCCAACCATAGACCCCTCTTGGAGATTCACGATGTCCATTAAAGACTCTGAGAAGTCCTGGAGTTAACTTGTTTCTCTATCTTTTTAGATATGTAACACATCAAATGCTTGAAGAAACAGGATTGTGTAAGACACTCTAGGTCCTTGCTACTCAAAGTAGCGTCAGTGTCACTTGGGAGCTTGTTGGAAATGCAGAGTCTCAGACCCTCCCCATGACCTACAGGATCAGAATCTCTAACTCCCAAGATCTCCAGGGGACTCATGGACATATTACAGTGTGAGATGTGCTGGACTAGGAGGTATATCTGTGGGGGATACGTGAGGCGTATGAGCCAGAGTCTCAACCCTCAAAGGGGCTCCAAGATCTCACCCACCTGAAACCAGTAAAGTGCAATGTAAAGAAAAGGGGGCTGGATTGTTGCAGACTCTCACAGGGATGCAGAGATGGGAAAAAGAGTATGTAGCTTGCAAAAGCACAGGAGGGAAAGCTTCTTGGAGGAGGTGAGCCTGAATCTGAAAATCAGAGGACAGGGGTGGTGGAAAGAGGTGGGGAGGACGCTGAGTTTGAAGAGGAATATAAGGGAAGACCCTTCTGGTCCAGTATAGACTCACAGGCTTGGAGAGGCTCACCCTCTCATCATTCCCTTGAGAGGAGGCCTCTGCTCTGCACCATCAAGTGACATTGATGCTGAGACCTCAATTGGTCTTAGAGGCCCTTAAAAGCAAATTCAAGAGCTGCAAAGCTCATAGCTCCAAAGCCTCCACTTTGGCTGAATGCAGAAAGCCCTTTGGTGCCAAGACATTCCCGGTCCTGGGCTGAGAAGCCTCTTTCTCCACAGGCGCCAATGTGTGACTTGCGTCATCACAGCATTTACCATTTATTGAGCACCTACTACGCGCTGGCACACTTCACATATTATCTCTGATCTGCACAACAGCCCTGTGGGTCTTATTTATTCATAATGCAGTTCACCTTTTAGATCTCTGACCAATGCTGAAGAAAATGGGGCAAAGCCCCTTCATTTGGGGCATCTTCATCTACCTCTCTTGGCTGCACTGAAGTCCTTCTTCTTCAGAGCTCTCCAGGGCACTGGGCCCTTCTAACACTGTGTTGGGCTCCGCACTGATGAAACTTGGGACCAATTCATCTTGGTGCTTCCTATTATCCGAGACCTCATCCTTAATCCATTCTGGGAAAAAAATAGCGAGGCCAGGGACATTGTGAGTTTTTAGAAGCCTCCTAAAGGTCATTAATTTGCATCAGTTTATTAGGAACTGGGTACTTAGAATCCCCTTAAAGGATTATTTGCAAGAGCTCTTTTCATTAGCATGCTGGGTTTAGTTTTCTGTTAAATAATGCCCTGGTGAGCAAGTTGGAGGGAGACTTTATTGCCTACGGGAAAATGCGTTAATCAAGGGTGCTAGAGCAGACAGAGTTGGATTAAGAAGCAGGTAATCAGGGCAGTGGGCCAGTTTCAAGAGGGGCTAAAACATCACTGGAAATAAAAAAAAGATGGAGAAAATTGTGGTGACCAGAACATCTCTCAGAAAGATTTCAGTATGTGTTTGGAAGGAATTCTTGGCTAAGTTGCTTTGATGGGGATGGGGCATGCTGCCATAACAATAGAAACTCACTCAATTGCCTTCTAGTAAGTGAAGTCTCCTTACCTGCTGGACTCTGCCCAGTAGGCTAAGCAAGCTAGAGACCAGAGCTGAGTTCTCTGGACAATGGGTGAGAGGCTGCAGTGATTTAGATGGGGCTTATTATAAGCCTGCTAGGTTTGTTCATCCACTCATTGATTCATTGTACTAATCAACCATTCAATCATGTGTTCACTAAGTCCCTATCTGGCTCCTACCTTGAGCCATGTACCATTCTAGATGTTGGGGATAAAACTATGACCATAACAGAAAAGGTTCTGGTCCCTCAGGAACATTCTAGGGAGGAGGGGGGCAAGCAATAAACAAATAAATGAACAGAGTACTTTCAGGTTTCCCTAACGGTTGGGCTGGCCAATGACCTATGACCTGGCCTTTTATGGAGACTCTTCAAACAGAGATGAAGATGAGTCTCTGGGCCAATGGGTTCTCTTCTCTTGGGAATTTGAACTAGAGACACAGGAAAGTTGGTCAGTTAGTTGCTGTAGGAGAAAACATTCCATCCCTCTTTTGTCCAGTCTACTATGGTCCACTAAAATAACAACTTCCACCCTTTTGGAAGTGCTGGAGAGGGTGCCAGTCCATCCTTCCTCTTCCCTTTGTCACTCTACCCAGTGAGAGTGAACAGACGATCTATTGGTGGAGCTGGAACTGGTCTGAATGTGGCCAGCTCAGTCTCCTCTTCAAGTTCTGGTTTCACAGTTGCCCTGCTGTGAGAACCATCTATTCTCAGCCCCTGCTTTATGTAGTGAGATGACCTGTTCTCCATCCCTCCTCAGGTCTCTTCTTGCTCAGCAGGTGGCAGGCAGGCTGGCTGGGGAGTCCATACTCTTGGCTCAGGGAAATTCCAAGGTCTAGACACGGGGAGAAGGAAGGGAATTCTTGCCTCTTATCGCAAGCCTACACTGTGCTCTCCAGCTCAGCTTTACCACCTCTGAAGCTGATATCTTCATCCAGCTTGACTCCTATGACCATTTCTCAATTGGAGCAGAACTCACGGGGGGAAGAGATGTGACTGGAAACTCAGAGACCTCAATGGAACCAGAAAGTTGTACAAAGAGAGGCAAGACAGAGAGAATGGAGGAGTTATACTGATGATAGATCTCTGGAGGGAAGATACAAGAACACTCTGCAGCTCAGGGGAGGTGACAAGATAGTCCAATCACAGGGGCTGATCTCGGAGTCTGAGCCGGCTTCGTATTCCCCAGTTATGCTCCTGCCTTGGTGTGGTCTGCCTGGCTGGTTGTTGTACGGTTCCCTAGAGAGGACTGTCTCTATTCCTGCAGGCACATCCTTGAAACAAGCTTCCTTGCTTGTGTTAGCTCCAGTGAGCCCTTGGCAACAGGCAGAACCTAACTCCCATGGAGTAAAAAGGCTTAACATACAGACTTCCTCCATCCCCAGAGATTCAATACGCTTCAACCAGCAAACACCTTTTTGAAGCCCTAGCATATGCCAAGTCCTTTGCCAGACCTTGAGAATAATAAGACCTAATATTTATAGTGTTTTCTATAGATCAGACACTTTTCCAAGCTCAACTTAGCTCATCTCATCCTCATAATGCAATTCCATAAGAAAAATTATTCCCATTTACAGAGGAGGAAATCGAGGCACAGAGAGCTTAAGTAACATGCTCCAGGTCTCACAGCTAGCAGGGGTTAGCTGTCAATTTGGACTCCCCTGGAAGCAGCCCCTGAGACAAGGATTTGAGTGCAAATAGGGGAGGGAAGGTGAGGGAGTGGGGGAGTGAGACAGAAAGGGAAGGCAGCTAGGCAGAGGTGCATTACCAAGCATCGTTGTTAATTTTATGTGTCAACTTGGCTAGGCTAAGGCATGCCCAGAATGTGAGTAAAACATTATTTCTAGGTGTGTCTATGAGGGCGTTCCCAGAGAGATCAACATTTGAATCCATAGACTGAGTAAAGATGTGCCCACCAATGTGGGTGGGCATCATCCAGTCCCTTGAGAGCCTGAAGAGAACAAAAGGGTGGAGGAAGCGTGGATTTGCTCTCTCTCTGCCTGAGGGGCCACACTCCACTTCTGCTCGCAGACAGGGGCGCTCCTGGGTCTCTGACGTTTGGACTCAGACTGAAGTACACCGCTGGCTTTCCTGGGTCTTTAGCTTGTAGGTGGCAGACCTAGGGACTTAGCCTCCATAATCACATGGACCCATTCCTATAATAAATATCCTCATATAGATGCACATCAATGCAGTATATGTATTATATATATAGTATAGATTGATTTACATCCATATCTATCCTCCTGGTTCTGTTTTTCTGGAAAACCCCGACGGATACATCAAGCCGGCTACCACTCTGCTGTGTGATAAGACCCTGCAGTGCCCTCAAGGAGCTCATTGTGGGAGAGTGAGGAAGGAACCCGACCTCCTTCTTACAAGATGGTTGTGTTCAGACTTTGATGGAGGGGGAGGGAGCACTGGGCAGGAAGAGTCGGCTTCTGCTGGGGTCAGGGTAGGGGCTCCAGGACGCTGCTCTGAGGAGGTGCCCATGGGGCTGGGCCCTGAACGATGAGCAGGACGGACTGGGAGGTGGGAAAGGTGTAGAGTTCGGTCTTACAGCAGCAGAGTTATGAAGGAGCACGGCAGTGTTTGGGGAGCAGGGCACGGCTGGAGTTGGGAAGAACAGAGAGGTGAGGTTGAAACGCAGGTTAGCGCCAGTGTGGACAGAAGAGCAGCAGCGGAAGCACTGAGTACATTGACTGAGGACTTACGCGGCGCCAGGATTTCCAACAAGCTCACTTAATCCCTCGGGTAATCCCCATCTGCAGCTTGTCCTTTAATTCCCACGCTGCAGATGCCGAAGGGGAGGCTCAGTGGGAGGCTGTGATTTCTGAGGTCCTGCAGCTAACAAGTGGCACTGCCACAATTTGAACCCAGATCGGCTGACCCGTGAGCCCACTTTTTCACTCTTAACTGAAATCATGTTCCCTTGAAGGGCCTTGGAGTTCATTAGAGAGATCTGAACATAACTTTTTAGAGCAGGGGGCTGATTTAGCAGACTTTTCAGAGATGGAGCCAACAAGACGTGGTGACCAACTAAATGTGGTCTCAGGATGGGGACCCCAAGGTCTACAGGCATTTTCAGCACAGAAAGGGGAAAAGGATGTGGGATTAGACCCACCTGTAACATTAGTGGGTTCTGTTTGTTTTTTTAATGCTGTCTTGACCCAGTTTTGAGGCCCTGACTAGACCTGGTCAGTTCCTCTTCTTGAGCAGCTAATTATGTTCACACTCCAACCACATCCCTTATCAGGCTGTCACACTCCAGGGTCACTATGCACCTGCCCTAATCATGCCAGGGCCAGGGACCAGACAACCAGGGACAGCCGCTATGCCCCAGAGCCCACCACAAATTATTCAAATTAGCCAATCCACAGGGAGCCGAGAGACCTAGATAAGCCCAGTCTGCTTGCCCTATGTGAGCTGCCTCTGTGACAGCTGTTCCCCTGTCCCGGGGTAGAGCCCCTTATGTGGCCCTGCATGGTGGCCTTCTTTCACTTGGAGCTGTAAGTAACAAACGCTTCCTCCTGTCATCTCGCTGAGTGTCAGTACGTTATGTCCTGCCATCAAAAGAATGTTTACCTCTCATAGAACATCCTCTGGTTCTGCCACTTAATCACTGAGTGATCCTGGGAAAATTGCTTCCCCTCTCTGAGTCTTGGTGTTTTCATCCCTGGAGCAGGGTCAGTAATCCATGCCTTGAGTGGACCAGGGGAGGAGTAAATGAAATGTAGACAGCGTCTCTGGCATGGGTTAACGGCCTCTCATTTTCAGAAAGGGCCATTTCAGGCATCAGGAAGCAGTGCCGAGGAATGTTTTGGGGCTGAGAGTTTGATGGGGGTGGGGAGACTTCCCAATGGCCTGCAAACCCCGGAATAAAAATATCGTCTGTGTTACCCACCGGGAAGACCCCGGTCAACACCTGTAAACACCAGGAGATGAGCGTCTCTGGGGTGGGGAGACATCTTGGGAGGCTCCGGGGAGACGCTGAGATAAACGGATAAGCTCTTGCGCTGGGTGTGTGTTGCTTCGTGGTGCCTGCTCGCCTGTTTCCTCTGTGCCCGTGAATTCCAGCACACAGCTGAGCACGCCCGGTCAACCTCAGAGGTGGGGATGCTACAGGGCACGAAGCGCAACACCTCCAAGCTGCTGCTGACGGGGGAGAAAGACTGCAAATAACCCTCCATCTCGCCGTCTCCTTCCCCGACAGGAGCTGCGGAGGGAGACCCGGGGGACCATCAAAATGAAAAACGCAGGCCTGTTTTCCACGCATGGGGGGCCGTCGATGCGTCGGGAATCAGCTATTTCGCAACCTGTTTGTCCGGGATCTTATACCTAAATTATGTTCCTCAAAATTTAATAAATGAGGTTTAATAGAATGCACTCAGGTGGCACTGATGAAAGCTGGCGTGGAAAACATTACGATTTCATTGTTTTTTTTATAACCTCCTTGGAACCTGCTTCTTATTCTCGCATCTCTGCCTTTCCCTCCCATCTTCAGGGTTTTAGGTTTTTAGCTTCGCGATAGCGTCCTGCGAGGCCGGTGGAGACCGTCCCCCTCTCTCCTCCACTGCCCACGGCAGGGAGAGGCTGCGTGTCTGGTCGAACCCTTGCCCGCAGTAAACAAAGTTGTAAACAGTTGTTTTAAAAAATCTTTGGTTTCAGATGAAAAATGTCTGTGTTCAGTTTATCTTCTGTACCTAGAAAGCCATAGTGGCACTTCTTCCCGAGGGAAAGACGTTAGATGGTTCAGCACTGGTATACAGCCAGTCACCAGTGTCATGGGAATCCTGTGCTGGAAGGGACAGATGAGATCATCTCAGCCACAGCTGTGTGCTGGGCTCCCTGATAACAGCTTACCCTGATGTTTCATCCTTATGACAATCCTACGAGGTAGGTCCTTTTACTGTCACTAGCTACTGAAGAAGAAATTGGGGCTCAGAGAGGTTTAGTTACTTGCTCAAGTCACACAGCACCAATGGTGGAGGCAGGATTTGAACTGAAGTCAGTCTGAATTATTCAAAGCCTGTGGCCGTAGCTCTTGTACAACGCGGTCCTCTGCTGTCTCATTTTACAGATAGGGAAACTGAGGCTCAGGAAAGTGAAGCATGAGTTGTAGTTAAGAGCCCAGGTTCTAGAGGTCAAATTTGTGCTGTTTTACCTTGAGTAAATGACTTACCCTCTCTGAACCTCAATTTTTACATTTATAGAATGGGTTGCTGTGAGGAACTGGAGAGAATAGATATAATGTACTTAGTACATGCTTGTCACAGGGTGAGTGCTCAATAAATATTAATTTTAAAAAGAAATGACTGGCTCAAGGTCAGTTCGAAGTGTGTGTGTCTGCAAGTAACTAAAGACCTGACAAACTTGTCAGGGGTTTTATTTGGTCCGTGAACCAAGGGGCTTGCTGTCAGATGCTCAAGATTTCATCTACAAGAACATCCTCGGGGACCCAGCTGCCTCTAATCTTCCTGCTCTACCATTCTCCTTTCTCATAGTGTGGCTTTCTTCCTCATGGTTGCATGATGGCTGCTGCTGCCCCTTCAAGCATCTTGTCCATGATCCAGGCAATAGAAAGGGGACGTGGCAAGCCCTTTCTCCTCTTGAAACTTTGTCTCTTAATTCTGGAAGAGACTCTTTCCCTAGAGACTCGTGCCTCTTCACTGGCCATAGGTACCTTGAGCTGCAGGAGGTTCTGGAAAGGTGGGGATTTAGCTTTCTTGCCTCTGTTGAGGAGGAAGGCGAGAGGACGAGCCATGAATGGCTGTTGAGGGGTGAATCCATAGTGTTAGCCACATGGGCTAAATATATGTCTGAGTTGGGATCTGAACCCAGCTCTGACTAAGGCCAAAGCTTCAGGCTCTACCACAACCCCATCACTCCTCTTATTGTCTCTGGTATGCCCCAGTTGCACATGGGGAACCCGAGGCCCGAGAGGAGAGGTGACAGGCCCATTGTCACTGGATCACACGTTACAGCTAGAGCCAGTTTTCTGACTTCCAGTCCGGCCTTTCCATTGTGTCGGGCAATCTTGCCAATGAGGATTTCATGTTTACATAAATTGAAAGCCTCTGGTTTTAAACCCCAGACCTTATCTTCAAAGAAATAGGCCAGAGGATGTGACAGAGGCTGGAGGACAAAGTCATGTCAGGGGCAGTGCGGGCCTCGAGCAAAATCATTAAATAACCCTCTCTAGCTTCCTGTTTTTCATGCCCAGAGCCCGTGGTGCCTCCTTAATGCCTCAGACTGTCTCCCCACCCCCCCACGCTAGGGCCCCGTGGGCAGAGCAGGTGTCATCCATTCTCATCCTGTGTCCTCATCCCGTGAAACTCTGCCTTCTGCTCTCCAAGGGGACGTTCTTGTCACAAGGTGTCCCCCAGCGGGGACTCAATGAAGCAGCTCATTTGATGAGCAAACTTTGCGAATCCGTACGAGGGCCTCTGCTCTGAAGGAGCATTTTCGCAGGGGCCTTCTGGAGACAATCCCTTCATCTGAGGTGAGACCCCATCAGGGAAGGTTCTGATCCAGTCACGGGTGCCTGGGTGGGGGATATTTCGGGAAGCTTCCAAGGGTTCTCAGACTCTCCCATCTGCCGGTTAACTGGCAACTTGTTGCCCTATTCTGGCTGGGGGGTTGGGAGAGAATGTGTTGGGGCTGCCCCCGAGGGGCACCCCATCTGAACAGGGGTCTTGGGGATAAGATTGAGCTAGAGATATTGCCTCGAACAGTCTCCAGGGCTGTGTGGAACCAAGGAGAGATGATGACAACCGTGGGTAAGAAGCCGGGAGACACTGATGAAGGCAGGCGGCCAGACTGAGCACCCAGATGGGTTGAGGGGTTGAGGTGTGGACTGACGAGGATGTGCACCCCAGGATGAGAGGAAGTCTTTCCTTAATGTGCCCCTGCCGCTGGCACATAGGAGGCTTGTTACCTGCCCACCCCGGGTGGCTCTGACACTTGTAGTGGGAGTCCTGTTAGGAGGATTGGGGACACTTGGTGGAGCAGGATCTTTAAAGAAAGACAACTTTTCCTGTGTATTCCTTAGTGTAGCAGTTACCAGCAAGGCCTTTAGAATCGCCTGCCTTGGCTCTAACCCCATTTACACCGTTTACTATGTGGCCTTGGGGACAATTATAAAAATAATCTCATATGCCTGTTGTGAGTTTTCAGTGAGATTATATCTTTTAGCACTTAGCACATGCTAGGTGTTGTATTAGTCAGGGTTCTTCAGAGAGAGAGAGAGAGAGATGTGCATGTGTGTGTGTGTGTGTGTGTGTGAGTGTGTGTGTATTTATTACAAGGAATTGTCCCACCCTATGATGGAGTCCCAAGATCGGCAGTCATCAAGCTGGAGACCCCGGAGAACTGATGGCGTAGTTCCAGTCCAAAGGCTGGTAGTCTTAAGGTGCAGGAAAAGCCAGTGTTTTAGACTGAAGGCGGGAAAAACCCAGTGTCCCAGCCAGAAGGCCGCCAGGCAGGAGGACATCCTCTCCTACTCGTGGGAGAGTCAGCCTTTAAGTTCTCTTCATGCCTCAGTGGATCGGATGGGCGCACCCACACCAGGGAGGGTGACGTGCTTCACCCAGTTTACCAACTCACGTGTTAATCTCAGACCGACACCCCCTCACAGACACACCCACAATGTCGTTTGACCAAATGTCAGGGCTCCCCGTGGCCCCTCAAGTTGACACATAAAATTAACCATCACAGTGTTCAAAAACCGTTAATCAATATTGCAATTTTTATTTTTTAGCCTGCCCTTCAGTTTCCTGGTCTCTATCAGGGGGATGAGAATTCTGATCCTCTCTACCCCACAGAGATGTTACGGGGTGTAAACGAGACGCTGTTTATGAAGGTGCTTGGTATCTTTTAAAGTGACCTGTGGCTCCAGATATTTTTAGGAATTGGAGGCAGGGGATTGGCCCAAATGACCTCTGGAGATTTCCTTTACTTCTAGAATTCTGTGGCCCTTGAAGAACGTCAGTTGTATGCTAGACACTGCTCATGGGCTTGAGGAGACTCAAGAGAATAATAATTCCTACCCTCAGGGAGTTTATAACTCATTAGGAGAACAAAATCTTTGAGAATCCTTGTGTGTCTGGATTCCTGGCTGAGCCAAAGCGGAGACTGGGTTTATGGCAGAGACTGGCTAGATGCTCAGCCATCCATTTCCTCTTCCTAAGCGCGCAGCAAAACCAAATTTCCCAGCTTCCTTGCCATTAAGTTGGAACCACAGGACTGGGTTTTAGCCAATGAAATGTGTGTCTCTTTGAAGGTTCCTGCATGCTCTCTCTCTCCTCTCACTTCTGCAGAGACAGTGGAGATCATATTAAAGATTACAGGGGCTGGTGATGAAGGAGCCTGGACCCCTGAGCCATCACTTGGAGGAAAACCACAGCATCAACTGTGAGGTCCGTGGGAAACAAACCTTGATTGTCTTAGG